>NW_005371410.1:2454233-2465508 GCF_000412655.1 Myotis brandtii
GGAAAAAAAGAGAAAGTCGGTTTCCCTTCATTCTCCCAAACCTTCTTGGGCTCTAAAGTGCACTTCAGGAAGTTCTAACTTTCACGAGTAGAAACATGGGAACTTACAAAATAATATTTTAGATGCCCAGGTTGGGAAAGGAGAGTGGATTTTTTTTTTTCAATCTTTACCGTTTCTTGAAATGTCAATGATCCTTCAACCTTCACTTTCTCCTAGAGAAATTCAAGAGAATTCAGCTTACCTGGAATACTTTGGGAGTGCATTCCTCTCATAAAGGGAAGCATGCTCTCACTGAACACGGGCAGTTACTCAGAAACACGTAAGGTACTGCCATCCCACGCGCCCTTCCCCCAGGAGCGGAGCGCACACCTGGCGCTCGGCTCTCCGAGCACTGCAGGAGTGAGCTTCGCCTGCCTGCCACTGAGGTCTCCCTGCAAGCCCTCCTTCCTGCTGGGCCCACTGGGCTGGTGCCAAACATACAGGAAGCATCCTGCTCGATCAGTGTATTAGTTTCCTGGGGCTGCTGTAACAAAGCACCACCGACTGGGTGGCTAAAACCAACAAAAGGTTATTCTCGCCGTAACCAGTTTGGCTCAGTGGATAGAGCGTCGGCCTGCAGACTGAAAGGTCCCAGGTTCAATTCCGGTCAAGGGCATGTACCTTGGTTGCGGGCACATCCCCAGTAGGAGGTGTGCAGGAGGCAGCTGATCGATGTTTCTCTCTCATCGATGTTTCTAACTCTCTATCCCTCTCCCTCCCTCTCTGTAAAAAATCAATAAAATATATTTAAAAAAAAAAAAAGGTTATTCTCTCCCAGTTCTGGAGGCTAGATGTCCAAAGGCAAGGTGTGTCCAAAGGCAAGGTGCCGGCAGCACCACATTCCTTCTGAAGGCTCTGATGAAGAATCCTTCCTTGCCTCTTCTGCTGGTTGTCAGCAATCCTTGCTGCTCCTTGACTTATGGACACATGACTCACTCCAATCTGCCTGTCTTCACATGGCCTGATCCCCTGTGTATCTATCTCTCTGTGTCCAAATGTCCCTCTTCATATAAAGACTCCAGTCAGATTGGACTTGAGGCTCACTCTACTCTGGTATGACATCTTAACTTGCGTATATCTGTTTCTAAATAAGGTCACATTCACAGGTCCCAGGTAGACATGAATTTGGGGGGACACTATTCCACCCAGCAAGGGAAGAAATCAATGTGAGCACAGAGACTCAGCAACTACCTATTGGGCATGATTTGAAAGGTTTTAAGATAAAAAGCCTCCTTACCCTCCATTTTTTTTAAAGGATATATTCCACCATTAGAGAGAGTTGCCTTTTATTGTCAATGCCTTTCTAGTGCCAAATAAAATAAAAGCAAAGCCTGTAATATTGCAAACACTAGAGGGATGCATAAGTTATTATCATTTCCTACTTGAGTGGTCACCAGCACCCCTCTTTTTTTGTTAATTCTCACCTGAGGATATTTTTTCCATTTATTTTTAGAGAGAGTGGAAGGGAGGGAAGGAGGGAGAGGAGAGAGAGACAGAGACAGAGACAGAGACAGAGAGAGAGACAGAGTGACAGAGAGAGACAGAGAGAAACATCAATACGACAGAGACACATCAATTGGTTGCCTCCCACATGTTCCCTGACCTGGGCTGGAGATAAATCCTGTAATCCAGGTATGCACTCTTGACTGGGAATCGAACCAGCGACCCTTCCATGTATGGACTGCTGCTCTAACCAGTGGGAAATACTGGCCAGGGCGATCAGCCCCTTTTCAAGCATAACTAGCAGAAGCAAGGTTTTGTTGGAATGGAGCCTGGGATCTGTGACAGAAGGGAGCCGGTAGCACAGGAAACCTAAGTATGGAGGACAAGAGACCAGCCACCAGAGACCAGGCACTCTGAAGGGGCCAGAGGAAGGAAGGGGGGTCATATTCACACTAGTTCACATTCACTGAGCACCTACTCTATGCCTGGAACCGTGCTTGGTGCTTCCATACATATTATCTCATTCAGTCCCCACAACAACCGCAGCATGAGGAACACATTGTCTCCCAATTCACAGATGAGAAAACTAAGAGTCCATGGAGTTAGGTAGCTAGGAAAAGATTGGGGGGAAAACATTAATGACCAAGTTCGAACCCAGGGGCTGACATTTGCCACTGCACAGAGGAGAGAAGAGGCAGTGGAATGCAAGATTCCCAGGCTCCCTTCTGCTGTGAGCCGGTCCAGCTTGAAGCTCTCTCACTGTACATCCGGGTTTGCTCTTCTTAACTTCTGCTTTTACGTTGGCCACCGTTTCCTATCGAGCTTCGAATGTGCCTCTGTGTGTATCTTGGAGAGAGAGAGAAAGAGAATATATGGGTCAATATAAGCAGACTCTTAAAAGCTTATACTTTATCATTGTAATAATCATAATATATTTTACTTTACAGCCACTCATAACCGAAGCCTCTGGGCACCCTAACAAAAATAGCTAAAGGAGAAAAAGGAAATTATATTAAACAAAGGAAATACGACTATAAAACCCCAATAGCCAGAGAACTAAATGAACAACATAAAACCTCCAAACAACAAAACTACAATGAAGCCGAGGGGGGAAAGAAACCTTTTCACGAGCTTTACCCTAAAGGATTCCACGCTGTGAGATCACATCTGTTTAAAGCACCATAATTTATCGATATGACATCAAACCAGAAACCAGCCATTGTAAACCTTTCCCGCAGAAACTCTCAGAAAACTAACCAGGTGGTCGATGGGGGGCGGGGAGGGGAGTGTGCGTAGCACGTAGCCAGGGCAACAATGGCTTTAAAATTTTATGTTCAAATACATCTATGTGAAGTTCCAAATCTTGGTACTGAGATGCAAAAATTGGTTCATTTCATGGGTAAACAAAATTGACAAACAAAACCTTTCTTAGCAATTATTTGGGAGGTGGGGGCGATGGTTCACCCAGTCCTTGCTGACATCTTCTCAAACTGCTGCATTGAGAGGGCCATTATCAAGACTGGGACCTCTTGCCTGGCCGGCGTGGCTGAGTGGTTGAGTGTCAACCTATGAACCAGGAGGTCACAGTTAGATTCCCGGTCCGGGTTGCAGGCTTGATCCCCAGAGGGGGCCGTTCAGGAAGCAGCCAATCAATGATTCTCTCTCATTGTTTCTGTCTCTTTTTCCCTCTTTCTTCCTCTCTGAAATATATATATGAATGGAACCTCTTTAGGATTAGCCACTGAGTCTCAAATACTATGAAAGTCTTTTGGGAAGGATAAAGGCTCTTTTATTTATAAAGCAACTGAGTTTCTGAGCCTATCCTCCCATTCTGATGTTGCAGCCATTTCAAATACTGTCAACAATAAAAAATATATATATTGTTTTTAAAAAAAAAACAGACACTCCTGTTGACACACAAACTCACCACAAACATTTGTTTAGGAACCACTGCGATCTCCATACTTGTGTCTGTGAAGGCAATATCACCCCCAGACAAGTGCTTCCTACATCCCTCTCACACGCTCTCCTGTTGAACATGGAAAATAAACCTGCTGGAGAAAAGTCTTTAAAAGATATGTAGGATTAGGATCGCCTACTGGTTTACAAAACTGTTTCGTTGACAAAATAAAATATTAAAAAGCCAAACAACACTTTGCAACTGTGTAAAATGTTTTTCAAAATATTTGTTCATCCTGGAGTACTTTCTGGGTTAGCATAAATCGGCCCCACAAATTAGGACACTCATATCAGAAACATAGAGCCCAAAGTAGCTTCCAGAGTAAAGCAGGTGTGAGAGCCGACAGAGGAAAGACAGAAGGCAGCATGTCAGGGGAACCGGGTCATACAGAAAGGTCCACGCTGTGTGGGAGGACCAGCCCAGCCTGGGTTCTCTCCCACGTGCTAGCGCTCAGTCACGGGGCAACCTTGGAGAAGTCACTTAACTTGCCTGGGCCTCCCTTTTCTCATCTATACAAAGAAGAGAAACTGCTAAACAAACTCTGCTCTTTTTATGTTATGGAAGCCCTTGGCACCCTTCAAAAGAGTAACTCACGTCTTCCAGAACAAGCTGGCTAGCTCTCAGACACACCATTCCATTAAAGAAGCAAGCTGTGGAACGGTACACATAGGGAAAATAGAAGCCACCAAAACAACACTGGGTGATTTCCATGGCCCGTGGACACATGTGTGAGAGCACAGAATAGTATAGGCCAAGGCATGAAGGTGACCTCGGGGGCAGGCCTGGACTGAAACCAGGTGAGCACATGGGGACCTTATTACTTAAATATTTCAGAAGAGACTATATTTATATATTGCTTATACATGAGAAAAAAACACTTGTATTTTATGTTGCCAATAAAAACGACCTTCTGGCTTGTTTCAGGGAATATAGTAATTCTAGAAGAGTCTCTGGCAGTCCGTACATGAGAGCTGGTGTTACAATGAGGCCAAAACTTGGAGGACCCAGAGTTCTAATTCAGGACAAGTATGATTTCCTTTACAGAGCTGAACATTTCAAAGCTTGGCCCTAAACCCATTTGGAAATGGACGGTGTAAGGCACTGATATGTGAAGTGGAGTTGCAGCTGGGACTGGGGACAATCTGTGATGGGTTGAAAACCTGGATGGGTTCCCTGTGCCCCAACATGTCAACCAGCAGGGCACCAGCCTTGCCTTCTGGCATGTACCAGCCAGGTGTGGGACATGCATCCACACCAGCACCCAAAATCGGTTTCTGGGGACTGTGATATGGTTGATGGCACCCCCTCATGTTAATCAGGACTCGGCATGTACCAGCCAAGTGTGGGACATGCATCCACACCAGCACCCAAATCGGTTTCTGGGGACTTTGATATGGTTGATGGCACCCCCTCATGTTAATCAGGACACGGAGCCTTTGGTTCCTGTCTCTTGGAGCTGCCCTGGTAGACTGAGATTGATCTGGGAGAGTTCAGCTTTGCTCCTCGGCTTTGCCCCCTCTAAACAGAGAGCCTCTGTGAGCCTCCCTACAAAGACATTTTCCTTTTGGACACACCAGAGGTGCAGGTGGCCCCAGCACACAAAGAGAAGAGAAATGAAACAACCTCTCGCAGCCTGAGACTGTCTGGTGACAGAAATGGACCTCTTAGCTTGAGATGTGGAGTAGGAATCAGAGCAAAATTTTATTTCAAAGTTGGTGACTCATCTATTCAACTAACTCTTATTTAGGTTGGACAATCAAAGAGAAAACTAGAGGCAGATGACTGAGGAGATCAGTGGAATTTATACCAAAATGGCTGGGACGTTTTCTTCCATGAACAACTTTAAGAAATACGTTCAACTGCACAAATAAAATAGGAAATAGTACAGGATCAATGTCCTGTATTTAAGGAAGGGAAGGAGAAAGGCTACCAATCTCTAAGATGCAAGGATATCAGGAGGAAAAGAAGACTCCCTTTCTTTGTTCAGTCCATTTTGTACAAGCAGATCCTAGATAAAGCCTCCAGTGGAGAGGAGCTATCGGTGGGCAGATGGCCTGGTGGCCTGAGTGGCTATCAGTTCCCTTGCTCTAGGAGTCAAGCTGCACACACAAGGCTTTTTTTTTTAAGGAATTTAAACCAGATTAAATACCAACTATCTGGAAATAAATTTATGTTGCAATTTTTTTACTATACAATCAAACAATGGAGTCAGTTTTTATTCAATCTGGTAAACATCCTTCAAAAAAAGTTTGAGTCAGTGTGTGTGTGTGTGTGTGTGTGTGTTTTAAATCAACATTTGGGTTTAGCAAATTAGTGCAGATTTATCTGTTTTCCTGTGTATGGATCAGTTCCAGATCTGTTTGTAAGCACCAAGCTACTGAAGGATTATTATTTTTAGAATTCATATTTGTTCTTTATCCCCTAATCTGTTCGGGGGAAATGTCCAGATTGTCAACCCAACACACGAGAAAACCTCAGTGAGCAGCAAGAAAAGAAAAAAAGACCGAACAATAGACAAATAACCATGGGATATATCGTTCAGCTTTTGTTGAACTTGAAATGTGCCAAGTTGGAAGTGGGGAGAGAGGTTTGTGATATTCCACTGAAACATATTGTCACTGTTAGAACCAGCCCACATGCACCAGAGCTGCCAATTACTCCCCAGCCACCATTTTTTTCCTTCAGATTGATCTCCTGCTTGAGGCTGTTTCACACCCATGACTCTGAAGCTTCCCTAGTGGCATGTTGGCTAATTAAGAGCAAAATCCATCTCTTGATGAAATAATGCTGCCGCCCGAAAAGGAATCCTACTTTTTTTTTTTTAATTCTTAATCAGGCTGGAAGGAGTCGTATTCTAACACTTGTATTAAGCATCGGAAAAAAGGTCCGTAGCTAGCAATTAGCAATGATGAAAAGGACAGCGATTTAAAGCATGTTGCGGTGACATTTTTATCAAATTAGATGAGTTTGCGAGGCCCACCAGCTGCATATGCTTATTGTCATTTACTGTTTGGACGGCAACACATCAGCCACTGAGCATCAGGAGGTGCTGAATTTAATAAGTCGTTTTGACACTGGTGTGAAACGAGCAGATCAGCATTCTGAGGAATGCGTTCACACTCTGAACAGACAGGCAGACATCCTAAGCATGCGAGGTGACACCAATCAACAGGAAGAAATGATGAAAGCCAGGCTAGGAAGCAGGCAGTACTGGTGGCAGCCACAGAGACACACCACTGAGAGAAAAGAAAAAGATACACACACACACACACACACACACACACACACCTACTATTTCTTGGTTTAGCTAGACAGAACATCTAAAGAAGCAAAGCCTCGCCAGAAATAATGCAATGTGTACTCACTGCAGACACTGTACATTTTCATTTATAATTTAAAAACCTACACGGTTTCCCTGTAACAACCATTAGAAGACGCTGATAAATCTTCAAACAAATGTTTTTGGCCCCTCATGTTAGAAACACAGCATCCCATTCAAAAGAAACAAACAAAAAATGTCTCTGCATGCATGCTGGGAAAAATAAGTTTTGGTTTATCCTTTCCACCTAATATGTTCGTTCTAAACTGATTGCCCAGCTGGGATAGGGAGAGGTAGTGTTACTTGGTTTTGATTTACGGTGGGGCAAGGGTAAATGTTGCTTTCAAAACGCTTGCTTGGAATAAGAGACGTGGAAGGACATTCTGATAATCCCAGGAGCTATTTATACTGAGGGGGAGATCGGATAGCAATGTTTTAACTGTGGACCTGCCATCAGAGTTAAAACACACCAGAGAGTCGATTGCCAATTACCTTTAAGACATACAGGTGTCATGTACAGCCTAACAAAGGTGACTCGCAATTAGTTCCTGGCTTCAGGAGTTTCTAATGCCATCTAGTGGAAATGGTAAATTTGATCACTTGCACATCAAAGGAGAACCTCAAACCCCAGCTAACATGTCATTTTATGTGCTGTCATATCTTCCAAAAACTCAATGCCAGAGTCCAATCTCAAATATAACTCAAAAAAATGGTTGCTAGTTCATAAAACTAGAACGTACTTTGGAAAATAAGACTTGCCCAGAATACCCTTGGATGCCTGCCCACTGCAAATGAAGTGATGATTAGTGCCACCCCACACCACTGCTGTGCCAATACGATCATTTTCCTCATCATTGTCCTGTCTCTTATTTTCTAAACACTAGAATCAAGAGATGAACTATTTGATTTTTTTCAAGCCTGGTGGGTTCGGTAAAATGTAAAATAACCACTTGAAGTACAGTCATGCCTCAGTGAATGACAGGGATATGTTCTGAGAAATGTGCTGTTAGGTGATTTTGTCATTGTGCAAACATCATAGAGTGTATTTACACAAACCTAGATGCTATAAGTTACAACACACCTAGGCTATATGGGATAGCCTATTGCTCCTGGAGAATACTTGTCTTTTAGAGGTGATATAGAGGAAAGTGACATATGTAGGCTATAGACTGCTCATCTAACGCATCTTCATATACAAAGTAAAATATGGCCTATTTTGTCTTTACAATTATGTAAAGCACCTTTTGATTCCTGCATCATAGCCCCATAGGTAAGGTGCTTGGTGACCAACTTGAAAGGGAGCATAAAATCCCCAATGTTATTTTTCTTGCAGACTGTCCATTTAATATCATAGTGTACCTCTCTTATTCTTTTCTCATATGTAATATTTGCATGATTTGTATCATGTAGTATATATATGTTGATTTTCAAAACACCTATTTTTCTGGCTATAAAATATAATTTATAATTGTAGAAAAGTGTTTAAATATACAAACACATGAAGATAATTAAAATCACCCAGAATCTCACCACCCGAAGATATCCTCATTCACTATTTTATTTCTTTAAAGTTCTTTTTCTGTGCATAATTTAACACAGCTAAGCTTATATTACATATTCTGATTTTAAGTACAATTAACCCAAGAAGAGTCATTCACAAGTCCTAGTTGGAAGATGTTACAATGAGAGTCTTAATCACAGATTATATCTACCCCTGGTAGTTTATTCATTTTTCATAATTACAAAAAGAACCCTATACACTCAGGTCATTCCAAATGAATTCTAAGGAGCATAAAATTATTACTCAAGTTCCTTGTCACAAGATGCTATTATATTGCTGAATAAAAAAATCAGTTTCAGTGAAGGGGGAAAAAAAACATTTCCTGGGATTAGTCATTCTGCAAATACAATGTCACTGTCATTTAAATACTGTAATCCTGTTTTGGAGTGGAAATAAAGTTGTTTTTATTGTGGTTTAAGTAGCAGGAGATTCTATCTGAACACTGAGGTAAATAATATTATCCCAAAAAAACGTATTTCCTGATACTTAAAAAAATATCAAAAGCCAACCATAACAACTAATGGAAACTTTATAGACCCTAACTTCTCCCCTGGATTACAAATCCATTTGAAAATATCTAATACAATTAGATTTCTGATTCTGGAATCTAAACAGAATTAAAAGGTATTTATAAATCTTTATATCGTGGCTCTCAATCCCAAGTCCTTTATTCTTCAATTACCTGGAGTAAAACTTTAAATAATTTTTCAAGTTGTTTACAACATGCATATTGCAGAATTTTCATATTTTCTTCACAAATTAAGACAATCCTTAAATTTCAGCATTCTTTCCTACTAACCTTTAAAACCGTGGACTGCCATTGTCTTCTGGCCGTTAGTTCTGTAGGGAGAACTCTGGGACCAGCCTCATTTTTGTTTCTAGGTAGCTTGTTTTTGAGCCTGGATGTTTGAGAATCTTTTCTTTAGCTTTGTAATACAAAAGCCCCAAGCAAAGTCTAGGCTTCTTTCTGTGAATCTTATCAGGACCTCTGTGAGCCTTCATTCAAGTCTTCATGTAAATACTCAGCTTAGCACCTGAGACCCAGTAGGAATTCAACTAATTTTAGTTATGTGGAGAGAAGTTCTACCAAACTTCATTTTATCCATTCACTTTTTGTCTGGAATAGTCAGGACCAAGAATGGTCTCTAAAAAGTTGGGGCAGTTTATAACATTTTATAGAACCCTATTTCAATGGCATAAAAATGAGTATTAGACACACACAAACACAAATAGAATAACTTGAATGATCACTTGCAAGCACTCTGCCTAAAAGAGAACAGGCTTCAGGCCAATATGCATTGATGTGAAATTGAAAATCCACCCCACAATATGTGCTATGTTCTTCAGACCCAGAAGCTTCCTTATGCTAGAGGCCTCAGTCCGGACATTATGCAAAATGAAATGGACATGGTGAACTGTATTAATTGTGAGTTGTTGGAACTCTTTCTACAAAGTTGCCCAAAGATACAGAGGTCTTTTTTTCTTTGTGTTATGGAAAACTTCAGACATGTGCAAAAGTAGACAAAAAGCATAACAAACCCCCATGTTCTCGTCACCCAGATTTTACAAATATCAATTCAAACAATCTTATAGGATCTAGACCTGTACCCACTTCCCCCATCATATTATTTCAAAGCCCATCTCAAACATTATTTAATTTCATCTACAAAGATTTCAGTATGTGCCTCTATAACAGTGGTTCTCAACCTTCTGGCCCTTTAAATACAGTTTCTCATGTTGTGACCCAAACATAAATTATTTTCGTTGCTACTTCATAACTGTAATGTTGCTACTGTTATGAATCATAATGTAAATATCTGATATGCAGGATGGTCTTAGGCGACCCCTGTGAAAGGGTCGTTCGACCGCCAAAGGGGTCTCGACCCACAGGTTGAGAACCGCTGCTCTATAAGGACTCTTTTAAAAAAACCAACACAACTGTAATATCACTATCACACCTAAAAGCTTAATAATAACTCTTTAATATTAAATATCCAGAGCCAGTGTTCGAATTTCTCACTGTCTCATAGGTGTAATGCTACTTTAATAGTATATTTGTTTTAATAAGGATCCAAATCATGTCTTCATATGTCAATTGATTTTCTCGCTTAAGTCTTTTTTCAATCTATAGGTTCCCTGCAATCTTTTCTCTTGAGATTCATTTGCTAAAGGAATCAAATTATTTGCTCTTTGAGTTTCCCAAAGTCTAGATTTTGCCCCCCCCGCCCCCTCCCCCCAAAAAAGAAAAAACCTGTAAAGCTATACTTAACTATCAAAACAATTATTCTCTAAGTGAAAGATGGGGCAAGAAACTGAAGGTGGTATTGATCTGTTAGTGAAACTACTTTAGTATTTTTCAAAAGGTTGTTGATGCAATCCACAAGGTCATCAGCATGTCAATTGCAGGCTGGAGTGAGGAAGCCCAAGGTTTGTTGTACTCCCAGGTCCTCCCTGTTTCTGCTCATGAAAACATTCCAGGCACCACCACTCTGTGCACCTCATTATCACCAACAGTTCATCCTGATAACTTAATATCTACTAGTGGTAGAAAATAAATAAGATAACAGCAATAAAAACTCCCATTTAGAAATGGGGAGAGGAAACCAAGATGGAGGCATAGGTAAACACCGGAGCTTGCTGCCTCGAACAACCACTTCAAAAATACAACTAAAAGACGGAACGGCTCTGAGCTCCAGTTCTGGGCGAGTCTCTAGGGACTCAGACTCAAACGGGAGAAGTGGGATTGTCTGGCATCGGTTGGAACGCGAGGGCAGCTTTCTCTCAGAGGTTTGCAGCGGTTTCTGGGATTCTGAGAAGCAGAGCCTCTGGGAAAAGGACTGAGAGCAGCCATAACTGCTCCCTCCGCCGGCCCTGTTGATCCCCTGCGACCCGCCCCGCCCAAGCCCTGCGCAGAGCCATTTGCCGGATAGCCTCAGGCAAAGGCTAGATTAGC
>NW_005371410.1:2466743-2482542 GCF_000412655.1 Myotis brandtii
ATAAAGATTTAATAAAAAAAATAGCATAAATAAATAAATAAATAAATAAACAAGAAATGGGGAGAATGAGAAAGACCCAGAAGTTACCGGTTCATAACTATTGTCATAGCCCACTGGGAAGGAATAGTAAAGACTCTTCCTCAACAGTGAAATCAGCTCCTTGCTTAGACCATCTGGCAGCCTCTCATTCTCCTTTCTGAGAATAACTCCCCTGTCAATTAGCTCTAGCTTTGCCTTCTGAGAGGGTTTTTTCCTTATTCATCATCCTCTTGACCACAAGGTAAATGGACCTTGGAAACACACACAACCCTCTTTCACACTCCCTTTCTGCTACTGCGGGCTCAGGAACCCAGGCACTACTGTAGAGGTAGTGTTCACAGGCTTTTCTTTCCAATACAATTCCTTCAAAAGCTTAGCAGACTTCCAGTGTATTTGTTTCTTTGAAAAACCACAGTGAAAGATCTCACCAAGACAAGAATTTTTGAGCCTAAAGTCTCAGGCCTTTTACATACCAGCCACACTCCTATCCTATCTCTCTCAACATAGTGGCAACTGAAACAAAAGGCATGGCTGGGCTCTGATTTTCACAGCTTAAAGGAAGTTGCTTGAAGAAGGCTATGGGCTACGGTGTTACTTATTAACAAGGGTGCCATTTTGCAGCCACCTCTTAGGACTGCTTCCATTTGGAGCACAGACGCAATTAGCTTTTTCAACACTTCACAGACCCCAATTGTTAGACTCTCGGTCAAATTAGAATAGAGGCAGCTGCACAAAGTGACTTCCCCAACAAAGCTATATTTCCTTCCATCTTTGCTTAAAGACTCACCAGCTCTCAGCTGAATTCAATTCCCTCTGTCACCACCACCACCACCACCACCACCACCACCACCACCGCCCCCCCATCCCATATGACTTGGCTAAAAGCAGTAAGAAGTGCCCTCACCGGTTTGGCTTAGTGGATAGAGCTTCGCCCCCACCCCCTGGGGGTTCAGGGGTGAATCTGGTCAAGGGCATGTACCTTGTTTGCGGGCTTGATCCCCAATAGGAGCCGTGCAGGAGGCAGCTGACCAATGTTTCTCTCTCATTGATGTTTCTAACTCTCCCTTCCTCTCTGTAAAAATCAATAAAAAAATGTATATTTTAAAAAGAACAAAAAAAAACTGGATGGTGAATTGTGATAATTCAGAAAATCTTGCTGATTTGTTACTAAAGTGAGAACTATCATTTCAAGGTAAACACATGCGAATTTGACCAAATGTTTTGCCACCACAATAGGGGTCACCATCTTTCTAGCCTGCAACATCTGTGTTCTCAAGGCCTACCACCTGCCTAAGCTAAGGCTTAGAACTCCATTTCAGGACAAAATTCTGAATTAGTTAGGATTACATTCAGTTGTGTCAGAAAACCCATAATAATGGTGGGTTTTAAAAGATAAAAGTGTATTTCTCTCTCATGTGGAAGTTCAGTAGGTTGTCTGTCTATGCTGGCTTCACACTCATCCAGGGCCCGGGCTCCTTCTAGTTGTTGCTCCACCTCCTTAACATGCCGCATCCACTTCTGGGACCAAGATAGATCTTCCCAGCCAACTGCACTCTCCAGTAGGAAAAGAAGATAAGAAATGGTTGCGAGACTTATTGTGGCGATCACGTTGTAAGGTACATAAATCACTGTGCTGTACACTTGAAACTAATATAATATTGTATGCTAACTATACTTTAATAAAGGAAAAAAGAAACAAAGATATTTCCTGAAAATTGCTCACACTACTTCTACTCAATTTGCCATTGCTCAGAATTTAGCCCCGTGGGCATGCCTAGCTGCAAGGGAAACTGGGAAACATCGTTTTTATTCTGGGAAGCCACATTTGCACTGTGGGAAGAAGTGTAACAAATATTGGGGGACTCCAGCCTAATGGGAGGAGCTTCAAGGAGACCAGACAGAGCTTTGTCCAGCGTCCCCTGAAGTCTGTGAGCATCAGTCTCTGATGCCAGAAACCTGCATACACAAGCCTGAGAAGAAAAGATGGCTACCTAGTCTGAAAGCAGAGAGGGGAGGGGGTGGCCCATAGGACTGAGAAAGAACCAGCCTGGTTCTGACCTATGGGGACTTTGCCTAAGATGGGCTCCTGGAAAGGCACTGGGATGCCAGCAGTGTCCCTGTGTGTGAATCGGGTTGCTGGAAAACCAAGGGAACTACAGAGGAGAGATCCCCAGAGATGAAAGGCAGACTCTGGAGAATACGCAAGTGCTTGTCCCCACCACAGAATGAGTCAGCTTTAAACATCTGCCACAGCCAGAGGAAGCCATGACAGACAGCATCAATGCCAGTCCCATTAGACCCTCCCAGCCATTCCTTCTCCTTCCTCCCCCACCATCCCAACCACAGAGCAGTCAGCAACTTTGGTGGGAGTGTTGGCAGGGAGGAATGAACTTGTAAGGTGAGAAGTAGGAGCTTTCCACGCCTTGCCCCCCAACTCAGAATTGCAGGTCAGAGGAAGAGATGAGAAGCTTTAATTTTATTTTTTTTAATTTATCTTTATTATTGGGAATATTACAGATGTCCCCTTTTTTTCTCCATTGACCGCTTTTCATCTCATTCCCACCCTTCCCCAGGCCTTCACCGCACTTCTGTCTGTGTCTACAGGTTATGCACATATGCATATAAGTTCTAATTTGAAGTTTTCATTGCTTCTCTGAAAGTGTACATTTCATTTCAGTGATGAATCCTGGCTGCCCGTTGGGATCACCTGGGGAACTTTTTAAATTCCTGATGTCTGTGCACCATCCCAAGAGATGCTGATTTCATAGGTCTGGGGAGCATCTTGGACATCAATGTTTTTTAAAAGCTGCTCAGGTGATCCTGATGGGCAGTCCAGTTTGAAAACCACCGGGTAATTCTAGATTAAGTACATTTTTGCAAACAAAAGATCACAGAGTGACCAGAAAAGTGATAAAACTTGCCCTCAATCTTACCTGGGGGAGAGAGAACTAGCCCCACAGATGGGAAGAAAGAACAGTGATATTTTATGATTGCACCCCATCAGCGTCCTCACTTTCCATATAACAGTTATATCCATCCTACCTCCTACAGGGAGATTAGAAGCCTCTTCAGAGCAAGGGCCAGGACTTAGGATCCTTTGGGGTCTTCACACTGCCCTGCACTTGTCAGACTCATTAGAGAGAGCTTAGCATATACTTGTTGCCCTGCTGTTGACCTCTGACCTCCATGCTGAGAAAAGTGGAGTGCTCTTCGTTATGCACAGGGCAGACTAAGGTGACTCCAAGATAACCTTGAACTATATCTTGGAGTCGATGAAGAACATAAAATGTGAATGAGATATAGTCATGATAAAGTGACTGGAAATTTCTATCAACCAATTTCAATGGTGCAGATTTTGACATCTATATTGAGGTTGTCCCATATTTGAGTAAATATTTGTCTTACTAATGCAAGGGAAGGTCTGGCTTCCCTCCTCTCCTAACCTGACCCTGGCAGAGCAGCCTTGCTTCCTTCACACCATCACCATGACCACCACCCTCAGTCATGGGGAGCCCGGACCATTAATAAAGACAGACACTGACAGGAAGCAGGAAAGGAGCCAGGAACTTGCAAAACCATCGGCTAAATCCAAGAGCAGCTTTAGTCTGTCAACACAAAGATGTCATGTGCCAAAGTAGTCTACAGCACCAGAATCCCACAAGAGATGGTTGTCAAAATGTTCCTTATTCCCCCAAGCCCACATTTATTGTACAAATTCATCAAATAGAAGGGAGTTGATTGCCAGATGCATCATGCTCCAAGATTTGACGCTTGAGAAATTGCACTTTCCTATGAATGGATCCTGAAGCTTGGTATCAAGAAAGCTCCCTTTTCATAAACTAAAAAAAAGGAAAGGCAAAGACTCTTAAGCTCATTCTAGTACAAAATTGGCCTTCTCCATCACCAGCTGCTGTCTTTTGTCTGATTCAAAGACATTTTTAAACTAGAAATAAAATGTACTCAACCATGAGCCCAAGCCCAGAGAGAAGTCTGCTTAAACTGCATTTGCTGAAAAGAACCTTCCAATCCCAACATATTTTTCTAGACTTTTCCCAGCAAAGGAACTCCCCCACATGAAGGTAAATTCAGCCAAAAATGAAGTCCCTTGTTCAGTCAGATATGAAAAGCTTTATCCCATTACCCCCATAGTATGTCATCATCAGGAAGGCCAACTACCTGCTAGAGGGGTCAATAAAAAAAAAAAATCTTGATATTGTACTTGCAATGCTGCTAATTATATCCAATTATTTTACCCTTTAAAAGTACTCACTGTACCTACCATCCTGGGTAGATCAACTGCACCAAGCCATGAGCCCCATTGGTTTTAATCAGGTATTAAACCCTGGAACATTAGACAAGCTAACCATTTGATGATGACGATAACAAGTGGCCCATTAAAGGTAATTTTTTTTTAAGTTAATGAGCTCTCCCCAAAGAACGGCCACGTACTGTACTGAAAAATGTCCGTAGGACCCACTGCACTTTCTCACTATTTATTTAACTTTATGTGGATGCCATAAAACTTCTTTATTTGCTTTCAGTTAGCCCATTGGTTTTGACAAGATAAATTTTTATTTAGGTCTTTGCCCAGCTACAATCAGAAACAGGAGACTCACTCTCCAAAGCCGGGCTGATAGATGGATTAATCAAAGCCCTCCCCACCCTGCTCTCCTTCCAGCAACCACAGGGATCAACAGACGGAGTTTTTCCTTAATTAAGGAAACTCAGCAACAAGGTGATTTATCGATGACGAATCTCGCAGGCCTTTTCATTGTGCGGTCACTGTTGGCCACTGTTTGAAATTTACCAACATAAATAAAGCCTCTCCATGACTAAACAAAGTTAAAGTAGCAATAAATTGAGCCTGCCATGTACTCTGGGCTAGATCTGAGGCCAACATAAATATCAAAATGCCTTGGCCGTGACACGCTTGACACAATGACATCATGCACTCCCAAACAGAACAGCTTGGCCCAAGCCAAAGCCTAAAACCTAATACAATTTCCCCAAATGAATCAAATTGCAATGGTCTAGACTCGGCCGCACTCAATGTTCAACTTCTGGCTTCCTTGCCCTTCGCTGTCGAGCGATCACATTAAAAAATAATCTATATGCCGATCTAAATTTCGCTTTTTCTGCATGATTAAATTTTGGCAGGAGTAAATCTCTGTTATTCTCACTCCCCAGGAATGTTTGGAAAGTTACTAAAAACTCGGGATTTATCAGCTTAAAGTCCAACTGTTCCGGTGCCATCCCGAGGCCAGCCTGCAGCTACCCTCGTGGGAGGCAGGCCCGTGGGCTGCAGGGGACACGGAGTGCTCCTAAGGGGGTGAACCTCTGCTCACATGAAAATGCCTCAACGCTGGCTTCTATCCCGAGGAATTGCTTTGCCCAAATCTAGCAACCGGCTGTGGGAAATGCCTTCTAGAAAAAAGAAAGTTAGCTAAGCAGAGCTCAACGCCCCCAACCTATTGCCACCAGGAGATGAAACCTTTCAGAAAGCACACACAGGACATCCAATTAAAAATGAAGAAAATCTAATAACTAATTGGTGAAACCATAAAAGCTGCCAAAAGGACATTTTCCTTAAACATACTTTACACAGGGCTGTATAATTTTATGTCACTTTTTATTTATGTTGCTGTAATGAAAGCCATGCTAGGAGCTGAGGAGCTCAGGGAGAAAGGAATTGAACTCGGTTTGAAGGGGAAAGAGAAAGTCCATCTACAAAGTTTCCAACAAGATTCATATTGAAATATGGAGAGGTTGGGGAGGTGAACTTATTTACTCCTAAAAGCCTCTGAGCAAAAATTTTTGCAATGAGCATCTTTCTTCCACCATTTTCCTCTCCACCCCCGTGGCCATAGCTGCTTAACATCTATAAAGTGGGTCAGTGGTGTTTCACATGAATTCGATGGACAAACCCATGACTCTTAGACTAATCTTGTGAAACCAGGTTTTTATTCTGTGAAATAGGTCAAGGAGTATGATTTGAGCTTCTAGAGGGATCCACGTAAAAATGAACCCCATTTTAATAAGGGACTGATGAATTTGCAAAGCTCCATAGGCCATGACAACGCCAGATTCGAAGATTCTAGAAAGGCACTGTTTTTTATTACCCAGAAGATCGAACAGGCTCTTTCCCCCTCCTGATTTGTATGTGACAATTCAGAGAAGTCTGACTGTTGGGAAATGAGAAGTAAGTTATGAGATGGAAAACCTTGGGTAAACAAGTGGAAGGCCCCGGGGCTTCCCCTGGAGGGCTGATGAGGTTCTGTTTCTTGATGGGGGGCCAGTTGCTGGGGTGTATTTAGTCTGTGAAAATTCACCATACTCTTAGGATGTGTGCCGTTTCCTCTATGTATATTCTGCTTCAATAACAAATTTCTTTAAATAGCACATGTTCAAATGAGTCTCTTAAAAGAAATGCAAAGAGTGGGTCGTGTGCGTACAAAAACGCTCCAACGCTGAGCCATTTTCCCAGGGAAAATGTAGACCGCCCCTTAAAAGGCAGGGGCCCTCTGAACTTGGCTGATTTTCAAAGCAAGATGAGGTTGTTTTTAGAAACAATTTGCCTTCTATTAACAATGAAATCCAATTCGGCTTTGACTATTAGAAAGTGAAACATATATACAACTTAGAGGTCCTGCTGAAGTATCAAACAGATAGGGCATTATTTAGGTGGGCTCCACAGTCAAGGCCACTTTACACCATTACGGACCAGACTAAACAAACCTGACCCGCAGGGTGACCCTCCCGGGGTCCCAGAAGATTGGAAACTCCGAAGAGGCAGCCCTGACCAGACTTTACAGCCTGGTAATGGCATGCAAACGACACTCCGTCTCTGTCACGCAGCCAAAGGTTGGTGTTGTATATGAGAGCAATTTCCTCAAGAATTCGGAGGAAAATGTGATCCTTTGCCTTTTATGTGCGGGGTCCACGACAGCACATGTATTTACCAGTTGGAGACCCCCAAACCTCCTGACGAGTGCCCATCGAATCAGCGGCCCCGGCAGGGCAGCGGCTGCCTTTCCTGACTCCTGCCTAATCGGTTGGCAGTGGAGGGATGTCAGATGCAGGAGGAGGAGAGAGCCCACTCACCCAGAACGAGAAAGGCCTCATTTGCAGGAAGTTGTAAACGCTGAAGCTGTGTCTGGGAAAACATCGAGGAGATTCAGAGTCACTCTGCGCTGGAGAGCGGGTTTTCACTCGCACCCTCCCTGTCCTCAGCACAAGCAGTCCCGGCCTGCTTGCCCTGGGCACTGGGGTCTGGCCTGTGCTTGGCATTCCATCGTGCTCACCTAGGAAATGTTGGCAGTGAGCAGCCCTGAGTCCGGCTTCTTCAAGGGCCTGTTTCCACATGTTCCCATTACATGACTACGCACCCCACACGGGATGATTCAGATCTGTCCTGTGGGGAATTCCTTACTCCAAACAGCCCCCAGCAAGAAGCTGACTGGAAAAGAGGAAGTGTTTGCTGGTGGGGGGGTGGGGGGAATGGAAGGGGAGGGATAGCGAGGGGAGGGGAGGGGAGGTAAATACAAAGAGAACATAAGCTATGGCTCTTCTGCTCGGTTGAGAACATAAGCTTCGGGGATGACTTCAAGCTGAAATAGCACCATGATTCATCAGGAACCTTTTACTTTCCTTACTTTTCCTCTCACAAAACAGGCCCAGGACTTAACTCCTTCCTATGTGCCTATGGCTGCTTCCCAGAGGTCTCTGGGGCCCTGGGGAAGGGAGTCGTGTCCCAGCCTCCCGACATCCCGAACCTCTTTCCTCACCCTCCAAATGTCAGGCCCTCTCAGACCACCAAGAAGGTGTCCAGGCCCACAGTCCTGTCAAGAGCAAATGCTATCTGTGGGCCCTAAGAAAATGACATCGACCCCATACGGGGGTTTAACGCTGTTCACAACCTTTTGACCCCTACCTGTCATCTTGTCAGGTGATCTCTGGCCCCACCTACATTCAACCAAGATGCTCCTTTCAGCCTGCACCACAGCCCATTCGGCCCAGGTAGGCCCCAAGCTCTGTGTTGGAGACGGATGGCAAATGGGTAGCATCTGTGTTTGGAAGCATGTGCGTCTTGAGTTTTTTCTTCCTTAAGACAACTATCCTGCGTTCAACAAATACAAAGAAGGTAACATGGCTCCCGGGTGGTGTAGACACAGGCTGGCGGTAAGGGGAAGGAGCCAGCAGAACCACCCCAGGAACCACGGCGTCCTTCCTGCCCTGGAGAGAGGGGAGGGCCCAGTTTCAGGCCTCCCATTGGGAGAAGCCACTGGGGACCTGGGAGATTCATTCACCTCCCAACAGGGAGAGGAAATGACTTCTTCCGAAGCACCTGGAGGCCTGAGCAATGCCTGCTCCAGCTTCTGTCTAGAAAACAGAAACCAGGTGGAGGGGCCCACAACCAGCGCCGTGGCCCCCCAACCTGCGACAGCAGCAGTCCCCTTTCTTCCCCGTGACAGTCGCTTCCCAAAAGACCCCTGGCCCCAGGAGAGTTTAATAGAAGCATTGCTGCCTGACTGGGGTGGCTCAGTGGTTGAGTGTCGACCTATGAACCGGGAGGTCACGGATTCCCGGGCAGGGCACGTGCCTGGTTTGCGGGCTTGATCCCCAGTGAGGGACATGCAGGAGGCAGCCTATCGATGATTCTCTCTGATCATTGATGTTTCTATCTCTCTCTCTCCTCCCTTCCTCTCTGAAATCAATAAAAATATTTAAAAATAAATAAATAAATAAATAAATAAATAAAAGAAGCATTGCTTTCAGCTGTACCCACAGCAGGTTTCTGTCCTCCAGTCGAGGGGCCTTTAGTTCACCCCTCCCCCTTCACCCCTGCCTTCCCATCCCCTCCGGGGAATTTGGTCATACATATTGCATGGAAGGGGGACCACAGGCTGGGCCTCTACAAGCTGCTAATTGAAAACCTTGTCAGAAGTGGGAGCAAAGGGCTGAGGGGGGAAAACAAACCTGACAGGACCCCTCACATTGTGAACAGCAATGCGCCTCCAAAAAGGGTGGGTCTTGCTCCATGTCAGCCACACAAGAGTCCTTCCTCCCAGCAGAGAGGACCTGGGGACTAGGGCTCTAGGACACTGTGCCTGACAAACCACAAAAGGCTATAAGGATGTGGCTAGCCTGGCCGGTGTGGCTCAGTGATTGAGCATCGACCTATATGAACCAGGAGGTCACGGTTTGATTCCCTGTCAGGGCACATGCCCAGGTTGTGGGCTCTATTCCCAGTTGGGGGTGTGCAGGAGGCAGCCAATCAATGATTCGCTCTCATTATTGTTTTTATCTCTCTCTCTCCTTCTCCCTTCCTCTCTGAAGTCAATAAAACTATATGTTTTTAAAAAAAATTTTAATGAAAATGAATAAAATAGGATGTGGCTAATGGGCCTCCACATATCTGCCCAACTCTGGGGCTTGCCTGCTCTGTGAGCGAGAGGAGCTTGCTGCTCTGAAGACAGGCTGCCTGGGTCAAGGCCTGGCTGCTCCGCTCTCAGCTGCGTGATCTCAGAGGAGGCAAAAGACTCAACCTCCTCCATAAGATGCAAGTAAGAATTGCATCTGCTTGGTAGGGCCATTGTGAGGATAAAATGTGCTAATACATGTAAGCATGTCATACAACACCTGATAGAGTGATAACTGGTAGCATTTTGCTCTTGTTTGTAATAATGAGAATTCTCCCCTTGCCAGATTGGAGAATGCTCTAAAACAGGGGCTGGGGGTGGGGTGGGTGGGGAGGGCTGAGGCTGATGTTCTACCTCATTTCATAGGTAAACCAGGCACCAGCTCTCCGGAGGCCTTCAGATGTGAAGGGGAAGAGGAACGCACGCATGCGCTGAAGTGGGAGAGGACGGTGGTAAGAATTCAGTGGAGGGAGAATGCAAGGGTCAAAGGGAAGGAAGCACACCCTAGGTCCGTGGTCGGCAAACTGTGGCTCCAGAGCCACATGTGGCTCTTTGGCCCCTTGAGTGTGGCTCTTCCTAAGCCTTAGGAGTACCCTAATTAAGTTAATAACAATGTACCTACCTATATAGCTTAAGTTTAAAAATTTTGGCTCTCAAAAGAAATTTCAATCGTTGTACTGTTGATATTTGGCTCTGTTGACTAATGAGTTTGCCGACCACTGCCTAGGTGTTTTCATGAATTTTGAACAAAGCTGTAAGGTAATGATGATCATCCCCATTTCCTACTAAGAATCTGAGGCCAGGAAAGGTAAATAAGCTCCCCAACATCCCATGGCCCCTACATGTGGCATTGGGGGTTCCCTTACCCCAAACCCCTACTCCTGCCACTTCCTCCCTCATGCTCTGCACTGGGGGTTCCTTCCTGCCTTTGAGGAGGGGCGAAGGAATCCTTGGATGATGCTGTGAATCCAGTTCTGAGGCGTTAGACACGGTTTCTCTCCCATTACGTTTACAGGAGGTTCAGTTCGGATATTGGCACCTTCCGTGCGAAAGGTCGTGAACTCCCTCCTTTGTTGAGAACAGAAGTTTCCAGGCCGTAGTTCCATGTCAGAGGTGGGTGGGAATGTGTCTGGAGGAATAAACAGAAGCCTTTTAATGCTTCCCTGTGAAGAGCTCTGGCTGAGGTGTTAACACCCAGGTTCAGAATATAAAAAGCCTCAATGAACAACACTGTGACTGCCCGGGCGGCGACTTTATCAGAGGCCCTCCAAAGTCACCACCAATGACGCGGGATGAAACGCCCCCATTAGGAAAGCTGCGATGATTTTGTGTCTAATGAGGATAATGACTAATATATTCTGTCAACAGACATGACAGCTGTCTGTACATATTTTGGAGGCGTATATTTTTAGATGCCGTAACTGTACCTCTCGCTCTTTTAACTACTACATTTTGTTGACACGATGCAATCCAGTAACAAGGAGGCTCACGGGGAAAGGGTAAAATTCCTCTTTCCAGCTGTTTCTCTCCCTGACATCATTTTTGTCTCATTATTCACTGGGATCCATAAAGCTGCCACTCGGATCCCAGGCTAAGTGATGTGCTACAGGGAAACTGCTAGTGTTGTCACTAGGAAACAAAACAAAATTGAACGTGGGGGTCACAGCATTCAGCGTCCCAAAGTGTGGTGTCCCACCTGAGAGTCATTCTAACACGTCCTCTCGCTTGCTGACCAGAGTGCTCCCGTCTCATAAGGGACATGTGCTTCATTTCCTCTGTCCCATTTGCCAAATTGGGGAGGATGGGAGGCAAGGAGGTGGAAAGATTTGCAAGATGGACTCTAATTTTAAGACAAAAGCCAACCCATTAAATCTTAACAGATGTTTCGCAAGTTTAGAAGATTAAGAAAGATTTCAGCATCAAAAATCAAAGAAAATACTCCATGACCTTAAAAAAGGATAAAGCACAAAGCTCTAACAAACCCAAAGTCCACTTTGACAGCTGTCTCTGCCGGAATTGACGAGGTGCTATTGATGTTTGGATTAAACCATGCCTCTGTGATCAAGTACTCAAACATGGGATGAAAGACGAATATATTCTTTAATCCTACCCACTAATTTTGTCTGGGCCTGAAAAGCAAGGTACCGAACAAATGTTGAAAGTGGCTTCTCTTCTGTTTATTGACAAAACTATTTTTATTTCATTAATTTGCCACGTATCTTATCAGCATTTAAACCAACACAAGGCAGTCCATACCAGGTACTGAACCCTCCACAAACAGATGGTGGCAACTTCCAAGGCCACTAAAGGTAAAAATCAATAGATGATCATTCTAGAAAGTGAGGAGGATGTTACAGAAAAGTGTAATTTAAAAATTGGGTTCCCGTTATTCTTCTTTTTTTTTGATAAACTGTAAAATAGCAATGGGAATTCCAATTTTGAGCCTGGAGAGTTTTAAAAGAAAAGAAGAAAAACTTTCTTTCTTTTTTTCTTTTTTTTTTTTAAGGAAAGGGTGAAGAGGCAATTAAGTCATTAATTACTCTCTTTGTCTAACGCTGTCCAACCCATCAAACGTGGTCTCTGCTGTCTTCATCAAAGGTGGAGTTCACTCTACTTTACAGTAAGTACCTCTTAATAATCTCATGTTTCAAAAGCTGCGCTATGAGGAATTTAGATGAAGAGAAATTAATATAGCACTTAGCAGCAGACCCCAGAGTTTGACAGCTGCACAGCGCCCACTATTACCAAGGTCCTCAAATGAGCAGTGAGAAGTTCCAGGGACAGTAGTGGAGAAACAGTAGGCTGTGGGCAAAGAAAGGGCAAGGAGCCTTGTGTGTGGTAGAGGAGGACAGATAGAACTGACATCAATGCCCAGAACTGGGGACTGACCCACACCTCCCTTTAAAGGAGACCAGGAGGAAAACCAGGTTCTTTGCAGAAGGACCCATCAAAAACACTGGGATGCCCTGGGGAGACGGTGTGGGAGGAAAAGAGTTAGATCCATCGCACCCCTCCCTAGTGGGTCAGACCAACTTCAGGGCGGTTTGCTGGGCAGGCCTCTCCACCTCCACCCCTCCAGCGTGCCTTCAGCCCCCTGCAGATCCCTTCTGCTAGACATACCTGCCTGGCATTCCACTGGTACCTCCATGAAAAGATCCCTCTCTGGTGTATGCAATTAATATAATCCTTTATGGAGCTCAATGAGCTCCTTCACAAAAACATATATTTTTAAAGTGACAAAGCAGGATACGCCCTTGGTTTGCTTTCTCATGTCAAGTTTCCTGGTGCTGATCTGGAAGGAAGCGTTCATTTTGTTTCAGAAGGTCTTGGACCAATTCTCCTCGGCAGCACGGCACACAGGACAATTGCACGTGCAAGAGAGGAAGGAGCAGGGAGCATGCGTTTCGGCGAGCAGGAGCATGGTTTTTAAAGCCATTTTGGAAGATTGGACCACGCTTGTAAAAGATTCTCCCTTTTCCTACCAGTTTCCAAAGATCCAACCAGTTTCTACTCTAAGAACCATGATGAGGAGTTTCAGCTAAGAATGTGTTGACTTCATCTTCAGTGACTCTGCCTGCAAGATGCTGGAATTGCACAAGTACTAGTGCAATAACAACAGCTTTATTTTTGTATGTTGCTATGGAATTTCGAAAACAAAGCAAAGAAAACCACTGATCAGTAATTGTGACAAAACTTCTTAGCCACAGCATTGAGAATAGGGCCTAATTATTCCATAAACACACTTTGATTTGTTTACTTCAACGTCAAATTAACTTCAAATATGTAACAGCTGACGCTGATTTAAGACGGTACACAATACTGCTGCAGAGTGCGCTGTGTACCTTGCGTAAATCTCTCTTTTTTTAAATGGATTTATTTGTAAAAGTCTCTCCATAGTGTACCCCACATACAAAAAAAGAAAAAAGAACCACATATGCATTCTATTTAAAAGAAAATTGTTTCCCAAACAGGGTGTGTGTATTTGTGATCCATGCTTTGGCTCATTCTCATTTGCCCCTTCACTATAGAAACAGGAATACTTTTTAGGAAAATTATCAGTTCATGACTACAGAGATATAATGTGAGCCTAGGACAATCAAGAACTACAAAGAAAAGGAACTTTTTAAATTGTTGAGGAAAATCACTACATGCTGAGGAAAACAGGAGAAAGACAAGAAAGGGAGAAATGACCAAACCCAGAGTGAGGCCCATGCCGATCATTCGGTCAACAAATATTTCCTGAGTGCTTATTTCATTCCTGTTTCTTTAACTCTTATATACAGCTTACTTCTTTAACCAATCTACAAATATTAACTCATGTATTCCTCCTAATAACGCTATGTGATACTATTAACACCTTTGTTTTAGAGAAGAGGACACTGAGGCACAGAGAGGTTAGTAACTTGTCCAAGAGCGCACAGCTAGTAACCAGCAGAATTTAGGGTTCCCATACAGCACTTCCTCTCCCCAGTGCACACTGTGCCAAGGTGCTTCTTCGAACTATATTCCCAATCCTGGACTCTGGAGTAACAATAACACATTCCTCATCCTCAAGACACTTCTAGCTAGAGGACAATCACAATACAGTGTAGTAGGTCTGTGACTGTAAGCACAGGATGGTGTCCTGGGATACCCAACCAGTCTTAGAGTGGGCAGGAGTGGGTAGGAAGATTGGTCAAGACTTTTTAGATGTAAAGCAGGGTTTTTGACCTCAGCACTATTGACATTTCAGGCCAGATAGGTCCTGGTTGCGGAGGGCTTCCTGTACATGAGCAGCAGCCCTGACCTCCCCTCACCACAATTCATTAGCATACTTCTCCCCCAGTCTGATGGCCAAAAATGTCTTCAGATATTGCCAAAAGTTCCCTGAGGACATTTGAGATCACTGATCTAAAGGAAGTGGTGTCCAAGGCAGACCTGAATCATGAGCGGTAGTTATCAGAAAAAGAACTGGAAAGAGGTCCAGACAGAAGATACAGCACAAAGGCCCAGAAGAGAGAGATTGGCACTTCCAGGAGCTGAAAGTAATTCACTATGAATTGGATATAGCAAGTGGGAGAGGTGAGTCTGGAAAGGCAAGGAGGATCATCATAAAATGCCTCCTGCTCTACATTTGGGAATGGGATAGTATCTTAAAGAATTTGGGAGCTATTAAAGGTATAATGACACAATTGTCTTGTATTTTAGAGCCCTCACTCTAATCTCTGCATAGACAATAAATTAGAAAAGAATAAGACTTTAGACCTACCCCAAGACTCTGTTATGTTTACACTTTCTTTGCACATTGATCCCTTTTTCCTTTTAACTATAATCTTAACATTTAAAATTAAATGTGTTCTACATATATAAAAAGCTCTTATATATCAATAAGAAAAAGATGATCACACCAATAGCAGAGAGTAAACAAGCAATTCACAAAGAGGAAGTACAAATGGCCAATAAATGTGGGAAAATGTGCTACCTTTTCCCACTGATCAGAGAAATGCAAATTAAATCATGAAATCCCATTTTCTATCTACCATACCAGCAAAAAGGTTTTTAATTATCATTGCAGCTCTTATTGACATGCAGAGAAATTGCATTCTCCTGACCTGCAGTGGGAGTCCATACTGGCACTGCTTTACTTACTAGAAAGCAACTGAGAAAAAAATAATAACAAAACTGAATTTTGTGACTAATCAAATGACAAACTATTGAACTAATCTAAATGTCCAATAAGAGATTGGTTGACCAAATTATAGCAATCTTGAGTAATAGAAATCAGTTTCCATTAAGAATGCTTTTGTGGACGTCTATTTGTTGAGATGGAAAAGTATTTGACAAAAGGCAAAAATAAGAACATGGATAACATTCAGTGTTGGTGGGAGACTGGGGGAGTGGTCACGTGGTGCTGGCTACAGGGTAAGAAGGCTGGCTGCAACCCTGGGGTCCTACCATTGCTGGACCTAGGTCTTGAGGCCAAGTTGGCTTGCCTAAAACTTGAGAGTGGAGAGAGGAGTCTCAGTTTAGTCATCAACTTTTGGAGCAATAATCACCAGTACTCACTGGGCTGGTTGCACTCACCTCAGGTTCAAACTTCACAAGCAGCTTTTAGAGCTATGCTTGCAAGGTCAAGCTCCCAGTATGAGCTCCTAATCACAAGGTCATTGAAGTGCTTCTTATAGCCCCACCCCCAATTTGCTCATCACTAACATTTCCATTTGGAGCTTATGAGCAATCAGACTGTGTATATCCATAAATATTTTTCAAACTGTCTTGGTATCTAGGTCCTCAATTACTTGGAGAGAAAATTTTATCCTCAATTTTGGGCCGTTGTTAATAAGGCGGATAGAAAATTTTAT
>NW_005371410.1:2482595-2503951 GCF_000412655.1 Myotis brandtii
GTCACTAGTGCCTGACACATGGTTTAAGAGCCAGTAAATATTAGCTACATGAATAAGTGAGGTGAAGTGGCCGGGACAGTTTGAGCTGCATTCTAAAGTTGACTTCTGCTGAATTCAGAGGAGGATGGACATTCATCCTTGGTATGACTTAGGGACTCCAGAGGGGCCCAACAAAATATCTTTCCCTAAAACTTACAGCCACCTAAAATTGTCTCCTGTATTGGCATGCATGTAATGGATTTAAATGTAAGATGAGGCATTTCTTTGCCCCACAAAAAAATTACCTCTAAGAGAGTCAGAAGTTAAGTAACTTACCCAAAATCACACAGTAAATAAGTGTCAGTACCTGTGTTTGAACTTAGCTCTCTCTGAAACCAAAGAGTAGGTGAGTTTGGTAGACTCTCATGAGTAATATTCGGATTCCTACTTCACCTAAATTTATGGCACCGGCTTTACAACTTATTTGTCACTCATTATTATAGGGTTTTGTCCTGTGTCGTTTTATTATTTTACATGTGGGCCTGACCCTACTTCCCCACTAGATTTGAAATTCTTAAAGGGTAAGCAGCCTCGCCCTGCCCCTCTTCCATCTCTGCAGACACATGCACTCTGGTACCCCACAATGTTTTACACGAAGTAGGTAATAAATGCTCCAGAATAAATGGATGCTGATAAAGATTTCCTTGGTGTGCTTACGGATATAGTAAAGAAATTGGAAGACAAATAACAGAGCGAAAAATGTTGCAGCAATATAACAAAGGGTTAAAATCTTCCTTACGTAAATAGATAGCAAAAAATACACCAACACCCCCCTAGAGAAATAAACCAAAGGACATAGCAGAAAATTCAGAAAAGAGAGATTACAACTAATTTGTAAATGTAGGGAAATGTATACCCTTTCCAGTAATCAAATAAATGCAAATAAAATACAAGATGCTATTTCTATATGTCACATTAGCCAAAATTTTAATTATTACTTAAATAATAATAGCCAATGTTCATGAGGATGAGACAAAACATACTGATGGCCAAAGGTGTTAAGAACCTTTCAAGTTAAAATGATCTTTGGATCGCTAATTCTGTTCCTATAAACCTATGCCAGTGAAATAATCCCAAAGACAGAGAAGGATGTATAGTGACCAGGAGTATAGACTTTGTAAGTCAGTTTCACCTAGATTTAAATCCTGGGTCTAGCATTTCTTAGCTGGGTGGCTTTGGGCAATATACTAGGCTCTGGGAGTCTTAATTTTCTCATCTGTAAAATGAATATAATGATAGTGTCTAATCATAGGGTGTATGTAAAGATTAAATGAAAAAAATGTTTGTAAAATGCTTAGCACAAAGTCAAGCACATAGGCAGTGCTCCATAAATACTAACCGGCATTATTATCAGAAACCAAAAAAAAAAAAGCTTTATGCACATTCATATTTGTTATAATATATGATGAAAAAGGCTGAATTTCCGACTGCTGTTCCATGAACAATAATATAGTCATTCAATGACATCATATGTAACCTTTAATTTAGTGAGTATGTTTGGATTGTAGAGCTTTAATATACATTTATGAAAAATGTGTAATAACATGAAAAAATGCTTCTGTAACTACCATGACCTGTTTTAGAAGCTTGGGATATAAAATAAGGTCACGTCTTCTAATACTGAAATTAAGATGATGGAAGCCTCCATCTCCCTCTTGAGAAACCCTCTTTCTTCCCTCTCTGGGGTCCTTCCTCCAATAATAAGCGTGGCAATGCCCAAGGGCTCAGCCTGGTTTGCTCTCACCCTGGGGTCAGCTCAAGCATCCCTTCCCCAACTCATTCAAAGCCAGAGGACTCCATACTAAATGCCTCAAAACAGTATCATCAGGTACCAAAATGATTTGGAAAACAAACAAAAGATGAGTGGAAAACACTGTCAGTATGTGCACCATCCAAAGATAACCATAATCCACAGCTGGTGTATTTCATCCCAGAGTTATCTTCTATCTACAGACTCTTCTGGCTGAGTTATTATTATTGTATTAAAAAAAGAAAGGTTATATCCTCCAACCCTAGAAAAGAGAGGAAACCCCATCCTGGCAATGCAGGACTTACCCACCTAGCTGTACCACACTGAGCTCCCTGGATGTTAAGGATGATTCCCACAAAATCCACAGCAATCTTTTCCCCTCAATCCTAACAGGCCCCATGTGGCAAACTGTGCTGAAGTAGCTGCAGTGTCTCTCCCCAGTGGCCCTGGATTGATAGCAGTGCTGCCATCGTCACTGCCCTCTTGCACATGGTCAAGTATTCCTGCCTCTCTTGTCATACGAGTATCCATTTCATCCAGGGCCCCACACTGTATTTTTAAAACTAAATTTCGGAGATATGATGTGATGAAGCTAAGACATCATTAAAGGTAGCATGTTCTTATCATTGCTCACTTGAAGGACACTTGATTAGTCACCCTTGCAAAATTGAGAACGCTGACAACTGAATATCATAATAATAAAAATAAAGTAATCTAATAAAACAAAGACCACTCCGGTGTTGGTCAGATATAAAGGTAGCTGAGCTCCACCTCTGAAAGGTGGGCTTCTGATTAGAGGCTTTCAAAACACTACCTACCTACCTACCTACCCCAGAATTGTATGCTCTCTCCTAGGCTAACAGACTGTTGCTGGGATATAGGTCAAAATAAATTTACACACACCTCACATGTACCAACATGATAATGCATTTGTGTGTGCATGCACACACAGAAGTGATAGGCAAATACAGATGTATATATGTAAGCATACATATATGTGTGTGTATATACACACAAATTCATGTATATATGTGTGCACATATATGTGTATGTATGTATATCTATATATAGAAGTATATACTTATATATAAGTGTGTGTACATATATATATAAGTATAATATACAAAAAGATAAAATCAGTCTGTCTATGTCAAAGTATTTTAAAGTAAATTATAGGCAACATAATATCCCCTCAAATTAAAGACAAAAAGGCTTTAAAATCCAGATAAAAGGAGGTAGGTAGAAAAATTGTAAAGACCTCATTTCATGTTTAGAATGAATTTTAAATTTGTTTCATTTGAAAAAAAGTCTGAATACATTAGACACATAGGAAAATAATCCCACCATTAGTATAATCACTTGCATCTGTCAAATGTGCCTGATGTATAATACACTTTCTTTTACTCCAGAGGACACCAAAGAAACAAAACTTTAGATGAAATTGCAAAGGAGAAAGAAAATTATTACCCAGTATTGAATCCTGTCAAAAAAAAATGTTACCTTCAAACCACTTATAGGCCAAATGATTACCATCCCATAGGATAGATGCCATAGAGGAGAAACAGACAAGTTCAAAAGAGGGAGCACCCGTGGCTGCCAGGAAAGCAGGGAAAATCCTAAGTGTCGCAATCGAGCTGGGTCTTGCAGAAGTTTGCCTGGCCAAGATGGGGGTGTCCATCTTGACATACAACGGGTGCTTCTCTTCCAGAGATGTGAGAATTCAAAGAGATTGTGTATTTAAAACCAGCATGTGGTATCCATATGCAAAAATCCATGTTATCAAATCAGGAAGCAGGCAACACAGAGCTCTGCACTGAGTCAGAAGCCCTGACTCCAAACCTCAACGCTGCCCCAACTAGCTGTATGACCTTGGGTTAGTCTCTTCCCTTCTCTGTACCTTACTCCCACAGGTCCAAAATGACAGCTGTTCTGTTGCCTCCCACGGGCCAAGTGAGATCAAAGATTAAAACGTACATCGAAGTGTTAAGCACTTTGCTAATACAAGACACTCTTTTATCACAAATAGAAGACACTTTCCTGAGTCCAAATACGCTAAAAGGGAAATTCAGGGGGTCAGAGTGAGAAGGAGAAAATTCAAAAATCTGTTGTGTGGCAGAGAGTAGTAAGGAAGCCTTCCAACGAGGTCTGGGTCAAACCTTGACCTTCGAGTCCCCCACCCTCTTTAGCATGGTGCTCTAAGCTCTTATAAATGGGCTGTGAAAGAACTGAGGCGGGTCTAAAAGTGTCTCTTAGAATCCAACATTGAATGAAGGGTCTCTAGCCATTAAAGTTCTGGCAGGAGTGTCACTCATCTCCCTCTGCCAGATAAAGGAGAGAAGAGCCAGTTCTGGAGCTAGGGTGGCCTCCCCATTCTTTACACGGAGCCAAGAGTCCTGATAAGGGCTCCCCAGTAAGGAGGAGTCAAAGGTGATGCCCTGTGCCTCCTAGTCTCTTAATCCTCACTTTAAACCCAATTTAGTGGAACTTTGATCAGAATGAAAGTGTTGTTTAATTGAAAAGGCTGCTTTTCAAGAACAGTTGGAGTTTCCCCAAGGGGCGGTCATTTTAAAGCATTTCTACCAATGGGGGAGTACTCTTGGGTTTACGTGTCCTCATCACGAGTGCTGGCCTGGGCTCTGGCAGGTGTCAGGGTCCTCGCAGCTCACTTGAAGTAAATAGATGCTTGAAGGGAGGAAGCTAAAGCAAGTCCCAACAAGGTGTCTGAAACGGGGTCCACCTTAAGCTGATCTCTGATGGTGCATGAGGAGCAGACCATCATTTATTCACAATGTGAATTTATGACTGATTTTCACTCATGCAACAAGCATTTATTGAGCATCTACTACTGTGTACTGGCACTAGAGGAGTCACTGAGTCACCAAAGTTGAATAAAATGGGATCCGGGCCCTCAGGGAGTTCATTCAAAATTAAATGAAGAAAACACAGAGAAATATACAGAAGATAACATCTTGTTAGGAAGGCTTCCTGGGGGCCTGACTCCTCCCCTGGGCATGGTGCTGGGGGCAGACCAGGCTGCCTAGACCAGTGTTTCTGAGAACTCGGTATACCCAAATCTCCTGAGTTCTTGTTTAATGCAGATTCCTGACTCAGTAGGTCTAAGGTGGGGCTGAGATGCTGAGATGCTGAGGGTGCTGCTGGTGTACAGGCCACACTTTGGGCAATAGAGTCTTAGAGGACACTGATAGCTGAGCTTGATCTTGAATAACAAGTAGACATCTACCAGGGAAAGAGGAAGTTGGGGTGAATGGGGGCCTCATGGCCCAGGTACACCGTGAGGGGTTGAAGGTTTAAAGAAGTACAAGTGCTTCGGTGTGGCTTGAGTGGGAAGTGGGATGAAAGGCTGCAGAGGAAGGCAAGGGCAAGGCACAGGGGCATTTGTATGTCCGGTTGTGGCACTTGGACTTGCTGGAAAAGGCATTAGGAACCATTAAAAAATCTTTGGCCCTAGCCGGTTTGGCTCAGTGGATAGAGTGTCAGCCTATGGACTGAAGGGTCCTAAGTTCAATTCTGGTCAAGGGCACATGCCCAGGTTTCGGGCTTGATCCCCAGTAGGGGGCGTGCAGGAGGCAGCCGGTCAATGATACTCTCTCATCATTGCTGTTTCTATCTCTCTCTCCCTCTCCCTTCCTCTCTGAAATCAATAAAAATATATTATTTTAAAAATGTTGGAGCTCAGAAGAGAAATGGTCAAATGGCATTTTAAAAAGATCTCTCAGCCAAAAGTATAGGAAACGAGCCAGCAAGGGTTAAGATGGGCAGGCAGGAGGGAGGCCAATAAGAAGGCTACTGCTGCATTACAGAGAAATGGATGGAATCGGGACATATGAGGTAGATACCATCAATAGGTATTATTTCTCCACGGCTTCAAATTAACTTCCCCACAAGTAATTTGATTTGGTCAATGGCTCTTCAGTGCTTTCAACATCATTTTGAAACTCTTCTGTCTGGCTCTCAAAACATGCTACAGCCCATTTCACCCCATCTCTCCACAGAACCCCCACTATAACTCAACAGGAACGCCCATCTGCTACCCTCCCTGCGACTTCCAGGGCTGTTCATAGCTTCCAGGCTCAGCGCCAATGCCATGCTCAGCTCTCACTGTCCCTGTGGCTCCTCTCCGCGAGCCCTCATTCCACTGTGCATCCAGGTCCTGCAGTGGACGACCTCCCTGTCAAAGCTTCCCCAGCTGCCCAGCCCCGTGGGTCTGCGTAATGTACTCCATTCTACCTGTACTCAGTCCCAAAGGGCCCTGCGATTTTTAATGCCTTCTTTTCTTTCCTTTTGTTTTTAATAAAATAGCTCACCGGTTGGAAGTGTGCCTATCGCATATATGTATGGATTACATGTGAATAACCAAACGAAACCTGCGCACCCCCCTCTGGGGTTCAGAAACAAACATTACTGAAATGTCAGAAGCTCCTGTACACCCCTCCCCGGTGGCTCTGTGTTTCTTTTACTATGGACACTCCTAACAACATAACCCAAACTAAGACCTGAGCAACCAAAACAGTCTGCTACATCTTTGTTTCTTTCACAGCCACTGTCACAATACTTCCGGTGCTAAAAATATGGGCACGCAACCAGCCGGTGTGAGTGTATTTGTAAGAAGAGGAGAGCGAGTGTCATAAATCAGTTCTACCTGGAAGGGTCCAAGGCATCGAGTCGCTACCCCTCAGCATTCAGCAGACTGTCCACCACAAGTCAGACCCTCAGCAAATACTTAACTGAATTCTGGTTTTACTTTGTCAAGTGGATATAACATAGATTCTGGTCAATGTCAGACATAAAATGATGCACTAAGCAAGGGGTCTCCATAGTGAGGCCCAATGCCCTCCCCCACGAGGTCTGCACTTACATCCATTGGGCTGTAGGGAGAAATATTAGAACTTCTGTTGATACTCAGGTTTTCCTCAACCTTTTAAATGTTTTAAATTTTGGTATATATCTTATGATGGATGTGACATATGTAGTAAGTATGTGTATGTGGAGCATGTACTACATAGTAGTATGTACTACATAGTATAACAGGGGTATGTAGCTCTGGGTGCTAAGGCACCAATGCTCACTCCTAAACTGCAACGGACAGCAGGAAAATAAAGTGAAAGACCCAAAGTGGGGTTTCCCCCCCACCCCCACCACAGAATACTAGAATTCATTCATTCATTCATTTATTCATTCATTCATTCATCTATCCCTCCAAAAAAAGGATTTTATTGCTCTCATGTGTACCATGCTCTGTTGCCCAAATTGCATCAGAGACAACGGAACAGGCATCTTTCAGAGGCTGGCCCTGCCCTGCCCTGTCCTGCTGCCCATGGGACTCAGGCTGCTTCATGGCTCGAATAGCTGGTGTAGAACACTGAGCTGCCAGACTGAGCAAATCTACATCCAAAATATGCCCCTCCTAAGAGGATGAAGACAAAAGCAGTCAACCAGACTCAGGGCCTAATCCTGGCACAAATGTTTGTTCATTAGAACAACTGCTTAACATATCTGACCTTCTTTTGTTCGTATCTGACCTTCTCCACCAGCAAAGAAGAAAACTGCGTTCCTGACAGAGGCATCAGAAAAGCTCTGCCCCCTCAAAGATGCCTCCCCAAAGCTGGATGTTTGAAGCTGTTCTCAGAAGGAGAAAGTCCTACAGATACGAAATGTGATTTTAAATGCCCTTGACAGGGGGTAATGGTAACCTATTAAGTTTGCACTAAGTTGTAAACAGCTTGTATTCAACACTCTTTAGAGCAGCGGTTGCCAACCTTTCGGACCTCACAGACCACCAGTGGTCCACGGACCACCGGTTGGCGACCGCTGTTCTAGAGAACCAGTTTTTTCTAGAAGGAGAGATGGCAAAGAAGACAACCCCAGAGAACAGGCCTGTGGTACCTATAAGTGAAGTGAGAGGGTCTTGGGGATGCAAAAACAGCCTTGGAAAGGAGCCACCAGGCCCCTGGACTGGGCAGGAATGTTGAACTTGTCAGTCTTGACAAGAGCTATTTCAGGCTGGGCACTTGTCCACTGGCCTCAAAAACTGTATTACTATAGAGAATGTTAGTGCTGGAAGGGAGCAGGGTGAGGTACCTGGGATAAACTAGAACCCAGTCTCCTGACTGCTGGTTCAACCTCTCATCCAATGAGCCATTAGCAAACCTGGTAACAAAACAAGATGAGATTAAAAACTCTCAACCAAGTTCTCGGTTTGAAAGACTAGCTCAATTCTATGCTCTAAATGTTCTGAACCATGGAGCCCTGTCTCTCCCCTCTCTCCGTTTTTGATATGACATCCTTGGCACTTCTCAGAGTGCTGCCTGCGGTGAGGAGGCCGGAGTGGTTATTCTCATGCACACCCCACCCCGAAGGTGAACCTGGGAATAAGGCACCATTGTCTCGCTGGATAAAATAAGTCAAAGAAGTAGACTTCACTTACTCTGCAAGACTTGGTATTAAATGTGCTGTGACAATTTGGGGGGAAGATAGAAAAGAGCAATATCTAAATGAACCTTCCTACTTCCCAAGATGAGTAATCGAAACAGCCAAGTAGTTATATTGAATCCAGGCACAAATGCTATTGGCTAAGTTCGTCTGCAATTTATAGCTCAATGATATGACTTTCTATAAAGATTTCATTTCACTTTAAACAATTCTACCTCAAAATCACTGACATTAAAATTGAAATCCAGCCCAGCTGGTGTGGCTCAGTGGTTGAGCAACTACCCATGAACCAGAAGGTCACAGTTCAATTCCCAGTCAGGGCACATGCCCAGGTTGTGGGCTCAATCCCCAATAGGGGGTATGCAGGAGGCAGCCAATCAATGATTCTCTCTCATCATTGATGTTTCTCTCTCTCCCTCTTCCTCCCTCTTTGAAATCAATAAAAATATATTTCTTTAAAATCTTGAATTCAAATCATGAGCTCTATTTTAAATATGTAGAGATTCCATTTTAATGCACTGACCTTTTAAAACAATTGTATACATAATGTTAGTTTTCTAGGGCTGCCCTGGGAAGCTTAAACAACAGAAATTTATTTCTTCACAGTCCCGTAAGTTAAAAGTCCAAGATGATGGTATTGGCAGGACTGGTTTCTTCTGAGGACTCTCTTTGGTTGCTTTCTTCCTGTGTCTTTCCTCCTCGAGTATTTGTCCGCATTTCCTCTTCTTATAAGACCAGTCATATTGGATTAGGACAGTGGTTCTCAACCTTGGCTGAACATTAGAATCACCTAGGAATCTTTTTAAAATCCTGATTTCTGGGCCTCACCCTCCGGAAATTCTGTTTCTTTGTTACTAATGTTGTGGCCCCACCCCATAACAAAGAAACAGAATTTCCAGAGGATGAGGCCCAGAAATCAGGATTTTAAAAAGATTCCCAGGTGATTCTAATGTGCAGCCAAGGTTGAGAACCACTGGATGAGGGCCTACCATAATGACCTCATTTACCTCTTTCAGACTCCTAACTCCCAATACAGTCACATTCACATTGTGAGGTATTGGGGCTTAGTATTTCAACATATGAATTTGGGGGGGGACACAATTCAGCCTACATGTATGTTAGATAGGCCTGCACAGATGTTTACCCTATTGCCCCAAAGTTTCCTATAAAACCTGAGTCTGCTGCGTGTGACTATGCTTCTAGTAAAATTCTTGCACATTCTCAATAAAAATGATGAGGGTCTGTAGATTATAATCTAGAATTCACATAAAGGATAACACACACACACACAGCATTAGGATAATTTTCCTCAAAGGAACAGCTACTCTTTCATTCTGAACATTTTAAGACATCCAGAATCACTTTCCCTAAGCAATTATGATTTTACAAAATGCTGTCAGGACCATCGCTAAGTTTTACTGCCCAGGCAGAGTGAAATGCCTGGAGCTCCTGCAGTGATTTATCATTGACTCTGGAGGTAAGTTGCTAAGCAAGATTTATTTGGTAAGAACAGAGCCATTCGTAACAGTACAATATACGTTTGGCTGTGAGGGGGATTTTTTCCACCATTCCTCAAGAGAGTTTGTTCTCCGTGATCAGAAGACTATATCTGATCTGTATGTGAGTTTTCACCCTTGGGTGAAATCGAAGGCACCAACATGCATTGGAGAAGTCAGTCTGGCTTCAAATGCTCTCATTTGAATTTTCGCTCTGAGAGATGTTCAGTGTATTTTCATAACAAAACCAGTGGCAGAACAATATCAAAGTCCCTTGGTGGAACCTGTGGGGTGTCTGCTTTACCCGTACAGGGCTTTTCTTTTCCAGGTAGTTGCTTCATTGCACTATAGTGGCCTACCCCACACATTCCTACCATCTCGGAGAGACTCCAGATTTCTAAGAAAAACAGCACTAATAATGCATGTTTGCCAACTTTGGTTTGCAGAATTGGTAACAAGTACTAGGGGCCAGTTGCTGGCCTAATTCTGCCCCCTAGTGATCATAGCATAGTGCTGCTTTTTTGCAAAAGGGAGACTGGGGAGCTGAGACCAGTGAAAAGTGCCTGCCCCACACACGTCCCCCGCACACACACTTCAGCAACCTATTCCCCAAGACACCTAGGTGTCCTCCAGCTGCCCTTTAACCAGGCAAAGGAAAGGAAAATGATAAACTCATTCATAGTAAGGTGACCAGGACTAAAACGTTCCCTTCTCCCGAGACTGTATGCATTTTAACAAAAGCACTGAAGCGAGAGGCAATGCCACGTCACCCAAAAGAATAAATCACCAATGGTGGGAATTTTGGCTTAAGGAGAAAGACATTTTCCTAGGTTCTTTTGTTTTTGTTTGTTTTTTTGATGAAGTGCCTTTGAACGGTCATCCAATGTCTCAATTTTTTTCACAAATCACTACCCTTGCTGTAATCTGGCAGGGGGTGGAGGGGATCAGTAGAGGACCCAGGAAAATGTTCCAGTTCCCAAACTTCTCACCTCCATCCTCAGCTGCCCCCACTCCTGGGCCTGGCTGGAAGGTGCAGCTCTGGGGTGGCCGCCGTGTCCAACGGGGCAGCTCACCCTGCAGACAGACACAAAGTGGGTGGAAACATGAGTGAGGAATGTTTTGGTCAGACTCCAACCACCCTCCCACAGCTGCTAACAGGACTCCCTGCTGCAGTTCCTCAGCAGGTCAGGGAGTTTTTTAGGCAGGTAGCCAACCCCCAGGTTGGCTTTAGATCAGGGAGGTGGGGTGAGCAAAGGGAGTTAGACTAGGAGGCAGGCTCTGGGAGGTAGGAGAGTATCCATGCGATGTTCCTGAACTCTGGCTTGGGCCGGACATTAATCAAGCCCATCCCAGGTGTTCGAATATCCTCTCCCCCAACAGGAGTAATGTCAGGGAGTCGCCCCACCGCCATTGCCCAAGTCCAGTTGAGACAGAAGGATGAAGACAATGGAAAGAATGCACAGAGAGCAAGGGTTGCTCTGTGTTGCTAGTATAACTTGCTGAGAAGCAGTCTCCAATCCACCATCACCAACTCCCACAGACACACAGAACACGGAGGCAGAGGCTGGTGGACTGTGGCTGGTGGCTGGAGTCAAGGAGCTGGTTTCAGTGCATAAGTTCAACTGCATGTAGTTGTACGATATGGAGAGAATCTGGCGTCGGGCAGACCTGAGATTGAGCTGGGCAACCTTGGACAACTTCTACTCCATCCTTTAGTTGTCAGCTCGAAGGTTACGCCCTTGGGGACACACTCTCTGACCCTACAAACCAGGTCAGATCCCCTGCTTATGAATCCCATAATCCCTTATGGTTTTTACTCCTACCACATATCACCGTTTGTAATTTTACAATTTACATGTGAGATGACTGGTCTGATTTCTTTTCTCCCTATTGCATTCTAAGCTCAGAGAGGACAGAGACCATTTCTCTCTCATTCACCATCTTTTCCCAGGGACTAGAATATAGAATATATTCAATAAAGATTTGAATGAAGTACACTGAGCCTTTATCATCTATAAAATGGGATGCTGTTACTTTATTTATTGGTTTATTGTGAAGATTTCATGAAACAACCTATTTGTGAAAATTCTACCCCATGTCTGACACAGAGTAGGTGCTCAATAAGGGGGCGGTTCCTCTGCCACTCTCTCTTTGGGGACCCACCCTAGGTGGACGGTTGTCCCTGACCGCCAGAGGTGCCACTGAGCAGTGAAATCAGCCAAAATAAAAACCAGAGGCCTGAAGAACCCACAAAATTCCATCACAAGCCCCTGAATAATCAAAACTCGTTGGCACATTACAATTCATCGCCTCTTCTCACTAGGTGTCCCCTGGTGGCAGGAAAAGTTATCTCCAGCTTCACTTTCCTTTCCATCCCAGATAGAGAGTAGCCAGAGGGACTGTAAATCCATTCCTAACATTTTCAGTTGTTTGAGTTATGTTCTACCAGAATTAAGAAGGTGACTTTAAAAACATGAAGGAGAAATAAAGGTTGCACTTCCCGGAGCAGAATACAGGTGTAAAATGAAACTGAACTTTTAATATGAAGCTGCTCTGGAGGAGAAAGGACTAAGAATATTTTTATGGAACACTCGCATTATGGGTAATTTTTTTTTAAATCCAGGGATCAACTTTCATGACACCGAGGCATAAGTCTCCCACTTAATGACATTTATAACTCTGTAACAATACGCTTTGTATAAATTACTGCTGAGGCTTAACATTTCTGATTATGATATATAGAATAAAGTGATGTCATAAAGGCAAAGTTTGTAAGTTACGATCTGTCCTGTTGCTTTAAATAAGAGGATTTCTGGAGACAATTGTCTTGATGAATATAAACTCAAATGAACCTTGAATCTCTTCAATTATTCTTATTTAGAATTCATTTCCCTCTGAACTTTCATTTAACACCGAGCACAATCGCTCCCTTATAAATCAAACGCGAGCTTGTCTTTCCTGCAATAACAAGTATGCTTTAAATAATGAAGCAACACCTATGATCATAAAAGATAATGTTTCCATGCACCAAAATACAAAAGGTAAAGAGATTTATTACCCCCGTTCAGTAATGATGAGTTGAATATTTTTGTAGTAACAGACGTCTCTATTCCGGACAACACTTTTTATTTGACTTTTTAGTGTCTATTTTTCCTGGAAGACTGCCGTGCCTTATTCTCCACGAGAGAAAACCAAGACTCACTCACACATACTACTGCTGATGGCTGAGAAGCTCGGACTCCCCTTGCTCAGAGTTTCTCGTAGGCTAATGGGGACAGAGATCTCCCAACCTCCCTCGGCCTCTTTTCCACCAGGAAAGGGTTGGGCTGAATCATCTGAAGTCCATCCTGAGCTCTAAAGACTAAGGCTCTAACTGCCTTTCCTTTTGCACAGAATTACGGTGGGGAACAACTAAGTTAATGAATGTGAATATACTTTAAAAGCCATAAAAGTGCTATATATAGACTTGATGGTTTTCACTGTGCATTTTGCAAATAACTTTACACATCCATTCTATTAACTCTGTTATCCAAAATAATATAGGAAAACTCGGGGGCATCTCCAGGCTATTACAGATGAAACAGAGTGATAAAGAGGCTCTTCTCCAGTTCCCATGACACATTTTCTTGGATGGAATCAAAAATCCCACATGAGAACAGGTCAAGTGGTCCAGCCGGCGTGGCTCAGCGGTTGAGCGTTGACCTATGAACCAGGTCACAGGGCACATGCCTGGGTTGCAGGCTTGATTCCCAGTGTGGAGTGTGCAGGAGGCAGCTGATCAATGACTCTATCTCATCATTGATGTTGCTATCTCTCCCTCTCCATTGCTCTCTGAAATCAATAAAAACATATTTTTAAAAAATAATAGCCCTAACCGGTTTGGCTCAGTGGATAGAGCATCGGCCTGCGGACTGAAAGGTCCCAGGTTCGATTCCGGCCAAGGGCATGTTCCTTGGTTGTGGGCACATCCCCAGTAGGAGGTGTGCAGAAGGCCGCTGATCGATGTTTCTCTCTCATCGATGTTTCTGAATAATAATAATAGCAGGTCAAGCAGCTGAACTACCCAAACTAGAGGCTACTTCCCACTGAGAAGCTCTCCAGCGGGCAGACACAGAAGGCCTGAGCAGGTAGGCGTGGGGGTTGGAGCGCTCTCTGCCTGCGTTCTCTCTTGGGAGCACTGTGACCTGTCTTCAGTACATCCTCGGGTGTGGGATTTACATTGTTAACATTGGCATTTATGACGTGGTGCTTTTTCCTGGTTAATTGGCATCAGAGCAACATGTTTGCCTCTCTCCTGAAATAAATCTCTTCAAGAGCTTCAACCGCACATTCTTTTGTTCTATCCCTCATTTGAAAGGGGCTCTATAAAGCCGCCAGACCACGCTACATAATCTTTTGCCTCTCACGTTTTTAAATCTGGGGGTTTACGCTTTAATGGCTTTGATGTGCTTACTATTCAGCCTGTTACTTAACCCACGTTCCTCCCCGTCCAACACCCGGCTCTCCCTCAGCCTCCCAAGCCTGCACCCTCTGCGGCTGAAGGGATTTATTTATCATCCAGAACGTTTCCATGATTTTGGAAACATATGTTTCAAAATTGCATTCCAATATCTCATACTATGTTCTTTGTCTTGCATCTGTTCTATAAAAACAAACAAAACACACATAATTATATTGCGAGGGCTGCAAAGCCTGCATTTTCCACAAGATTGGTTCTTCCACAAACAGTAACATAGTCACACAACAAAGGCACTTACAGACCCCGTCACTGTCATCTGAAATCACATTTTTGTGTTAATTAGAGCTAACCTCTGATAATAGCTAATTTCTACAACATTGCTGCGAAGCTTTGACTCCTTTCCAAACATATTGCAATTTTACAGGATAATCTCTTTATTGAAAATTAGCTCTTGTTGAAAAACCAAAGTCTCGACATAATACTCAACCTTGCGTGGACAACAACTCAGTAATCTTTCATCCTCCCAGGGTATGACTTGAATTAAATTTATTTTTTAATGCCCTCTTTCCCTGTAATATCCTAGTGGAAAGATAATAAGTCACTGCACAATGAAAAAAAGATCACACACTCACACACACACACACACACACACACACACACACACACAAATAAACCTGAGTGAAACATAGCAAAATAATTGGCCAAAATATATTCCTGTTTTATATAACTACCCTTACCACACACCAGCTCCCTCCTGCCCAAAAGTCTTCAATGCCACACACACACACACACACACACACACACACACAATTTAAACATATAAACCCAACCATTTTACATCTACTATTTTGATATCAAAATTAGGTCGATTAGCATCGAAACATTTAAGAAGTCCTCAAAACCAAAAACTGCTATTCAATGTATCTATTCAAAATAAAATTTCACCATGAAAAAAAGGTTTCTCTCATGTTTCTGCCCTTGTTACCACGATCCTTATATTCTTAGATAAAAAAAAAAATGGAACTGGGAAGAGAGATAAGTCTGATGCCTGCAGTGGTGAGCTGGTAGATATGTAACAACCAGCTCAAAGTGAGGGAAAAGCTCTGATTTGTAGCATTTGCTAACCTCCATCGTGGCCAATTTTAAGCTACCGGTGTGGCATCACAGAAAGGCAGAGGTGGGCGCATCTATGCACAATTGGCTCTTGCAAAGCTGTGCAAGTGGGTTTCACCACTGGAGGCCTGAATTTTTAAATATACCCATTAGGACAGTGATGGCGAACCTATGACACGCGTGTCAGAGGTGACACACAAACTCATTTTTTTGGTTGATTTTTCTTTGTTAAATGGCATTTAAGTATATAAAATAAATATCAAAAATATAAGTCTTTGTTTTACTATGGTTGCAAATATCAAAAAAATTCTATATGTGACACGGCACCAGAGTTAAGTTAGGGTTTTTCAAAATGCTGACACGCCGAGCTCAAAAGGTTCGCCATCACTGCATTAGGATCATGGGTGGAGAGGTTCTACTATGTGCAGTCAGTTACCATGTGCAGTCAGTGCAGTCAGTACATAACATAACCCGCATAAATCCTGGCCCCATGCAACCCAGTCCCAAAATAAAGAGACACTCAAACACAAATTCTCATTCTGTCTTCAAAGTTTTATAGTTATGTTAAAGGCCAAAAACATGCACAGTCTCACCTATCTGTACACATGTGTGCACACGCACACATACACACAGATCCTGCTTACCATACTGCGCCCCAATCAATCCATCCACCTTCACTCACACACCACACTCATTATCCAGGACTTCCCCCAACATGCACGGCACCCTGGGAAGCACAGTCCTCCCAATCTGACTGCTTTTCTCCGATTCAAGTGAATAGCATTTTCCATCCCATTACAGCAATACAACGGTGTTTGTCAATGTTACCTCTGCAGCATCGCAAAACAGTGACAGAGAACGCTTACCTGACTCCCATGCTGCACCGGGCACTAAGCTGAGCCTGGACACCATGACACTTCAGTTGTGGAGCCAGTCGTCAAACCAGGCAGAATGGCAGCAGGACTCATGGTTCTTAACCACCATCATCGCCAATTCTCAGGCCCATCTAAAGAAAAGCCAGTGCGAGACCTTAGCCAAGCCAAAGTGTCTGTGCCTCAGCCTCCTCATGGGTAAAAGGGGGCTACTCATAGTCAGCACCTCGTAGGAGCATTAACTGAGTTAACATATGTAGATGCTCAGCGCATAATAAGAGCTATTGTATTAGCTACATGTCAACTACTAAATGTCAACCAGTACTGATTGGCTCCTCAGAGCCTTCAGAATCCCATGACCTTCTCATAGTGTCTTCTGCTAAAGTCCCAGGGGTTGGCACATTTTTTTTCTGTAAAGGGTCAGATAGTAAGTAGTTTGGGCTTTACAGGCCACACAGGGTCTCTGTCACATAATCTTCTTAGGGCTATTAAGCCTTTAAACATGTAAAAATCATTCTTAGCTTGTGGGCTAAAACAGGCCAATGGCTGGGGTCTGGCCTACATGCATAGTTTGCTGACCCCTGTGACATACCAATGGGGGGGGGGCAGAGAGAGAGAGAGAGAGCCTTGTTTTAAATATCATAGTTTTTATGTAAGCCACACATGAACACTGCAAGAGACACACGTATAGCAATCACTCATTCCCTCAGCAAATGTTCCCTTATCACTTATTATGCACCAGGTGCCCTTCTGGATGCTGAAGCCGCAAAGATGGAGAAGTATGCCCTTGACCTTTGGGATGCCGATGGCAGGCAATCACAGTGCAGTGTGTAGTGAGTGCTTTCATAAGGGAGGGCCGGATCAGCTCTGGTTAAGGGAAGGTGACTGATGAGGAGAGGGTCCAAAGAGAAAAAGATGCTTGAGCCACACCTTAAAAGATGTGAGGAATTCATTCAGCAGACAGAGGCCTAGGAGGGAAGGAGCAATTCAGAAAAATGCAGTTTCTGGGGTCAGAGGAGGCTCACGTGGTCTGGTGAGAGCCAGATCAGGGAGGGAGGTGCTGGGACTTTATACTCTGGGTTTTCAAACGTTTTAACACAGAAATGTGTCCTGGGGCAAAATCTTAATCTAGAGCCCTGTGTGTAAAACAAATCTGGTTGAAGGTGAGTGGTAAATTTCCACTCCCCTCCCGCTAGCCTGGCTGCCTTCCCCACCGGCAGGTCAGGGCAACCTCGGGGCCTCCAGGCAGCACAGCGAGGCATCCACAGCTCCTGGCAAAGGGCAGCGAGCTCGGGGAGGGGGCGGGGGGAGGGGGGGCCAGGGAAACCCTGCGGCAGTGGCTTCCTTAAGGCGGGCCAGGGAAATCCTGCGGCAGTGGCTTCCTTAATCAAATTCTTGTGAAGTCAGTGAAATTCCAGATAGCTATTTTTATCTTGAGCAGACATCCTGTTCTTCCCCAACACCTCTGCCTTTACTGGTCGCAGGCCGGCCCCACGCAATTTAACACTTAATTACATACCAACTTGTGCTGTTATCCAATTGTTTCTTGAGCATGCTCTCTCCCCATCTAGACAAACTGGCCTAAAGACAGGAAGTGCTGCTTGCTTCTCTCGTATCCTTCTCAACAAGCAATATGGAGCAAGGTGCTGTTGAAGGGAAATCGCTTCCAACCCTAAGAGTCTATGACTTCCCATTGGAGGGAAGTATTATCAAGCAGAAGAAGAGCAGTAACATGATGAGACCCCTCGAAAGGCCGGCACAAAGTAAGTGCAAGTGGAGGATTTAGTGGGGAGTCGTCTGTGTGCTTCAGGACTGAGGGTTGGGTTGATCAGATTCCTCAGCTGACGACATTATTGTTTTGGGTCCATACACAGCCCTCCCTCTCTCCTAAATTTTTTATAATTCTCTTTCATCTCCACTCCTCAGCCCGATTTCCCTCCCTGCAATAGACACGCATTTTATTGTATTGTTATATATGTATTCTTTGTTGTCTTGTGTGCCAATATTTTAATATATAGAAATGATATGTTCTAGGCGTTATTTCCCCCCCTCTTTGTATTAAATTTATTGGGGTGAGTGACATTAGTTAATATGATAATGTAGGTTTCAGGTGTGGGTTTCTATGTTACAAGATCTGTATATTGCACTGTGTGCCCACCACCCAAAGTCAAATTTTTTCCCATCACCATATATTATGATCCCCTTCTACCCCCAATCCCTCCCCTTTGGCAACCACCACAACTGCTGTTTGTGTTCATGAGTTTCTGTTTTATACCCCACATATGAGCTTTTTCTGACTGACTTATTTCACTTAGCATAATGTTCTCAAGGTCCATCCATGTTGTTGCAAATGGCAGTATTTCATCTTTTCTTTATGGCTGAGTAGTATTTCATTTTGTATATGTACCACATCTTCTTTATCCAGTCCTCTATCGCAGGACACTTTGGTTGTTTCCATGTCTTGGCCATCGTGAATAATGCTGCAATGAACATAAGGGTGCATATATCTTTGCAAATACACATGTACCTGAACAACTTGAAAACATGTACGGATGGTTTCTCTGGGGCATGGAATATCAGCTGAGATGGATCTACTGGGGCTGAAGAATGCCTTTTCAAGGTGACTCACTTATATGGCTGGCGAGTTCATGCTGGCTCTCAGCTGGGAGTTGGCTAAGGCTGAGGGCTGGGGGCCATGGTTCCTTCTCACTTGCACTTCAATCACAGCCGTTTGGGGCCCCTCACATTGCGATGGCTGAAAAGAAGGCAAAGGCTGAACCACATTACATAACCTAGCTTCAGAAACCACTTAGCATTACTTTCCCTGTGGTTAATACCTGGCCAGAATCAAGGGGAGAGAACATACACCCCACCTCTCAATGGAAAAGGGTCGAAGTCCCATTGTAAGAAGCACAGGTGGGAGGGGCAATAGTGAGGGGCTTCCCTGCACTGTCCCAGTGTGTACTGCATGATGCATAATAATAACAGTGGCAACCATAGCAGCTAGCACTGCTCGGGTACTCAGTATCCTCTGCCACCACGGTAAGAGCTCTTAATGGCTTCATTTCATCTTTATGACTAAACAAAGGGGCAGGTTCTAATCTTCCATGAGAAACTGAGGCTCAGAGGGCTGAGCTGTCATATCCAGGGTTACACATCCAGTGGGGAAAGAACCAGGACTGATACGAGGTCTGCCTGACTCTCGGGGCCAAACTCTAAACCACTATATATACCGCCTGCTTGCTTTATAAATAACCAACAGTTGGGGGGGATATAAACCCCAAACACCGATATAGTTAATGTCTGCCAATACCCAGAGAAAGCTTCTAGGGAGAGATAGCCTGATGCAGATCTAGAAGAAGGGAAAGGACAGGCAAGGGGTACATATACAGGAGAAATATTGGGAGCAGACATGGGAATGGGCCTCATGGGGTTATGTCAGGAGGGGGAACTGAAGCAGCCAGGGCAATGCTATGAAAATCATCATGATTGGTGGCAAGTCCTTCAGACTAACCGATTTATCAGCAGGAACAGGAGAGATGGCAAGGGAGCACAAAGAAGCGTCCCTCGTCACCAGAGTTCGTTTTGTTAGTACAGAGGAAGGCCACGAGAAGAACTGTGTCCCATCATCGGATTATCCAGCCCTCAGGTCTCTGGGACAGTTTCCATCCCCAGAACAGCTTCCCGCAATATTCCCCGTCTCCTCCCTGGGACACGGCAGGGGGTGTGCAGGTGTATGCTCTTCACAGGCAGGACTAGCCCTCTCGCTGTAAGTAAAGAAAACAGGATTTGGGAAAAGTGACTCAGCAGCAGGGGTGAATGCAGGTATTTACAGTCAGGTAGGGATCGCCCCCCTGCACGGGATCCTCTCTGTGGGGGAAATGAGCCATCCTCCCCCGCCCCCTCCCCTACTCCTGGGTCATGCACTTTTCTGTCTTATCCAATTGCAGCTACACGTTACAAGCTAGCGTAGCTAACTGCCCACAGTCCATTCAATTTGCTTACTGGGGACCATCAAGCAGGTACTGGGGAGTCTGGGGACTTCCTGTTGTGTCAGGGACTCTCTGTCTGCCTCAGGCCCAGGGATGCAAATGTACCTGCAGAACCTCCTCAACTCACAGGACTGTGTTCACGCCCCCTGGTCTAGCCCACACAGCCCGTGCCCTCGCTACAACGTGGTACCCAAATCTCCCCGGGGATCTGCAACCTCTGAGAAACAAGCATTACAGAGCCCAAGAGAACCTGTCTCCCCAAAGTGAAAAGTTACTACCGGTCAGGGGAAAGGATGTACATTTGGCCAAATTGCACTAAGATTTTGTAGCTCTCTGTTATTAAGAAATCCTGCTAAAGTGAGCACGGTTTTAACTGTTTTGTTCTAAACTATAAAAACACACACATATATAGTGATTTTACCATTAAAACTACATAAGACAGCAACCACAAAATTGAAATTCTGTCTTTCAAAGGGTTTTATGTACTCCCCTAACTAAAAACAGCTTCACAATAAAAAACATCCAGTTTTACAAGTGAGCCCAACCCAAAATAGTAACTATGGCCTTAAGGGCTATCATCCCACCGCTGGCTGAAGGATTTGGGGCACATAAATGCCCATTAACACGACTAAGCATAATAATCTTATTTATAAAGGAACCCTTGCCAGGGCCCTTGTAGCAGCCCACAATTACCCCGCCTCAATTAAAGTATCCTACAAGCCTAATAGACTCGCCCTGAAAGAAACTGCCCTGTAAAAGCATGACCCACCCCACACAAAAATCCTGATGGAAGGGGTTCTACAGTGAGGTGGTGGCAGCAAAAGGGGTTTTCAGGTGGAAGGGGAGCATTTTAAGTGTCTCATTCCCACGCTCGATGCATGCCAAAGTACACAGGAGTGAAGAATAGCCCCAAAGCAAAGAAACATTACAAGGAGGGCTGTCCAGTGCCCATCTCAGGCTTGCCTGGCACATTTGGCATTTGCTTGTTACAAATGAACACAACTGGGTTCTAAACTTGGGGGATCAAATTACTGTTTCTACTAAAAAGCAAGAGGAACCATTCTTTACCCGAGACCTATTGGGGGCATGGAATTTGGAAAACTTCTTTCAACCTTGGCCAACTCCAAGTTCCTCTGAGCAATTTTCAGAGTCTCAGCCGTGAGTGTCTGTATGTGTGTGTGTGTG
>NW_005371410.1:2504034-2505041 GCF_000412655.1 Myotis brandtii
AGGTAGAGTTTGCATCTGTGGTATCTGCTATTAGACAATTTTTTCATAGCAAAGTTGAAAGACACCTCTCAGAATTTATCTTTCAGCCCTAGATGTCAGTGGACAACTGAATTTTTCAAAAGACCTAAGAACTTACTGAACTAAATGTCTCCAAAGTCTTAGTGAAGAATACTGTCCCCTGGGGGGGAAGGAAAGATCTATTCACCCACAGGTGGAGGCAGACACACAATTCTGTGTTCCATCACATGCCTCATACTCATCAGTGCAGCAAAGTTTTTATTAATGCTAATGTGAGGATTCAGCCAGACAGGTGTTCTCATACATCTGGTGGGAGAGTAGATTGTTTGAGCCTCTCTGAAAAGCAATATCCCAATAGCTACCCAAAGCCTTTAATGCCCAGATCCTTTGATCTAATCAGCTTCTGGAAGTGTATTCTAAGGAAATCAGCAAAATGTGGTCAGAGAGCAAAGCACACTGATGCTCACCACAGCGTTGTTGAATCTACAAAGAGATGGGTAATGATCTGGTAGTTCAGCAATAAAAGAATAGTCAGGTAAATTCTGGTAAATCCATAGACAAAGTTTTACTTACCTTTAAAAATGATGTTTACTTCTACTGAAAAACACAAAATAAGATCTAAATAAAAGGAAATAAAAAGTGTATTGCTGGCCCTAACCGGTTTGGCTCAGTGGATAGAGCGTCGGCCTGTGGACTGAAGGGTCCCGGGTTCGATTCAGGTCAAGGGCATGTACATTGGTTGCGGGCACATCCCCAGTAGGAGATGTGCGGGAGGCAGCTGATCAATGTTTCTCTTTCATCGATGTTTCTAACTCTCTATCCCTCTCCCTTCCTCTCTGTGAAAAATCAATAAAATATTTTTTTTAAACTGTATTGCTGAACCGGAAGTGTCAGTAAAGATGTCAATTCTCTTCATCTTATTGCATAAATTCTTTTTTTTTCTTTTTTTTTCTTTTATTTTTTTTTAAATCTTTATTGTTCAGATTATT
>NW_005371410.1:2506120-2513508 GCF_000412655.1 Myotis brandtii
GCAAATGCCTCTGTGCAGGGCTTGGGCGGGGCGGGTCCCCAGGGATCTACAGGGCGGGCGGAGCGAGCAGTTATGGCTGCTCTCAGTTCCGTCCCCAGGGGCTCTGCCTCTCAGAGTCCCAGCAACCACTGCAAACCTCGGAGATAAAGCTGCCTTCGAATTCCGACGGAAGCCACTTCTGTCCCGCTTCTCCCGTTTGAGTCTGTGTCCCTAGAGACTCGCCCGGATCTGGAGCTCAGAGTCTGAAACTCCCTCCTGATTGAAAACAACAACCGCGCCCTCCGCCGCCAGCCCGCTCCACATGCACTCCACACCTTAGTATTTCACTTCAGCACTGCGCCTCCTCTGAGTCTCGGTATGCTATTCTCAACTCTTTCCTCCTAGTTGTAGAACTTCCACTCAGCCAGCCTTCCTGTGGTTCTGGATGATGTCCGTTCCGTCTTTTAGTTGTATTTTTGAAGTGGTTGTTCGAGGCAGCAAACTCCAGCGTTAACCTACGCTGCCATCTTGGTTTCCTCCATAAATTCTATGTGATCCTCATCACAATCACAAAAAGGGTTTTGTTTGTCCATTTTATTGAGAGGATAGAAATTTGACAAGATTATTCCAAGGTCATCTGGAAAAATAGTCCACATGAAAATAGCCAAGAAATATTTTTTTAAAGGAAGAATAGCAAGGGTACTCTAGACTTCCCTATTATAAAAGTATATGATAAAGCTACAGTAATTAAAACAATATGGTACAAATGCAGGACTAGGCAGTCCAATAAAACAGACTAGAAAGTTCAGAGGAGGCCAAAGCATACCTAAGAATTTAGTATATGATAAAGGTGACATTCCACCCGAAACCGGTTTGGCTCAGTGGATAGAGCGTCGGCCTGCAGACTGAAAGGTCCCAGGTTCGATTCTGGTCAAGGGCATGTACCTGGGTTGCGGGCACATCCCCAGTAGGAGATGTGCAGGAGGCAGCTGATCGATGTTTCTCTCTCATCAATGTTTCTAACTCTCTATCTCTCTCCCTTCCTCTCTGTAAAAAATCAATAAAATATATATTTTTTTAAAAAGGTGACATTCCAAATCAGAAGGGAAAAGACAAATTATTCAACTCAGGCAGTGGTTCTCAACCTTCCTAATGCCATGACCCTTTAATACAGTTCCTCATGTTGTGGTGACCCCCAACCATAAAATTATTTTCGTTGCTACTTCATAACTGTAAATTTGCTACTGTTATGAATCATAATGTAAATATCTGATATGTACGATGTATTTTCATTGGTGGCGACCCACAGGTTGAGAACCACTGGAGGGGTAGGGGTGCAGTTAAACTGGAGCCCTACATTACAACTTTTTATTTTAACATAAAAATAACATGATTTTAACATGAAAATAAAAACATTTTTTAAATTTTCTTATAGGGAAGGATAGGTGAATTATCTAAATTATCTTGGAATAAAGTAGACTCTTGACATGAAATAAAATAACTGAAAAAAAGACTAATACATTTGATTACATAAACATTTTACATTACTGTAAGTAAAAACACCACAAACAAGGTGAAAGGCAAAAATTAGTGAAATTACCTCCAATACATATGTCAAATAGCTACTTTTCTTCCTATCTAAAGACATGACATAGCATATCAATAAGAAACTTACCAACAACGTGATATAAAAATGCGCAAAGTACACAAACAGCATTTTGTAGAAAAATAAATGTAAGTGGCAAATAAACATACAGCCTCAATAATAATAACACAAATTAAAACAACAGTGAGTTCCTGTTTATTTGTTTTAGGGCCATATAATGATAAGGGTGTGAGAAACTAGAAAGCTCATGGAGAGCTGGTGAGAATGCGAATGGATAATCATTTTTGGAAGGCAATTTTTCCATATCCTTTAATATTTTAACTGTGAACCTTCCCTTCAGCCCAGAATTTTCACCTCCAAAGATTAATCCTACATAAACACTCATAATTATGCACAGAAATATACATGCAAAGAAGTTCAATACAGTGTTGTTTATAATCGGGGGAGAAAAAAAGAAAACCACTTAAATAACTATCAACAGACGTTTGATTAAGAATAAGATTTCTGGGGGGAAAAAAGAATAAGATTTCTGTAAGAGATCAACCAAAGGACTTGTATGCATGCATATGAGCATAACCAATGGACACAGACTTGGGGGTGGGGGAGTGAAGGCATGTGCTGGGAGGTGGGGGCGACTGGGGAGAGGTCAATGGGGGAAAAAAGGAGATTTATGTAATACTTAAACAATAAAGAATTTTTTTAATGTAAAAAAAAAGAATAAGATTTCTGCCCAGCCAGGATGGCTCAGTGGTTGAGCATCGACCTATGAACCAGGAGGTCAGGGTTCAATTCCCGGTCAAAGCACATGACTGGGTTGTGGGCTCAATCCCCAGTGTGGGGCATGCAAGAGGCAGCCCATCAATGATTCTCTCTCATCATTGATGTTTCTATCTCTCTCTCCCTCTCCTTTCCTCTCTGAAATCAATAAAAATATATATTTTTTAAAAGAATAAGATTTCCATGAAGTGGAAGACCTAGCAGCAGTTAAAGAATGAGATGGATTTGAGTGCAGTAACATGAAAGTTGTCCATGATAATAGTAAGTGCAAAAGTCATGTTGAAAGATTGTTTGAATAATATGAACCATATTCTATATGTCTACAAAGGTGAAACCAACATCTTAAACAAAACATAAGAAATTGTAAAAATAGGGTTACAGGAAGTGAGAAAATGAAGTAGATAAGAAGAGGGAGGTGTTTACTTTTCATTAAATATCTTTCTGTACCTTTTTGTGGGTTATTTTTTAATAATAAACAGGCATTATTGCTTAAGTCACAACTAATAAACAGTTAAAGTTTTAATATTTAAGCATTTTAATAATTATCAAGACTCATTGACAGATCCAGAGAAGTAATTATAATGTAGTATAATTAGGAAAAAACAGATTATATTGAGAGTATACACTCAACTATCTTAAAAATAATATCTAAATATACACAAAGAAAAAATGCTGGCAGGAAACACATCAAAATGGTAATGATAATAACCTCTAGTTATAATGTTATAACCTTATAACATGTTTTAACCTTATAAATGTTTTACTTGATTCTTTGTATTTTTTTTATTTTTAAAATTTTCCAAAATTAATATTATATATAATCAGAAAAAATAACGACCAATTCAAAATTTGCTAGGCAAATTATTTTATATCCTACACTAGAACAGGAATCAAAAGGAGGAAAATGTGGGGCATAATCCCTCCCTCAAACAAATTACCAATTTCACAGATGTGAGAATGTATAGTAAAAACCACTAGAGATCCAGATAGGACAACAAACAGCCAAGGGCTAAATTAAAACTTATCCAAAGTCAAAATGTATAGAAGAGACAGTATGATAGATGGGACAACAGAAAGAAAAGACTGGTCCCAATGATTAGCATCTCCCCAGCCAGGCATCCAAAGGGAATTCTCTTCCATAGACAGAGTCAGAACTATACACACGGTTTATTCTGGTCCACTTCCTCAGAATAATGCTTTCTCCGTGTACTGATACCTGAAATTTACTGTTAAAGGTTTATCCACTTATTTCATATTTTCTTTTCTTCTTGAAAAGCAAATGGGCCCAGAAATGCCAACACTTTACACGGCAGGGCACCCGTCCAGCTTCCCTGTGCCAATGACAGCATCACTCACCAACCTTAGCCCTTCTCCCTGTGGGATCAGCTCAGAATCCTTCTCAGCACAACACTGCCAGGAGCTACCGCCAAATGAGCAAAGCTGGGATAGGAGTGGAAAACTATTTGCCATCCCTTACTCACGTGAGAGTATTAGACTTGCATTTGCATCAGAGCTGAGAAGTTTACAAAGTTCTGCCACACCCACTATTTCATTCAAGCAGGCATTCTTTTCGTTTCCCTTACACCAAAATGGAGGACTTAAGGGTTTCCACAAATGGTTCATGGACATGCCACTCTTAAGAGACATGTCCCAGATTCCAATATGAAACCTAACCTTACCTCCAGGCCCATGGCTCTTTCTCAAAGCACCCCTCTCTTAACCAGCAGTACAAAACAGTTCACCTTTTCCTCTCCTGATGCCAAGAGAGGAGAATTTGAGGACCCTGGGAAGCACCGAGGATTAGGAAAGAGCATCCCCAAAGACAAGCAGGCTACTAGAACATATGGCATACCATAATTTTGCCAAAAGCCAGCAGGCGTTGAGTTAAAATACTCAAATTCCTAAACACAGCTGGTATCTGACTAGAATTCCACCAAGAATCCCATTAAGTGCAAGAACAGTCCCCCATACACACATAAGCCCAACAGGGATAAATCTGTACAGACCAGCCCCGGTGTTTCGGGGCAGACGAAAAGTTTTGAGCTGTTTTGCCTCATTCATGCCAGCACCCCCCTTTCTGCCCTCCAGGCTCCAAAAGACCAGAGCCAGCCGGAGGGGCACTCGCAAGATCTCCCGCAAGTTCTAAACCCAGTGGAACTAGCACACTCTAACACAGTGGTTCTCAACCTTCTGGCCCTTTAATACAGTTCCTCATGTTGTGACCCAACCATAAAATTATTTTCGTTGCTACTTCATAACTGTAATGTTGCTACTGTTATGAATCGTAATGTAAATATCTGATATGCAGGATGGTCTTAGATGACCCCTGTGAAAGGGTCGTTTGACCGACAAAGGGGTCGCGACCCACAGGTTGAGAACCGCTGCTCTAACAGGTCATTTTCTCTTTTGGTCCTTCAAACTGGTCTCTCGGATCTGCCTGGACTGTGCCATGATTTGCAGATCCTCTCATCTGGCTCCATTTGGAGGCATGTTAAGGTTAACTTCCATAAGCAAGGGCTTCCCTTCAAAAAAACTATGAAAGTGTGGAGGGTGAGGCGGGGGCGGGGGGGGGGGGGGTCTTTTCCAAGGACCGCCATCAACTCACCCTCCAACCTAATCCAATCCAATATTGAACATGCAACAGTCTTTAAAGTGTTTCAAAACACCAGAATTAGATAGCGTGTTGAATTTGAGGTTAACATACAGATTCTTGACTTTAAAAGGCTAGATTTTCACAACAAACTCATGTTGCTATAGAGACGGCATAAGCCTATGTAAACTTCAGGCATTCATATTCATAGAAACCCCTGAAGCAAGACCAAATGTTGGCCCTAACATTCCTGTTCTTGCCAACTTCCAAATAGCGCACAAATTATGCCAAAAATAAATGGGTGTGACTAATACAAGCTTAGAAGATTTTTTTTTTAATTTTACCTTGAGGGCAACATTTGTTGATATAGGAGCTGGGTGTGTAAAGCATACTTCCCCCTCCATAAATCCATCTGTTTTATTTACACTTCCTAAAAGACCTGCGTGCACATTTTTTCCATAAAGTGTACAACTGCTAGTAATCACGCATTATTTCATTCTGGGCCCCAGCTCTATTTTAACACTGTGTCTCCTCCTTTTTGTTTGTGTTCCATTAAGCACATACTAGAGACAAAGCAGGGAAGACTTAACTCTTCTGGTCCCAAATACACACTCCCAGGCTGCAGCATTGCCAACCAGCTTCTGCTCCAAGGTCTGCGGGCCAAGGTAAATCCTATTACAAGCTCAGGGATGTCAAATTGGTTTCTGCTACTGACCTTCTTTCTCATGACCCCTTCCCCAACCCTCCAGGCCCCAATCCCAAATCCCTCATTTCTCCCGCACGGAGGTCGACCTGTATGACAACGGTGCCCTGCCCTGAATCTACTCTCTCCTGTACTGGAAACTCGCTGCTAATTACTGTAGTCACACTTCTTAATTCAACAAGCGCCAGGCGGCTGCCTGCCATCTCCCCAGTGGGACAGGTCACCAGCTAGCTCATGCAGGTCACTAAGTCGGCATTTACTTCCTGATAGGAGGTGGCGTTTCAAGGTAGCTGTTCCAACATGAATGGTGATCAACAATAATTAAGAGTGATACACCCACTCTGACTCATACAATAGTGTTATAAAAAAAAATCTGAAGGTGGGAGAAGGAGGAAAGAGGGGAAAAAAATCCTGCTTAAACAAGACATAAGTTTTTCATCTCAACTTAGAATTTCTGGAAAATAATGTATGTCTTTGTTTTCTTTTCATTCACACAGAAGAAGTACATCCACATTGTGACCACAGTGAAAGGCAGTGAATTTGAATTTTCCATAAAGGAAGGAAGTGTTTACTCTCTGAGGCTCCATCGCTTCACCTTGGCACCCAGAGATCAGACCACACAGCAATCTCCCCTCTGCCCATGGAGGCCATCCTGACTGTTCCCTGGCGGATGCCAACTTCCAATCTCAGACACAGAAAGTCAGCTACAACCAAAGCTCTCTGTCTCCCAGAAGCGCTTTAACCCGAGCTACATAAATTGACTGTTGCCCACCCAGATTCTCAGCCCTGATCTGGAATCCTCCCCTCTGGACAACTGGCAGCTCCAGCTCTGCCAATTACCAAGCTTTGCGGGTAAACAGATCCTCCAAGCAGCCCTGCTCTGCTTGACAAATAGGTCCTGTGCCCCAGGTCATGACTGAGGGAAGCTTTGTTTACCCATGACTGAGATTGCTGGTGATCTACACCCTTCTCACCACGCCGCCATCCCCCTCTGCTGCCCTCTTCTTAAATCAGGTTCCCAGGATCAGACCTTGAGGCTCTGATTCCCTTGCCAGGAATCTATCAATGAAGTGTTTCCAGGAGAAACCGAGAAGGTAGCTGAGGGAGCAGGACTAAAACAAAGAAAGAGCTGGGCACGGGTGCGATTCCAACTAAGCCTTGGCCTGATTCGAGTGCGTTCTAGAGCATAAATGGTCTCACTGAGGCGGCGCTGGCTGGCCACCCTCGTTTGCTCTGGGCCACCTCAGGGTAGATGTAAAGCCCAGGCACTTCTGGCTCTCTGTGCTGTGATCCCAGTAAAGCCGGTGGGAGCAAAGTGGAGTAAACTGGGAAGATAGAAGTAAATGCGCATGGCCCAGTGTATATGGATTTTCAGGCAATCAAGAACCTGAGGTGAGTTGGTACTCCTGAGGTGAGTACCAATGGTTCTGGGCATTGGTGAGGTGAGGAGCAGGTGTTCTAGGGACTGGAGGAGGAGGGGTTTGAGCGGAGCCCCGAGGGTGAGCTGAATTTAGATGGGAAACAAGCGGGGAGGGCTTTTCACTCAGTGAGAAGATTGAGAGGAACAAAGCCACACGTCCTGGGAATGCCCAGCGAATCCCTTGAAGGTTCTAGAGCAGTGGTTCTCAACCTTGGCTGCACATTAGAATCACCTGGGAATCTTTTTAAAATCCTGATTGCTGGGCCTCATCATTAGTAACAAAGAAACAGAATTTCTGGAGGATGCGGCCCAG
>NW_005371410.1:2513533-2529672 GCF_000412655.1 Myotis brandtii
GACCCCTTTGGCAGTCGAATGACCCTTTCACCGGGGTCGCCTAAGACCATCCTGCATATCAGATATTTACATTACGATTCATAACAGTAGCAACATTACAGTTATGAAGTAGCAACGAAAATAATTTTATGGTTGGGTCACAACATGAGGAACTGTATTTAAAGGGCCAGAAGGTTGAGAACCACTGTTCCAATGTGTAGCCAAGGCTGAGAACCACTGTTCTAGAGCCTCTGCTGTCCCCCACGCTGGAACAAAGCCACTGTTTCCCAGCCTGCCCACACCCCAGTCCAGGCCTCACACTCTCGGCTGCTCGAGAGGAACAGGAGGGCTCAATGTGACCACCAACGGTGACGGGCAGAGGGTGGGATCTCAACACCTCAGCAGAAGGGTCTTCCCGTGCTGCCCAGCCCCTGCCAGGAACTCTGCCTATATGAGGCTTCCGGCTCGTACCCCAGCACGCACAAGCCTCCCCCAGGAAAAGCATGAAACAGCCAGTGACCAGGGAAAGGCAGCGGGGCCCTCCCCCTTCCACCTGGAAAGTGTAGTACAGTGGTTCTCAACCTTGGCTGCACATTAGAATCACCTGGGAATCTTTTTAAAATCCTGATTGCTGGGCCTCATCATTAGTAACAAAGAAACAGAATTTCTGGAGGATGCGGCCCAGCAATCAGGATTTTACAAAGATTCCTAGGTGATTCTAATGCAGTGGTTCTCAACCTGTGGGTCGCGACCCCTTTGGCGGTCAAACGACCCTTTCACAGGGGTCGCCTAAGACCATCCGCTACCTGCCTGTAAGACAGCAAATCACCACCATAAATACCCACAGCCGCCTCTCCTCCACTTCATGATTATTTTCCAGCCGTTGGTCCCATTTAATGAGATCTGACCAGCAGGGAGAATCCTAATCAGCCCCAGGACCTGGCGCCTCAAACCCTCCCTCCTACCTTCTCAGCTGCCCCCACCCTTCCTCAGTCCGCCCCCACCGGCTCCCAGCCCCACCCGCAGGCGGCAGGCCGGGCTGTAAGTAGAATAGGACTGAAGAGCAGGCCCTGGGAGGGAGCGCTGGAACTTGGACTAAGGCCTCCTGTCTCCTCCCGGTTCCCCAGATTTTCCCCAGCTCGCACCCCTCTCCTCTTCCTGCAGAAGCAAACCCTCCTCCCCACACACAGCCAAGCCAAATACACAGGAACCAATTCAGCTTTCCAGAAGTTGAAGATCAGCTCCAAGCTGTGACTTGTTCTAAAATAATTGAGGGGGGCGAGAGGGTAAAGAAAGAGATGTGGGAACGGAGAGAAAAATTAAGGCTATTGGCTGCCTGTCGTTTGGCAACAAACCTGCCAAAACAAAGTTTATAGCTTTTAGAGGCTTCGGAGGGGGAGAGGGGAAGCCCCTTATCCATGCCGATTTAAAGAACAACTTTTCATCCTATTCACTCTGCGTTCACCGGGGGATTTTGTTGCTCTAAGAACAAGAAACCAATAAATGATACCTCCTTCCAAATTGCCCCCAGTCTTCTCAGAGATGGACTCTTTTCAAGAGGAGTGCCTCTCTGACGCTGTGGATTAATAACAATAACAACTCACATTTGTGAGCAGCTTTTAACTTTTCAAAGTTATGCCTCCATCCATCATCCCACTTTATCCTCCTGACAGCCTGGCGATGCAGGTGGAGCTGGGATTATCGGGGCCAGCCTTCAGAGTAAGCAAAGCAGATTATGTACTCAGTGGATCTGGGGCCCAGGAAGGGACCAACCACCTCAGAAGCCCTCCCAACAAACGGCACCTGAAAATCCCTCTCGCAGAGACAGCCTTCCCATTTCACAATGCAGATAAGGCCTAAGAAGTAAATACGCATGGGCCCAAAGATAACCCCTCGGCCGGTGTGTAATGTGAGGTAAAACTCCAGGTGAGCCTTTCCTGAGAGCACATTTTAATAGGGGACAGAAATGGGCCACCCAAAGGGAGTGGAGGGAAATTGAGGTTAGGTCACAATTTTGCCTATTGTCACTGGTAAGAATTGTTAACCCTATTTTATAGGTGGGGGGGGAATTGTGGGGAGCGGGCATGGCCATGGCATACTCAGCCCCAGGGCGCCTTATGTGCCATGCCAGCTCAGCCTGGTTCAGTGACCTTGAGTGGGGGTGGTGAAAGGCTTAGAAAAGACAGACATGAGAACAAAAGCTGGGTCTCGAATGGGAACGCTGCTCCCCTGATGGACAGGGCCAGCGCCCACAAGCCATGTCTTTATTTTATAGCAGATGCCACGAGGCAAAGTAGGGGCGTGATCAAGATGTTTACAACATTCTTGTTGGTTTCAACCCTACTCAACTACATGCACCTGAACTCTATCACACAGGCATGTGGGGCCACGTGTTCGGAGCACAGATTCAAGCTTACAGCTATAGCTGTTGGCTAATTGTGCTGGGAAGGCTCTGCCCTCCAGCTGGGACTTGCACATGGCAGAGGACTGTGCCCTCTCCTCAGTCCAAGGCTTGAACCTGTCCAAAACACTGTAGCTGCGCCCCATAGGAAATCAGGAAGTTAAGTCACGCATTCATTCATTCATTCATTCCTTGATTCAAATACTTTCTTCGTAGCTTCTACCTTGCCAGCCAAGCCTGATGGCACAAGATGACAATATTGACCCTGCCCCTCAAGGAGCACCTAGTAGGACACCGGAGGTAACATGAGTATCTGGAAGGTGTTTGAGATACTCCTCTCCACCCCACCTTCCTCTCCCCTCACTTCAGACAGCAGGGAGAGGCTTCTAAATTCACTGTCCACAGCCCAGAACAAAAATGTAATTGATTCCAGAATAGGTATTTGAGACACATAGCAACAACAACAACAAAAAATGTTCTAGAAAGAGACTTTAGAATTCCAAAATCTTGGTTTTCGAATCAAAAGCCAACACGGGAAATCTCAGAGTGTAGAGTTAGTGTCATTCGCCATAGAGTTGGGAGAAATGCACAACAATAATAGCTTTTTTTTCCACTGGAGAGGGGGACTCATCCACCAGCTGGTCAGAGCAGGAGACTCCTTGGTGACCTGAAAACATTAGTCACTTAGAACACTAGGCCCTAAGGTGTCTGGGAGGATAAAAACCCCAATGCACAATTCTTATCATTTTGACCACCTGTCACTCAGCTACAGGACCTATGCTTTAGATGTTTTACACCTCAAATAGAGAAAAATGTGATTTGGGTCTCTATAAAGATGCATATTTTTTCATCTATACTGTGACAAATTAAAGTACATATTGTAATCACTAAATCAACCACCATCACAACAACAAAAGAAAAAACAAAGAAGCATAACTAAAATGTCAAGAGGCTTAAATATAAAGTCATTAGAGGAGATAAAATGAAATGATACAAAATACTTGATTTGAACAGTCAGGAAAGAATAAATACAAGAAGAAGTGGCAAATAAAAGCCAAATGCCAAGATGATAGACTCAACACAAATATATAGAAATTTACAGTAAATGTTGATGAAATAAACTTCCCAATTAAAAAGCAGAAGTAATCAGACTTGATAAGAAAGCAAGAAGCAACTAGTATATGGTGTTTAAAGTTACAAGTCGAGCCCAGCTGGTGTGGTTGAGCATTGATCCATAAACCAGGAGGTCACGGTTCAATTTTCGGTCATGGCACATGCCTGGATTGCAGGCTCAATCCCCAGTAGGGGGAGTGCAGGAGGTAGCCGAAAAATGATTCTTTTTCATCATTGATGTTTCTATCTCTCTTAAGAGTATTACATTCTACCATGAGGCCAAGTTTTTTCAAAACTAGGTTAAAAGTCAGAAGAAAAGGGTTCTGATCCCCACTCCATGAACTGGAGTAATTCAATTTAACAAATATTCATTGAATGCCTGCTACACACAATGTTTCAAGTTCAGTCCCAGAATTCATCTGGCCTCAACTTCCTTATTTAACCCAACTTATTGGGTTTTCTAGTTGGACAGGTGAGTTCCAAGAGCTGCTTTCGCTCTAAACAGCTATGATTTACACATATACAGTAAAATCCTTCCGCTCCAGAATAAGTGAGGATGGGAACAGAGAAGGAGGCACACTGTTGATGAGTGGCCAGAAGAGACTATAGGATCCTTTTTTAAAACGTGGATATATATTATTCAAAGTTATGCAGTTAAGCACACTGAACTATAACAGACACAGGAGGGTGTGATACATACTGGGGTGCGCTACCCTGGCCCCCATGTAGGGAAGACCTTCTGCACCCTACCAGATCTGCCTCAGCTGTAGAGCTGCCTCACCTGGCAGCCCACACCTGGTGCTTTGATAGGTATAATGGCCGGTCCATTTCAACCCTGTGTAGGATACTCCTGAGCAATATTTGCTTGGCCACTGGGTTGACCAAGGCTTTAATCACATGCCCTCATCACAGTTCAGCTTCTTCCTCTGCCCAATCTTGCTTCCTCCCCCTTTCCTTCGCAGGAATTGAACCCTAATAACATCTTTACCCCAAACTTTGTCTCAGCATCTTCTCCTAGACAGCACACACCTAGGCAGTTGGTTATTATTGGTTAGCCATTCACGTAGGTATGTGTATATGAGATTTTGTTCCGAGGTCCACCTCTCCCTGACGTGACCCTGACTACTCTGTAGCTTTGAGCAAACAGTGCGATCCCATTCATCTTGCTCCTGGCCGATTTAGGAAGGAAGTGTGATCCACTCCTGCCCAATGAGATGGGATAGATATGCCCAATGAGTCTGCTTACAAGCTCTCTAGAGGTCCCTATTATTGAAGTGTTTCCTCAATAGTAAAGAGCAATACACAGGGAATCTCCTTCCAATAGACATGGCTGTGTCCATTTTGATGCCAGAACTCTGGTGGCCATCTTGGTACCAGGATAAGGTACCACGCTCATTGAGACAGGCAAATGGGAAGGATGTGAGACCCAGGTGATGTTTTTAAAGTACTGATTTGGGAACCAATCCTGAAGTTACCTTATGTGTCAGATCTTCTTGTTGTGCAGGATGACAAATTATCCATATTGTTTAAATAATTCTGACCTGGGCTTTCTGTAACTTGCAGTCAAAACATCCTACCCAGTGTACAGGCATTCAAGCATAGCCTCATAGAGATTTTTGTAAGGTCTATTTTAATGAATACCTAAAAAATTGTAAATACTGTACCAATTTTTTTTATGTTAGGTAATTGAAAGTTTGTCACCAAGAGCAATATAAGCATACCTTTGAAATCCCATTTCACAAGAATTTGCCAAGCAGAAACAAATTTCACCTCAATTCATGCTAATTACTGTGGATTGTCAAAGTATTTCAAGTCCAAGGTTGACAGCCTCATAATTGAGATGACCTAGTGTGCAATCCATCCAATATCACACACCCAGCCTGAGTGTAGAAATTATGCTCTGAAAGTCTACCAGGGCATTGTGGTGAGACCTCCAGGGTGTCATTTCTGAGTATAAAGCCGAAATTCACTGAACAGTTCTCTAATTACTACATTGAAATAGCCTCTTCTACAAACAGGAGTAGCTCACCTCCCTGTTGTGTTTTCCAAAGATATAACTTGTTTAACTTCTTGCAGGCTAATAGAAAGCAAGGCCCTATGTGGAAAGAAATGCAAATGCACATTTCTGCACACAAGGCCACATGCGCAGGTTCATGTGGGATTTAGCTGGGCCAGCAGAGCTCCAGCGCCCCACCTGGATGTGGACAACCTGTCTTCTGTCTCTACCAGCTTGTGGTTCCCGGGATTTGGGCTCAGATATCTCCCCTACACCAATTCCCTTTGGCAGGAAAGATGCCTTCTGGCATCACCATTTCTACTCCCAGTCCTTTACCACTGCCAACCTCCTCATGTTTTATCTATTTTTATTTGAATTGGTGATCAAGGGATTAACCCAGTTTATACAAACTCCATCTTCCAAAAGCCATTATGGTGTAGTTGCAATTGTGATATTTCACTCTCCAAATGAATCGAATTGGATTTTAATGACAGTAGATTCCATTAAGCAACACCTGATTGGGTTACTTCCTAGAAATTTCATCTTCATTTTTTCCTCCATCATGTTACCCAAAAAAACGCAGCAGGAGAGCTATCAAGGACTTCTGCCAAGCTATATGGATCCATCCTTGAAATCATGGTCCCATTTTCTGCTGTTTCTAACAAGTCAAATATTTCTGTTTCATTCATTCATTCCACAGGACACTCTCACACAGTATCCACTTCCATTGAAAAGGGAAAAATCAGTCATTTGTAGGTGACTTAGTAGTTCTAGGAAACTATAATTCCTAGAAACTCTCACATGGGGAGTATAATTTATATGTAACTTTCTATTTTATTGGAATTTATTTTTAATAACATTAAAGCATTTTCCTCCTTGGAATGGAAAAGCCAATCTGATGTTATGTTTATTTACATAACCTGAATTAGGTCTGTGTAAGTCAAGTGAAGAATAAAACAATTACTCTGTAAATCAGTCTGAAGAGGTCCAGGTTTTCCTCCAACACCACCAGACTCGAAGCAGGTCACATCCTATCTGCAAAGGAGTGTATTTAGGATCTTGACAGAGTCCAACAAGACACGCCCCTGAGGGTCAGGGTATGCTTGTCTTGTCCCCACTATAATTCAAGGGCTGCACATGCACAGCTCCTGCCATATAACAGGTGATCAATTACATGCTTGTTGGAAGAATGAATAGATGAATGCTTGAGAATAACTGAGAAGTGCCCGGGCTGTGAATAAACTACCCTGTCGCTGTATTCAACCAATCTGCTTTCCATTTCACCCTAGCATTCGGTGCCTTTGGTCAGAAGAGGGGAAAATGGTGAAGCCATCCTGCATAAATGGCTGTGTGTGTATAAGGCAGAGTGAGATAGGTAAGAGAAGCATAAAAGAAATAGCAACTTTGTCTTTTACCCCTCGTTCAAATCTAAATATTCAAATTTAGTTTCCCCTTCTCCAAATAAAGTCCTCATAAAATGAAACCTTGACTTGAAAGTGTGAATTAGCCCTTTAAATTAATGGAAATGTTTAAGTTCCCTCTGAAGAAGTTGTCAAACCACAGGTGAACCAGGAGATGGCAAAGATTTATACCACCACCAACTCTCCCCAAAAGCATCGTTTGAGGCTTCGCCCCTGTATAGCATATCTGAACTAATCGAATGCTAATCTGCATTTCTCATATGGAGAAGTATTTTTTGAGCATCTACTGTGTATGATACCCTCTGAGTTATATAGAACACAAAATATAGGATGTAGATTTACACTAACTCAAGGAGCTTACATTTTGCTGGGAAGATAAGGCCCGTGGAAATAAAAAAGCACCGCAATGATTAGTTCAACAAAGCAAAGCATAAAAACAGACAAGTTAATGGGAAGAAAATAAGCGCTACACTTTAGAAGAATGCATTATAAATCTCCCTCTTACTAAAGAGAGCAAGCCAAAATGCAAACTATTTTAAAGAGACTCCTAAATAATAAATTATGTATTTTAATGGGCAGCTGCAATATTATTGTAAAAAATGCTAAATTAAGGATATTAGCCATGAAAAGATACATTTCCAGTTTTCTTCCATAAGAGGAATTTTTGACCCAATGCTATTAAGTATTTAAGAATGTGTTGTTTGCTTTTTAACATTAAGTATCTGTTCATGTGTTATTTTCATAACTTAAATAAATATTTTAAAAACTTAGAAATAAACCCTAATTTAGTTTCTAATCACCTCCTGAAGTCTATTTGGGATCATTTCTCAACATTCCTCATGCTAATAGGGCACATTAAACTACATTTGGACAAATGTTCAGAATGGAATATTTGAATAATAACCTTCTTATGTTTTGATAAGTGCTCATTCACATACGTAAGACAAAGAATTACAAGTTGGAAAATAAATGAATTCTGACACATCAAAAGCGTTTTCCTTCCTCTGATATTTTTATCTGTTTTTTTGGCCGGGATTTTGAAATACAGGAGAATGTTATCATGAATTCCAAATATAATTATGTGTTTCTAGAAAAGAGACGTCATTATTTGATAGCACAAATGGCTTTGGTATGATAGCCGATGCCATTTCCCCCACTTTGTTCTTGTAAGTCGTCCTAATTGAACACTTGGAGGAGACTCAGGCCCTATCCTCTCAGGCAGAATCAGAAATGGCATTAAAGCTATGATAGAACATCCTGCTAAAAGATTACTTCTACATGATAATTAAATCAAAAGCCAGGCTTAAAGGTGAGGAACAAATGCTAATCTTATATTCTCCTCCCAAAGAGAAAATGACATCACTTCAAAACACAAGGAGTTTGTCTTTTTTCAGATACGGAACAAAAACAAAACAAAAAAGGATCAGGGCTCATGTCCTAATCTTCTTGATTTCACTCCAAATGGAAAATAGGCCTAAGGAACTCTGGGTATGGCATCGTATCAGGTTAATACCAATTCACTACGTCCACTACACGATTCATACATGCACACTGGGCAGAATATGACATGTGTATAAATATCCCTTGGCACTGATTTTGTTTAAACAAGTATTCTCCTTGGCTACTCACTAACACCCTAAACAGAGTCTGTGGAATTTTTTATATTTACTCGCATTTATTCTGGCCTCTACAGGGGGTGCAAACAGCTGGAAAACGGGTGCCTCAGAAAGTTGCCATCTGCCTGGGCCTGTGACCAGCATACAAATGTTCCCCCTCTTTAACCTAAAGGCTCAGTAATAATAAAAATGGAAATTCTTCAATACCTGTTTCCTCCTTCCTTAACAGAACCTCCCTCTTTTGGGGAATAGCCAATGGCACAGCTGCCAGCAAAGGCCAATCAAAAAGGGATTTGAAATTACTCCTCTCAAAGCTTGTAACAGTCCCCACATTGCTCTCTCCATCACAACTGATGGGAACTTTTGGATTGAAAAAGAATGCTAATGAAGATCCACTCACTTCTTGACTTAAACTGTTACTTCCACAGTGGGGTATACTCAGAGCACCCTCACCCACATGGATTCTAAAACATGATTGTCATAAAAATTCCACATCCTCTGAGAAGATTAGACTCAACATAGGCAGAGGTAAACATACCAGGCCAAAAAGAACTGTTCACAAGCAATGAGAATGGGAAAATGGAAGATAAACTCTACATAAGGCAATCCATGTAACTATGTATCACAAGGACATACTCAGGCAACCCCTGCGTGCCCACTTTAGGAATTAGAGAGGCATCTTATTTATATGAGGCCTCTGAATCCCCTTAGACCTACATGATTTGAAGGTTTATTATTAGAGAGCTATACATTGAAATCAAGACACTACGCACGCGCCTAGCGCGTGCACACATGTATACATGGTGATAGTGGCTGCCTTAGTAAGTCCTGGAATTTGCCCTAATGGGAAGAGGATCTAGGATCTAACTTTGAATCACAGATTCTGTGGAAGAAACACAGCACAGTATTGGGTGTGGCACCAAATTTACTGCCCAGTCCCAGAAGCACTCAAAGCTTTCTCAATAAAGGAAGCTGTAGTAAGAGGAAGAGAGGGGGCAACACTGGAAGAGACAGACCATCTAAGGTAAATTAAAATAGACATTGCTGGGTTTAAATAAAAGACCCTACTCTATGCTGCCTATAAGAGACTCACTTCAGCTTTTGGGATACACATAGACTCAAGGTGAAGGGATGGAAAAAAATATTCCATACAAGTGAAAACTAAAAGAGAACAGGGGTAGCTATATTTATGTCAGAAAAAAAAATAGGCTTTAAACCAAAAACTATAACAAGAGATATAGAAGGTCATTATATAATAATCAAGGGGTCAATTCATCAAAAAGATATAACAATTATATATATACACACAAACACACACACATACACACACATATACGGGGTGGGCAAAAATAGGTTTACAATTGTAGGTATGGGAAACAGTTTATTCTTGTATTATTATTTATTAACTAGAGGCCCATTGCACAAAAAGATTCGTGCAATAGGCCTTCCTTCCCCTGGCTGCCGGCACCAGTTTTCCTCTGGCACCTAGGACCCAGGCCTTTGCTCCGACCATAGCGGAGAAGCCAAGCCTCTTCAGTCTTCAGACTTCAGTCTTCACTCCGCGCCTGTGTATGCAAATTAACCGCCATTTTTGTTGGGTTAATTTGCATAATCACTCTGATTGGCTGGTGGGCATAGCGGAGTGACACCAATTTGCATGTTTCCCTTTTATTAGTGTAGATTATTACATTCTTTTCCACACAAACAACTACAAATCTACTTTTGTCCCACCCTATAGAGAAAACACTAAAAGATTCCACCAAAAAATTATTAAAGCCTTAAGATAGCCCAGCTGGCATGGCTCAGTGGTTGAGTGTCGACCTATGAACCAGGAGGTCACGGTTTGAGTCCCAGTTAGGGCACATGCCCGAGTTGCGGGCTCGGTTCCCAGTTGGGGGCATACAGGAGGCAGCTGATCAATGATTCTCTCTCATAATTGATGTTTCTGTCTCTCTCTCCCTCTCCCTTCCTCTCTGAAATCAATAAAAATATTTTTTAGAAAACAATCTTAAGATATTCTCCTAGCTAGTGTGGCTCAGTGATTAGCATTGACCCATGAACAACAGTTCAATTCCCAGTCAAGGCATATGCCTGGGTTTTGGCTCAGTCCCCAGTGGGGGGCATGCAGGAGTCAGACAATCAATGATTCTCTCTCATCATTGATGTTTCTGTCTCTCTCTCCCTTTCCCTTCCTCTCTCTGAAGTCAATAAAAACATATTTAGGAAAATATAATAAAAAAAAAGAATCACCAAATTCAGTAAATTTGTAAGCTACAAAATCAGTATACAGAAGTCAGTTGCACTAACAAAATACCTGAAAAAAAATTTTAAGCTTATTCACAATAGCATCAAAAACAATAAAATACTCAGAAATACATTTATTCAAGGAGTTGAGAGATCTATACACTGTAAACTTTGATGAAAGAGATTAAAAGTAAGACACAAGCAAATGAAAAAATATCCTGTGTTCATGGATCAGAATTAATATTGCTAAAATATCTACACTACCCAAAGCAACCAATAGATTAAATGCAATTCCTATCAAAAGTCCAATGGCATTTTTTACAGAAATAGAAAAAAAACAATCCTAAAATGTATATGGATCCACAAAAGACCCTGAACAGGCAAAGCAATCCTGAGAAGGAAGAATAGAGATGGAGACATCACACTTCCTGATTTCAAACTATATTACAAAGCTGTAGCTATCCAAACAGCATGGTACTGGCATAAAAACAAACACATAGACCAATGAAACAGAATCAAGAGCCCAGAATATACCCTGGCATATATGGCCAACTAATATTTGCCCCAGAGTTAGAGCTTCGTAGAGATATGATATTCTCTTCTTTAAAAACTGTGGGCCTTGCAGTCACAGTATCAGAGATAACAAACCATGAAGGACACAATTGATAGACCTGACCACATACAAGATTTTTTTAATTTTGTAGGTTAACAATATTACATAAAATTAAAATATACACCACAAATGGGGAAAATAGAATATTTGACAAGCAATAGGTTGGTGTCTTTAACATACATAGACCTCTTTACTAAATTAAAAAAATTCACACCACCAGAAAAGTAAGTAAAAGGGACAAAATCAGGAAAATGAATGATAACGATCCTATCTAATAAAGAGGTAATATGCAAATTGACCCTCACACCCTCACAAGATGGCCACATCCATGTCATCACAAGATGGCCGCCCCCACGTTGTCACAAGATGGCTGGCAGGGGAGGGCTGTTTGGAGGGACCAGGCCTGCAGGGTCGGCCATCCCTCTAGGGGTCCCAGATTGGAGAGGGTGCAGGCTGGGCTGAGGGACACTCCCTCTCCAGTGCACTAATTTTGTGCTCCGGGCCTCTAGTATGAATATATAAGTAATATTCAACTTTATTAATCAGAAAGTACAAATTAAAGCAATAAGTTTTTTCCATCAGGTACAACTTTAAAAATGACCAGAGACTTTCTTACATACTACTGGTAAAAATATAAATTAACACAATGTTGCTGCAAAGAAATTTGGGAAACACATGAAAACCTTAAGATATTCATTTTTTTTAATATATATTTATTTATTTGACTCAGTAATCACTTTAACACTAATAATCTCACTTCTATGAATATATTCTAAGGAAATCATCAGGAATGTGGGCAAAGATATGGATGACATTTATAATGGTGAAAAATTGGAAAGTACCTAAATATTAAAAAAAATAGAAAATTACTTAATACATTAAATAATGAAATACCATATAGCTACTCAGAGAAATATGGGAATGGTGTATTTATTGAGATAGAGTAATAGTCATGGCATGTTGTTAGATGAATAGCGGAGGCACAAACAGGATATACAGTATGAGTCACTTTTGTGAGAAAGATAGATAGACAGATGGGTAGATGGTTGGATGAGTAGGTGAGTGGATGGATGGATGGATGGATGGATGGATAGTGGATGGGTAGGTGTGTGGATGGATGGATAGATGGGTAGATAAAAATAACTGGGAGATGCTACATATCTGTTAGGAGAGAATACCTCTTCTCTACAACAAGTTTCCTTGAGGAAAGATTATCAATAAACCATCCTGGTCTCTCTCCATCCCCTTTAACTCATTCCATCTCAGGGGAGGAAGAGTGACTCGTCTGGTTGATAGGTCTGGGCAGAATAGTTGAGGTGTATTTCTTACTCCTGGGTGTGATCTGGTTGCAGTGAGCACACGGTCTTCACTGCCTGTGGGCCAGGAGTCTTACCAAGTCCAACGCCATCTCTGCTAGGGTGGGTCCTATCTTAAATTGAGCCCATTGACCCATCGCATTCCCCTGTTCACAGTTCATAAATCCTCAGGCTGTCTGGGCTGAGCCAACCAGGTGGTGCCTTCGAATGCTGGGGGGAAAACCTCTGCACCCGTTTCCCTGGGTGTGGGCTGAGAAGCACATGGCTCTGGGGTTGTCGGCTGGCTTAGAATTCAGCTGACACCACAGAAGGCTGAACAGAGGGAGCAGCAGAGAGTCACTCAGTCAAACCAACCTTAATGATCCATGTGCACTGATTACAAAGAAGAACCAAGAGTGGGACTAGAGTCAGACAGCCTGGGCTTGGGTCCTGGGTCTGCCACTTTTCTTACTGGGTCATCTGGGTAAATTCAGCCTCTCTGACCCTGTTTTCTAATCTCTAAAATGGGGATAACAATAGTGCTTCCTCCTGGAGTTCCTAGAGGATGAAATGAGACCATCTGCGTAGAACACTTTGTACTGGGCTGGCTCACGGTAACTGCAGGATACGTTGTTGTTTTTGTATCCCAAAACGCTGTACCAGCCCTGGCCAATGTGGCTCGGTTTGTTGAGCATCGTCCCGTGCACTGAAAGGTCACTGGTTCAATTCCCATTCAGGGCACGTGGCCGGGTTGTGGGCTAAATCCCCGGTAGTGGGGCCGTCCTGACCTGCATCTCATACAGCTCCGGGCTCTAGAGCAGCCGGGTTGGCCTGGCACCCAGCTGCCGGTAGCACTGGCCAGAGGGAATGTGCCTCCTTCCCTTGGCTCTGCCTTCCCCCCGTGCACTGAAAGGTCACCGGTTCAATTCCCATTCAGGGCACGTGGCCGGGTTGTGGGCTAAATCCCCGGTAGTGGGGCCGTCCTGACCTGCATCTCATACAGCTCCGGGCTCTAGAGCAGCCGGGTTGGCCTGGCACCCAGCTGCCGGTAGCACTGGCCAGAGGGAATGTGCCTCCTTCCCTTGGCTCTGCCTTCCCTGCCTCAGCCCCACCCCGTTCCTCACTGCCTCCTCTCCGGCTCTTCTTTCTGGGAGACCCAGGCTGACCTTGGACTATCTCTGAGGGGCACATCTTTATGGTTAGTGTTTCTTTCCCTCTCTTTCCCTTCTCTCTATATTCTAATCATTCCTACACCAAACACTTTCTATTCTCATAATTTTTTATTTGATTTTTTTTTATTGATTTCAGAGAAGAAGGGAGAGGAAGAGAGAGATAGAAACATCAATTATGAGAGAGAATCCTTGATCGGCCGCCTCCGGCACACCCCACACGGGGGATCGAGCCCACAACCCGGGGGCCGCCTCCGGCACCCCCCACACGGGGGATCGAGCCCACAACCCGGGCATGTGCCCTGACCAGGAATTGAACTGTGACCTCCTGGTTCATAGGTTGATGCTCAACCACTGGGCCAAGCCAGCTGGGCTATTCTCATGATTTTTTAAAATCTTTTGCCCCCAAGCTTATAGTCACATCTTCAAGGCTAATTTTTCTTTGTTATGAAAGTAATATGAAATGAGAGTTAGGGGGAAAGTGACATTAAACATTACTAGGAAAAAAACAAACAAAGAAAGAACAACAAAAAACTCATACCCAACACAGTGTCCTCCCAGAGAGCAGGGAGCAGGAGGCCAGAGAGAGGGAACACGGTATCCTTCTGGGATGCTCCGCAGCCAGCTCTGGGACCGGTTTCTGGGAAAAGGGGAGAGTCCTGTGGAGAGAGGACAGGGAGACAGGAGGGAGGGCATGGCCTTCCTTTGTCCTCCAGCCTGGCTCCGGGAGCTGGATGAGGAGCAGACAGGGCCCCCTTCTGTTCCAGGCCTTCTGTTCCGGGAGGTGCTAACTGGCTGGCAGGCCCGGGTGAAAGGCAGACACAGAGAAAAGCAGAAGGCAGGAGGGTGACAAAGTAGGTGCGAAGGCCCCTCACAGAGCCGGGAAGAGTCATTCGCAGGTGGCTCCGATGGGCCGGGGGAAGACCCCAGAGCTGCACAGCTCTGTGCTGAGGAGCAGGGGACCCTCCTGTCTCATAGCTAAAAAGCAGGAGGCTGCGGAAGAACGGGGAAAGGCTCCCCTCGGCTGTTTGCATCACCACAGGGAACTCCGGCCCCTGCCCTGCCGTTTCAGTGTCTGCCTGCTGCCTGGAGACCAAAGCCCTGGACCCCAGGCTGTGATCCAGCCCTGGGCGTCCAGCCTTCCTGCCATGGCGGCCGGGCCTGGCGGCAGAGCAGCACACACCACGCTGGGCCGGGGGTTCGGACAGCACGGGGGACTCGCTCGGGTGCCCCAGCATTTGGTAACAAGCTTAGTCTCTGAAACAAGCAGGTAAAGGCCTCCTAAATCAGCACAAAGTGAGGCAAGAAGCCGCCTGAGCCCTGCCTGCTACGTCTGGCTAAGTCTCTCCGGGTGTAACCCACGTGCACAATTTTTTTCATCCCCACGGATTGCCTTTTATTAATTGTGGTGAAAAATACACAACATAAAACTTACCATCTTAACCATGTTAGGTGTACAGCACATGAGCATTAACTCCATGCACACTGTTGGGCGTCCGATCTCTAGAACCTCTTCACCCTGCAAAACTGAAACTGGACACCCACTGAGCAACAGCGCCCGTCCCTGGCAACCACCATCCTACTTCCTGTTTCTAAGAGTTAGACAATTCCTATTCGTGGAAGCATGCAGTATTTGTCTTTTTGCGATGGACATTTCATTTAACGTGATGTCCTCCAGGCCCATGTATGCTGTAGCATGTGACAGGATGACCTTATTGTTAAGTATGGATCCTATCCCACTGTACATAGAATGGGAGGTTTTGCTGCACCCTTTTACTGGTGAATGGGTGCAAAGGGAATGGACTTGTGAAAATACACCGGGGTTGGTTAAGCTCCTGCCCAGGGAGGGAGACACGGCCTCTGGACGGCTCACATACCTGAGTTGGCCCATTCATTTGTTCATTGATGCTTATGCACCAGGTGTGTCCCAAGAACTGCCACGTCCAGGGAACCGGATGTGTGAGGGAAGGCAAACGGAGTCCCCACCTTCATGGTGCTTCTTGCCTGGTAGGGGACAAACACACCAACAAGCCCCCAGAGGCCCCCGCCCAACGCCCCTGTGAGAGGAGTCCTGGGTGTGGAAGGAGCGCAAAGGGCAGGCAGTTCTCAGGACCTGGGCCTGGGGGACTAACCAGGCAATGACAGGGAGGTGGGCATTATTGGAGTGGGAGCAAGAGCAGGTACAAAAAAAAAAAAGAACACACCTGATGTGATGTAATAGGAAGCATCGCCTACACACTATTCTTGCCAAAAAAAATATTTGAATCTAATGAAATCTCTAGTCAGAGTTTC
>NW_005371410.1:2529834-2535862 GCF_000412655.1 Myotis brandtii
CTGCTGATTTGGTGGTGGTGGTGTAGGGTGTTTAGCAGCGTCCTTGGCCCTTGGCCTCTGCCCACTAGATGTTAGTAGCACCCACCCAGCTGTGATGACCAAAAATGCCCCCAGATGTCACCATATGTCATTTCAAGAGCAAAATCGCCCCCAGTTAAAAAGCAAACGTGTACCGTAAAATGTAGAAGTAGTGAGGGCTTCAGGAGTGGTTTGATCAGGGCTCTGACTCTTTCTCTGCATTTCCTTCATCACTTGCCTCTCCCTTTGTCAGTGTCATCCCACGTCTGGCTTTATTCAAGTTATCAAAGTGGCTACAGCAGCTCGGAACCTCACAACCACATACACTGACCAGAAAAACCAAGTTTCTTTTTCCCCAACCACTGAACAGAGGCCTGACTTCACTCGAACCGGGCTAACTTAAATTCTTCTCCTCTCCTATCCCAATTTCTGTAATCAGGGGAAACTCTGCACAGACTGGCTTGAGTTAATATTATATACATCTACCCCTGAATCAACTCATTCATTTCTTTTAAAAATATTGAATGCCTATTATTGTAGCCACCCATGTATTCTTATAGAACATTTCTTCTGTTTAAGCTGATTTAAGGAGGGTTCTGTTCTTTGAAATTAACAAAAAGGACTTAATTAAGACCCAGACCACGTATGGAGCATTTTAAGAAAGGGCTCCGATGATCAGGATAACCCTCAAATCAGTCAACCAGTTGCCGGAAGCCAATTCCAGCATGTCAGCAAGGGCTGAATCCTCTGGAGATGGCTGAGTACATTTCCCAAAACCTGAAAAGGATGCACAAAATGATTGCTTGCTGCCAGACAGCTCAGGGCATCTTAATCTAAATGTTATTGCCTCCTACTGACCAAACACCTAAACAGCCGTGGGCAATTTTTCCCCAATCTGACAATTGATTCTGTATACCTAACCCTACCCTTTGATGTGTATATCTATCTCGCCTTAGGACAATTTGTGTGAATAAATAGCAAGGGGTCCTGAGACAAAGAGAACTTAGCTCCTTTAGCTAAGTCTTCTCTGGCTCCCCGTAATGCCTTTCAAAATTATGTTTCGTCTCTGGACTCTTTATTAAGTTACACACAACCTTTCTCCAGATTCCTGAACCCTTCTAGATGCTGGAACAAGACCACCGGAACCAGTATATCAAATAACAAGATGCCCGGATTATAGTGGTCAAAAAGCATCATTGGTCATCTCCCACCATCCCTTTAAACTTTACGTAGGAAGGTATCACCCCTTCCTCAGATGAAAATGCCACCAGTTGTTTTGCCTACTCATAGGCCAGAGACAATCCTAAGTCACTGTAAATCCCAAACACAGTCTCAACTCCAAAATGCGGAGACCAGGTTAGCATTTGGGGTCTACTTTCCTGAATGATATTTGGGATATATTCAAACTAAAAAAAGTATTCGTTGTTTCTCTGAAATGCCAACTGGGCATCCTGCATTTCACAGGCAGCCCAACGGCAGGGCTGCTTGAACATCCTCACAACATGGTGGCAGCTTCCCCAGCGCGAGCAAGTGATCCCAGAGAGGAGGAGGAGCCACCCCTTTCATGGCCTAGTCTCGGAGGTCCCACTCTTTTACTGCCACCAGATTCTATATTCATTAGAAGCAAGTCTCTAGGTCCAGGCCGCACTCAAGCAAAGGGAAACTAAGCATCATCTCTTGAAGGGAGGATTGAATTTGGGAGCATGTTTTAAACCATAATAATCGCACGCCTTCCTTCCTGCCCAAGCTTGGCTGCATTTCGGACTAATGTAGAAAGATTCAAAAAGTAGTAATACCTAGATCCCATTCCCTGATATTCTGACATAATGTGTCTGCGTGCTACATGGGCATAAGGATTTCTTTTTTATTTTATAAGTCTCTGTTGTTGAAGTATTACATATGTCTCCTTTTTCCCCCATTGATCCTCTCCAGCCTGCCCCCGCCCCCTACCCCAGGACTTCTATCACCCTATTATCTGTGTCCATGGGTTATGCATATATGCATACAAGGTCTTTGGTTGTTATTCCCCCACCACGCATCCTCCTCCGCCATTCCTCTGAGATTCTGCTCTGTTGGACCCATAGAACAGAGTGCAGAGTAGAGATTATTTTTATCTCAGGTGAATATAATGTGCCTGGGGATTGAGAACCACTGAAAAGGTTATATAAAACAAATGACCACTAGATGTCGCTGTCCCCAAAGGTTTGAAGAGAAACCAGCCTCACGCTGTCAATGACTAAATTCCCACATAGATAAACAGGCTTTCTTTTGTCAGATTTTGGACCCACAGAAAAGCCCAACAATATTCCTCAGTTTCTCCTTGGGTTGAATGAAACAAGTCACACGAAACCAAAGCGTATTAGTCCGCTAGGGCTGCCATAGCAAAATACTACAGGCTGGGTGGCTGACACAACAGAAATGTTTCCTCAATTCTGGAAGCTGCACGTCCAAGATCAGGTGTCAGCTGACTTCTTCTGAAGCCTCGCTCCTTGCCTTGTAGACGGGTCGGCCACTGTGTCCTCACAGCACTGTCCCTTTGTCTGTGTTGTCTGGGTCCTAATCTCTTCTTATAAGGACACCAGTCATGTTGGATTAGGGCTCATTCTAAGACCTCTTTAACTTAATTATCTCCTTAAAGGCCCTATCTCCAAATACAGTCACATTTCTGAGTACTGGAGGCTGGGGCTTCAACATATCCATTTTGAGGGAACACAATAACACCAAGAAATCAAAACCAACCCAGTTGGTTCATTAATTGCAAAAGAACTGTTTCCCAGCCATCCACAGCTCTACAGCTCTCTCGGGTGATAGCAATGGAGAGTTGTTTTAAGCTCCTTTCAAAGGCCATACCTGTTATTCGATTTTAATTCAAAGTTTTTCTAAGTAGTTTACACACACTTAAAATTAAAATATTCATTCGGTTATTTAACCCTATTTCCTGAACTGGGACACCAGAGCTTAAAAAAAAGGGGGGGGTGGGGTAGCAACATCCTGAGAAAAAGATCAGAGTAATGTTGTTAGTGTGTGGTAGGAAAGTACATTTTCATTCTTATTTTTTTACAACACAAGCAATGTGCACGTTCAATGAAAACAAATTGGAAAGTACAATACAAAAAATTGCTTAGTTATCAAAAACTCCACTACCACCCTGGCCAGTGTTGCTCAGTGGTTGGAGCTGCAACCCAAGCACCGAAGGGTCTCAGGTTTGATTCCCTGTGAAGGGCAAGTCGGGCTCCTGCAGGAGGCAACCAATCCATGTGTCTCTCTCACATCAATGTCTCTCTCTCTCTCTCTCTCTCTCTCTCTCCCCCTCTCCCCCCTCCCTTCCACTCTCTGAAAATCAATGGGAAAAAAATCTTCGGGTGAGGATTAAAAATTTTAAAGAAAAACAAATTTTTAAAAATACTCCACTACCAAAGTAACGCTTAGAATATACCCATCAAGCCTGGCCCGTTGGCTCAGGTGGTTGGCTGTCATCCCGTGCACAGAGAGGTTGGAGAAATCGCTGGTTTGATTCCCCCTCAGGGTTGCGGGCTCACTCGATCCCTATTAGGGAGGTAGCCGATTGATGTTTCTCTCTCCCTTCATCTCTCTGAAATCAATAAAAACATTTAAATATGGTTCAAGACTTTTTCTCCCTATATATGTGTGCGTCCTCTAAAACAAGGAACCATATTGTTTCGTGACCTGTTTTTCTTCACATGAAATATCCTGAGTATTTTTCCATACCAACATAAACGTGGTGAACACTTGAGAAAAGTGGATTTATAATTTTATTTTGTGTATAGATAAAAGTTATGCATGTACACGATCAAAATTTAAAAGCCCAGGCTTCAAGTGCCTCAACCCCCAGGACATTCACCTGTACTTCAGCTACCCACACGCATCGCTGCACCCACACCTGTGTCACCTCTGTCACCGCTAACCATGGCCTCCTGCCCTTTGACCTCTCTTGCTTCCTCCCTTCCCCCAGCCCTGTTCTCTGCCCCTCCATCTGCTCTCAGCAGAAGACCTGCAATCCTGCCAGTGCAGCCAAGACTTCTCTCCCTGCCTCTGGATCCCATCCCCGCCCCCTGGGGTGGTCCAGGCTTCCGGTTCTCTCTCATCAGTACTCCATCTGTCTCACCTTTTTCTCTACATGGTCTTTCCCATCAGTATCTAAACTCGGCCAAGTCCCTCTCATCTTTAAAAAAAAGAGAATTCCATAGGTATGAATATTTGTTTTCTGGAAGATACATAAGAAATTGATCATAATTGTTACTTTTAGAGACAAGAACCAGTGGTATGAGATGAAAGGGACTCAAAATTTCACTCTTCATTATATGCATTTGCTGTAGGATTTTAGTTTTTTACCACTTACATGTAATATTTTCTATTTCCCTGGACAATCCCTACTCATTCTTGAAAACACAGCTCAGAAGTTATATTATACTAGAGTGTAGAGGGCCACCTGGGAGGCACCTAGGCATTTTCTTATAATTATTGTCAGCTGAACTCAGAGCATAGGCAGCCACGCCCTGGGAACATGCTTCCCCAATAAGGCTGGACATGTTAATCAGGCAGGGGCGGAACTAGATATGTAAATCTAGGCCTTTAAAATAAACCTGTTGTGTGGCTCAGCCACTTTTGCCGCCTCTCCATCAGAGAGGATGGCGCCCACCTGGCCCCAGCTTAAAATCTATTTCTGCATCTTGGTCTTTCTTTAATTTCTTAATCCCCAGCTCCTCCACTCAGCAAATGGACTGTTTCCTTTTCCATGCGGGTCATGGAAAAGAGAGAAACAACCCCCCACACTAGAGGCTCGCAAAATTTGTGCATGGGGAAGTGTCCCGCAGCCCAGCATGCACCCTCTCGCAATCCAGGACCCCTTGGGGGATGGATCAGGCCTAAACTGGCAGTCGGACATCCCTCTTGCAATCCAGGACCACTGGCTCCTAACCAATCATCTGCCTGCCTACCTGCCTCATCGCCCCTAACCACTATACCTACCTGCCTGATCACCCCTAACTACTCTGCCTACCTGCCTGATCACTCCTAACTGCTCTCCCCTGCTGGCCTGATCTCCCCTAACTGCTCTCCCCTGCTGGCCTGATCACCCCTAATAACTGCTCACCTGCCTGCCTGCCTGCCTGATCGCCCCTACTTGCTTGCCTGCCTGCCTGATCACCCCTAACCGCCTCTGCCTCGGCCCCCACTGCATAGGCTAGGACTTCCAGGTCGTTCAGCTGTCCGGTCTAATTAGCATATTACACTTTTATTATTACAGATGGAACACCTTCCCTGACACCCCTCACAGAGCACCAGGCAGGGTCCTAGGCCTCGGGGACACAAGGGAAGTAAAACACAATTAGTTGCTGCGACAGGGAGCCTAATAGTGGTGACAGCCAAGTAAACTTGCAAAGTGCAGAGTGATCAGGGCAATAATCAGGGTGTCAGTGGGTGCTGGGCTTTGGGAGAATCATCTCACCCTGCCTTGGGGGATTCCAAGGAGGGCCACCTGGAGTAAATGACCCCGGAGGTAAGACTAGGAAGACAGGCCAGATTTAGCCAAGCAACGAGGAGCGCCCTAGCAGGGACTTCTCCAGTGTTCTCCCAGTCAGGCACGTTCACTGTCTCCCTGCCATGGAAATTAAGGACCACGTGGTGCGATCCCAGAGGCTGACCCCGACAAAAGCTTGATGCATTTCACACACGACGAGCTGTATTGGACAATGTAATCATTGCCCATTCTGTTCACACCCCTTTCTGGGGGAGTAACCCCTAACCCTGGTCCCTGTCCTCCACACCCCCGTGTCTAGTTGAAAGTAGGGAAGGCAAGAAAGGCCAGTGTGCGGACTGGAGAGTGACCTGGAGCCAGGCTGACTAACCGTCAGTAGAAAGAGCTGACAGGAAGGGAACCAGAACCACCCCCCTCCCCCTGCCCGATCCGCAGCAGAAACCTTCGCCAGGGCCTGATCGCCCCTACCTGCTTGCCTGCCTGCTCCGGATGAGGCGGGGAGGGGGCGGGGGG
>NW_005371410.1:2544996-2547134 GCF_000412655.1 Myotis brandtii
CTCACCTGCCTGCCTGATCCCCCCAACCACTCGCCTGCCTGCCTGCCTGATCAACCCTAACCACTCTGCCTGTTTGCCCCTAACTGCTCACCTGCCTGCCTGCCTGCCTGATCGCCCCTACTTGCTTGCCTGCCTGCCTGATCACCCCTAACCGCCTCTGCCTCGGCCCCCACTGCATAGGCTTCGTCCGGAAGGATGTTGAGCTGTCCGGTCTAATTAGCATATTACACTTTTATTATTACAGATGGAACGCCTTCCCTGACACCCCTCACAGAGCACCAGGCAGGGTCCTAGGCCTCCGGGATACAAGGGAAGTAAAACACAATTATTTGCTGCCAAGACAGGGAGCCTAATAGTGGTGACAGCCAAGTAAACTTGCAAAGTGCAGAGTGATCAGGGCAATAATCAGTGGGTGCTGGGCTTTGGGAGAATCATCTCACCCTGCCTTGGGGGATTCCAAGGAGGGCCACCTGGAGTAAATGACCCCGAAGGTAAGACTAGGAAGACAGGCCAGATTTAGCCAAGCAACGAGGAGCGCCCTAGCAGGGACTTCTCCAGTGTTCTCCCAGTCAGGCACGTTCACTGTCTCCCTGCCATGGAAATTAAGGACCACGTGGTGCGATCCCAGAGGCTGACCCTGACAAAAGCTTGATGCAGTTCACATACAACAAGCTGTATTGGACAATGTAATCATTGCCCATTCTGTTCACACCCCTTTCTGGGGGAGTAACCCCTAACCCTGGTCCCTGTCCTCCACACCCCCGTGTCTAGTTGAAAGTAGGGAAGGCAAGAAAGGCCAGTGTGCGGACTGGAGAGTGACCTGGAGCCAGGCTGACTAACCGTCAGTAGAAAGAGCTGACAGGAAGGGAACCAGAACCACCCCCCTCCCCCTGCCCGATCCGCAGCAGAAACCTTCGCCAGGGCCTGATCGCCCCTACCTGCTTGCCTGCCTGCTCCGGATGAGGCGGGGAGGGGGCGGACCCAGCTCCTCTTTTCACCATGAGGTGGAAAACCCGGGGGTTGGGAGTAACAGGATGGGGGAGGTGGGGGAGGGGTGTGATACTCACACCAATTAGTTCCTTGTAAAGTGCTCAGGTGGAAAACCGTAGGCAAACAATGAACCCATGGGCTAAACTTTGATATTTTAATTATCCTCAATACGCAAAAACAAAACAACAATATTCAGTTTAAAAACATACATATTTCACGGATCTTGTTTCCTGAGGCTGTTTCATTAAAATAGTATTCCCCAACACACAGAGCAACTTCTTCCCGCATGTTTCCTCACCGCGCTCCACAAGGGGGAGCCGCAGGTCCTGTTTGGACGTATTTCTCCCTGCCCCACAAACCTCCTCATCCAAGCAGAGTGAGAGCAAAATATTACAGGCCTGGTGCCACTAAACCAGCTGGCAGTTCCTGAACTTTCTTTAGAGCACTAGGAATTTTTGGCAACTTACTTAAAGCGAATAAGAGATAGACACCTGTCCTTTAAAAATATGAAACTGAGGAAAATGGGAAAAAAAGCTTTTTACTCATTGCAGTCCATAATACCATTGCATGTAGATATATGTTTATTGAACAGTTTTATTCTGAAAGGTATGATAAAATAATAATTAATTCTACATGGTAATTACAAATTAACTAGAGGCCCGGTGCATGAATTTGTGCACTGGTGGGGTCCAGCCGGCCACCCAGATGGGGGCCATCATGGGCAGGCCAGTTGGTGGTTTGCCAGCTGGCCCCTCCCCCAATCGGGGTGGGGGTGCCCACTCAGGGGCAGGGCCAGGCGGGGCGAGGGGCCACGGGCGTTCTGGTGGTTCCACCATTCAGTCAATTTGCATATTACCCTTTTATTATATAGGATTGGTATTTTAATAGGAAACTTATAACTTATTTTTAAAGTTATTTTTAAAATATTAGTGCATGGAAATTAGTGCTCAAGAGATGGCTGTTAATGCCACGCTGTGAGGCATTTTGAATACCAGATTAAGGAGACTGGAAGTCCTAAATATTTTTAAACCAAGGAAATTATGGACCATGAGGAAGATTTACTTGGTGGTAGTGTGGGAGATGATCTGGAAAAGCGCCTCAGAGACTGGCCAGGTGGGCAGCTTTGAGTGGTGGAGTGGCAGGGGGCA
>NW_005371410.1:2547172-2571529 GCF_000412655.1 Myotis brandtii
AGATTATGAAGGAAGAACTGACAAGACCTGGTTCCTGATTGAAGAGGTGGAAATGGGAAGGGATTGGAAGCAAGTGAGGAGACAGACTCAAAACTGGCTGTGGTTCGAGGCAGGAGCAGCAGGGGAATGACAATTCACTCTGAATTCAGCACCTCGGTCAATCCCCATTGTTTAGACATGGCCGCATCACGTGCATTTAGCAAACAGTAGAACATGCATGTGTGACATGGTACATATTTGACAGCGACTCTGCAGCACCTTCCACCCTGGGCTCTGCCACACAGACTGTGAGGACTTTAAATGTGTGATGGGAAAGAGACAGGATGCTACGCGGTCATCAGCAAAGGCATGGCCCTGGCGTTCTTGTTCCAATGGAGTGGAGTGGGGACATGCGCCCGGATGGGATGGGATGGGGTTGGGGCAGATCCAGTCCAGTTCATATCTTCTGACTTCTCCATCTCCCTTGAGCCTGAATCCCTTTTGTGGAACAAACCTTCGTATCCACGGAGCTCTGGTGGCTCCAGGGAGGTTGGGATGATGGAACTGTGAGTGACCCAGATGATTTTTCTCCTTCTCCAAAGTTCCTTTGCCAAGACACCTTCCCATAAGAACTCCCCCCTGAGCAGGGCTTCCTGAGGCCGGATGTGGGGGCTTTTCAGCAGAAATCTGCAGCCGAGCATGAATAATCACTGTGGAGCAAGGGAATGAATTCCAGACCCCCAGTCTCATCTGAGTCCATCTCAGTTACTGAAACAAGTCTGCCCTTCGGAGTGGGAAGCTGCATGGATGAGAAAGCAGGAAGCCTCCGGGTCGGCACCGCAGGGCAACTCATAGCACCAGAACCAAATCATAGCACAGAGCCCGCAGGGGAAGGGTGCCTCGCCCGCCCCCACTCCCAAAGGGATGGAGGCATTTATTTTTATTTTATTTTTTTTAGAACAAAGGCCACTATAGGCACCATCGCTAATTCTGTCAGAGTCCAAGGAGAGCTTTCTGTCTAGGAGAGGAGAGACGAAGTGATCGTGTCCTTTCTGCCTAATTGGGCTTACTCATCTTTTAGCCTCCCACTCAGCCAATCACTGTGTCCGGCACACAGATGATGTTTGGTGATCATTACACATGCAATGCAGGAGGCAGCTTGTTGGAGGAAGAGAACATGTGCAAGCACTTGCTGTGCTCTGGGGTCCGTTTATAAGCGGTTTCTCCGGAGTGACCCTGCTGACATTTTGGACCAGATGTGGAGAGCGGCTACAGGGTTTGGACAGGTTCAAGCCTCGGACTAATGAGAGGGCACAGTTCTCTGGTGGCAAAGCCACGTGCAAGTCCCAGCTTGGAGGGCAAAGCCTCCCAGCACAATTACAGCCAAAGGCTATAGCTGTAAGCTTGACCCTATGGTCCGAACCTGTGGTCCCACGTGGCTGAGAGATATAGGCTGCGGGAGGTGCAGCAAGTAAACAAAGCTTGATCAGGTGCATGTGATTGAGTAGATTCAAAACCCGCAAGAATGTTGTGACCACGCCCTTACTTTGCCTCGTGGAAACTGGCTATAAGTAAAGACTCGGCTCTCAGGCTGTGGCGCTGTCTCTCCATCAGAGAGGACAGCGTCCCACCCAGACTCAGCTTTTTTCTCTTGTCTGTCTTTTCTCAATCCTTCACCGCCCCCACTCAGGTTCACCCATGGCCATGCCGGCTCGGCACAACCAGATAACTCTTCCTTGTGGCTGTCCTGTGTATTGTAGGATCTTCAGCAGCATCTCTGATCCCTACACAGTAGAATCCAATGGTACCTCCCCTCTCAGTGACAACCAAACATGTCCCCAGCCATTGCCCAATGTTCCCAGGAGCAATGTGGCCCCCAATGGGAGTCACTGGGGAAATCACTGGGGTATAGCATTTATGTCATCACACTACACCCATCCTTTTTCGGGGGCCCAGTGTTGTGGGATTTCTCTACCCTGTTTCTATGGAAATTATGCTTCATGAAATCTGTCACCTCAGAACCTTATTCTCTGTTTTTCAAAATGTTGATCAATATGATATAATCACTGAATTCAAATCAAATTGTTCATGAGAATTGATGGCAGCGGTCCTTACAACAACACTTTAGAGCTTGAACCCCAGGTGGCTCCCACCTGGCAGAAACACAGAGCTCAGCGGAATGGCCCATGCCACCTGGAAAGCCCATCTACTCCTCCCCGGGCCCCAAAGCTGTGACTGAAGATGCTGAGAATTTTAGGCTACACCCAAATCTGGTCCTGAAACCAATTTCTGTGTGTCCCCTGCCACTCCTCTTGCTGCAAGGGCTCTCCTGGAGATTGCATGCAGGCTGTGTGATCGATCTCAAAGCCCAAAACTCTGATTTTCAAGCATTTCCACTGAGATCCACTGGATAAGCCACTGAGTGCTTCAACCCTATGCTTCTTCTAAAGCAGCGGTTCTCAACCTGTGGGTCGCGACCCCTTTGGCGGTCGAACGACCCTTTCACAGGGGTCGCCTAAGACCATCCTGCATATCAGATATTTACATTACGATTCATAACAGTAGCAACATTACAGTTATGAAGTAGCAACGAAAATAATTTTATGGTTGGGTCACAACATGAGGAACTGTATTTAAAGGGCCAGAAGGTTGAGAACCACTGTTCTAAAGGGATGGAGGGAATGAGTGGAGAGATAAACCAGTGGCCCCGATTGTCTGCAGAAATGACATCAGGAAAGCCCTGGGCAGGTTCCCCAGCAAGCTCTCCCTGCTTCTCTCCTCTTGCCTGAGTTCCGTGTGACATGGAGACATCCTCAGACCCTGTCCCAGTTACTGGCAGTGAGTCAGCTCAGCCCAACAACTCTAATTCCACGCTTATTCACAAATTACACTTTCAGTACAATAGGGCACAGCTTTAAATAAGAGTTGTGAGAAACCCACCCACCTATGACACGCCAGCAGGCTGCTCAGCTCCCAACTTGGGGTGGACAGTCTGTTAGTCATAGGGAAGCATCTGGGCCCAGCTCACTTCTCCCCACTTCTTGTCTCTCTAGACATTTTGCCAAACAGACACTGAGTCAGAATAAGTGGGTTTAGCAATTACAGTCTGTGGAGGCTGCCTCGAGAAGCATTTGGTGGACTTGGAGATAAATATCCGTCCATGGCAAATCAAACACTCATTGTAAAAACCTGAATGTAATGTGCACGATGACAAGCCCGAGCTGCAAGCGCACAGCATCATCTTTTTATCCTTCAGCAGGAACACGAGGGACTGCCGTTCGCTCGCCGGGAAGGCTGAGTCATTCGGGGCAGAAGTGCCCTAAGAACAGGGAGCAGCGAGAGCCTGTCCAGGGTAGCGGTTATCTGCTTCTGAATAAACCCATTTCCCTCGGGAACCTTGTTCAGCCCAGGAGTAACCCCGGACAGCCCCATCCCACCAAACCCAGGGTGTTCAAACGAAATGGGCCCTAGCCAGTTCTGCTCAGTGGATAGAGCATGGGCCTGCAGACCAAAGGGTCCCAGGTTCGATTCCAATCAAGGGCACCGTACCTTGACTGTAGGCCCCTCCCCGGCCCTGGCCCTGGTCAGGGCTCGTGCAGGAGGCAACCAATCGATGTGTTTCTCTCATATCCATGTTTCTCTCTGTCTCTATCTCTCTCTTCCACTCTCCCTAAAAAATCAATGGAAAAATATCCTATGGTGAGGATTAACAACAACAACAACAAAACAAAACGAGAGTCGGACAGACTGAACACACCCAATTGCAGTGGACACTCTCCTTCAGTCTCTGAGGGGAACTCGGGGCCGGGTGTCTGTGTCCTGAATGTCCCCACAGGAGATGGGAGGGAAGCCACCCTGGCAGCACCTCCACCTACGAGCCTGACCTCACGCCCAAGGCTGTTCCTCCTGGACGGGTAGGTCATCTTGGGCCCCTCCCTCACATCTGCTGTAAGAGCTAGTGAGCCGCCCGAGCTACCCGCTTGGTTTAATGGGTGTTGGTGAGAGCCTCAGCTTAAGAAGGCCGAGGCTTGCCTTTCGTTTACATAAGGATCACTGGAGATGTCTCTCTTATAAAGTTCCTGGATTACAGGCTGCACCTCCCACCCCAGCAGCTGGTGCAAACATCTGCCACCCCGGATGCAGGCAGGCACACACACCCCAGAAGCATCCTTCAGAGCCTGCCACAGCCTCCCACAGGCAGTGCGGGCGCTGCAGGCTGACGGTGGATCTGCACTAGGACTGGCTTCTGCTCCCAGCACCCCTGCCCTGGAGATGGAAACAATGCACCTTCAAGTGTCTGGAGTCTGCAGGACTCCCGGCCCGTGGTTCTTAACAGTTTTAAGGTCCCAGACCCCTCGGAGAACCTGATAAAACCAACGCCTCTTTCCTCAGAAAAATGTGCTCTGACACAAAATTCACTATCCAGTTTCAGGGGTTCAAAGAGCCCCTGAACACCATCCCTGAACCGTTAAGAACCTCTTCCCTGGTCACTGAATTCTAAGGCAAGAGGGCATTCCCTGCACGTGACTAAGCACCTCACACCTCCCCAACTCCGGTTACCTGAAGTTAGCCATCTCTTGGGGTGGGGGTGGGGGGCAGCAGTATTATCCAGACTGGCCAAGGCTGAGCCTGCCATGCAGGAACTTCCTGGCTCCCTCCCTTCTGTGTCCGCAATGGGCAGCACCTCTCAGCAGCTGCATTTTGTTGAGTGGCCCCAGCAGTGCTCCAAGGCATCTCATCCTTCAACCTTTACAGCAGGGGTCCTCAAACTTTTTAAACAGGGGGCCAGTTCACTGTCCCTCAGACTGTTGGAGGGCCGGACTATAGTTTTAAAAAAAACTATGAACAAATTCCTATGCACACTGCACATATCTTATTTTGAAGTAAAAAAACAAAACGGGAACAAATACAATATTTGTATTTGCATGTGGCCCGCGGGCCGTAGTTTGAGGACCCCTGCTTTACAACAACCCTGTAATTCAGGGGCAGGTTTACCGATCAAGACACTAAGGTTCAGAAAGGCCAAGTTCCCTTCCCCACCAGGCCCACCAGCTGCCAGGCGTGACTGCTCACGCCCGGGGGCCTATCTGCTTGCTCCAGGCACAGCCCAAGAGCAAATGCCTTTCTCTAAGTTGGTAGGAAGGGAATGACATCCCAAAGCCCTTGGTGAAAGAGTTGCTAAAAATATTGGCTCACTGTGTTTGCTAACTGGGATTGCCTGCATTTTCATCGGCCTTCTGGCTTCCTGTGTGGAGAGGAAAAGGAGCATGTCACCTTCGGGAGGCCCACTCTTTCTGAATGTGTAATGAAACCACAGAAAACACCCTGAGACGGGGTTGAGGGTGGGGGGGGGGGGTCTGATGAACGCAACAGAAACTTAGGTCAATATGGAAATTGATCGCTGATACAGTATCATCTTCACTGTAGTCCCATAAAACTAAGAACACTAGGAGCCTAACATCTGTTTTTTAAAAATATCAGTTGGGGAGCCAGCGTGGTGATGTCACTAGAGGGCCACCCATTCACGGAGTGACTCCTCTGTGCCTGGCACGGTGCTAAGCCCTGGAGAGACAGGTGAGTGAGGCAGGGTCCTCCTGTCCACAACGAACTCCTCGATGGGCAGGGGAAGAGCAGGCATGTGACTAACCGGAATGACAAGGTGACAACTGCTTTACCAGCGAAGGACCACGGTGCCCAGCCCCAGAGAGCAGGAAGTGAGTAATGCTGGGAAAGGAGAGGCAAGGTCTTGGGGGTGCAGAGGGGCTGGGTCAGGGCATGGCAGCAGAGGGCCCTGCTGGGAATGAGGGCTGGCTGCCGGGCAGGGAGAAGTGCAGGATGTGAGCCATGAAAGGGAGGCGGAGGCGGTGGCCAGATTAGGAAGGCCTTTGTCATCTACGAGAAATCACTGAGAGGTTCTTTTCAGGGACAGAGGACTCAATTGCGTTGCGTTGTTAGGAGATCGCTGCAGCAGCGGCAGAAAGGTAGACTCTGCCTAGAGAATCAGGAAGCAGGAAATGGGAGAGAAAACAGCCTCATTCATTTAAGTCAGGGCTGCGGAGGGCTGCGTTTCAGTTCTGATGGCCCTCGCGGATGCACAGAAACCGGCGGGGTCTGACGACATGCTGGATGTTGACAGACGAGGCAGAAAGCAGAAAAAGACATGCCTCTGAGGTTTCCGAGTTGAGTAATTGGTCGAGGGTGATTCTGTTCAGAGAGGAAGCCTGGGAGGAAGGACTGGTTCCGGTGGGTAGACAGAGAGGCGACGAGGTGAGTGCTGGACAGGCCAAAGGAGCCGAGGTGAATGGTCTGCAGAGCAAAGCTTTAGAGAGTTGCAAGCATACAGCATGAACAAAAAGACGTGAAATGTAACCGGATATACCTTGAGGAATATCGATGCATGCATTTAAAGGGAATTTAAGGAAGAAGAGCTAGTAAAGGAAACTGAATATGAACAACTAAATGCAGGCTGTGGACAAGACACCTTCCAAGAAGGAGAGTCAAATATCAAAAGCCAAAGAGAGGACCCCTAGCTGGTTTGGCTCAGTGGATAGAGCGTTGGCCTGCGGGCTGAAGGGTCCTGGGTTCGATGCCGGTCAAGGGCACATGCCTTGTGGGCTAGATCCCCAGGAGGGGGTGTGCAGGAGGCAGCCGATCAATGATTCACTCTCATCATTGATGTTTCTATCTCTCTCCCTCTCCCTTCCTCTCTGAAACCAATAAAGATATATTAAAAATAAAAAAAATAAAAAAGCCAAAGAGAGGAGAAGTGTGGTAGGCAGTTAGATAGACATGAGCAGAGCAAGGGCAATGGGCCAGTACAGAAGTTCACCAGGGTGGAAAGCCCCAGGTCCTGGCAACTGAAAAAAACTGGGAAGCAAGGACCTCGCCCCCAGGGTAACCTAACCTTTCATCCCTATCATATCTCTGGTCATGCGGTGTAGGCCTCCTGACCTTACATGACCCTGGTCATGCAGTTCGCATTCTCCCCTGACCTTCCCTCCCCTGGCATGTTGCTAGTCATGCAGGTTCGACCCCCTTAGAGGGGGAACAAACCAGCGGCCTGGAAAATAGCCCTAAGCATCAAGCCCCCAGGACATGAGGTTCTGACCTGCATCAAATACATCTAGACCTCAGTTGTGTTTCAGCTCCAGGACCAGAAAAGCAGCAAAACCAGACAAGCAACACCAAGGCTGACCTCAGGACCAGCTGCATTGACTAATGACAGCCTGCCCTGGTGCTGGCCAATCAGTGGAGATCATGATCCTGAGAGGACACACCTGGAAAGCTGATGAATATTCTGTTGAGATCCTCCCCTAGGACCTCCCCTAAAATCCCCACATTTGAAAGCCCTTAGGACTAAGGACCGGAGCAGGCCCACGCCTTTCGCCTTCCCCTCTCCTTCCCCCAGGCGCATTACCTTCACCCTTCTCTCTCCTACGCTCCAAGGGCCCTTCTTTTGCCTCTGTAACTTGTCTCCTGAGCTCATTTCTTCTACTGCTCACTTCTTCTACCTCTGTGACTTTCTAAATAAACTTTTTTTTTATAGTTTGAGTCTTGGCTCTGAATTCTTTCTTTGCTAGAACTCTAGTATCCAGGTTGCTGAACCCAGGTCCCATCTGGCCCCAGGTCCCATCTGACCCTATGGGTCTAACACCTGGTGCAGTCCAGGCTGCCGCCAACAGGAGGTCCTGGATCAGGCAGTTAGAAATTCCTGACCGACTATTTAATTGCAGGAGAACCTCGCGGGATTGGGAGTGGAGACAGAAAGTTATGCTACTCTTTAAAGAATGTTGGCCAAGGACAGAAGGAGGAAAGGCCACCCATCCTCACGATAAAGCTTTTGCTTTTCTGTAGTGTGTGATCTAGTACCTGCCAAGTCACGTGACCCCGCCAGACCCACCACTTCCCTTGGGTGTCTGAGGGAGGCAGGAGAACAGGGTGTGTACACGCAGAGGTCAACATCCAGAAGTGGCTGATGCCGATGCTGATGGCTGGCTTTGCCAAGCATTAGTAGTTCAGGACTTAAATGGTCCTGAAATGTGGGGTGAAGACAGTTGCTCGGCATTACAGTGAGATATTGAGACTTAAATGGCCAATAAGAAGAGAACTGTCTGGTAAGAAAACACAAAACCAAAAGTGAAAGTGTTGTGGTTCGTTTTTATAATGCCTAGTTTAAGGTTCTGGAAAGCAGGCAATCTCCGACACTACGGCTGAGGATTTAAATTGGCACAACCTGATGCACAAGTCACCGAAAAACAACTTAAAAGCTCATGTGATATTGTGATTTTAGTAAAAAGTATATATGGTTTTCATTGGTTCTGGCACAGAGCTCCTAAAAACCTTGGAATTTCCTAAGTGAAGAGACTGGAAAAGGTGTCTTTTGTTATGTTAATGAAGCGACTTCTGGAAAGCCCCTAGGTCACCTAAGGATAGGAGCTGGTTGCCAGGGCGATAAGCCTTGTGATTGGAAGGTAGAACTTTCAGTCCCGCCCTCCAGGATGGGGGAGGGAGGCTGGAGCGGGAGATTGAATTCAATCACCAAGGGCCACAGATTTAACCAATCATGACTCTGTAATGAAGCCTCCGTAAAAACCAAAGGACGGGGTTTGGAGAGCTTCCAGGTTGGTGAACGTGTGGAGGTGCTGGGAGCACTTGGAAACTCCTTCAGCTTCTCCGTGCGTCTCTTCCATCTGGCTGTTCCCGAGTTACATCTTTTTATAATAAACTGATAATCTAGTAAGTACGATGTTTCTCTGAGCTCTGTGAGCCACTGTAGCAAATTAACCCAAGGAGAGGGTTGTGGGGACCCCTGATGTTTAGCGAGTCTTTCAGAAGCACAGGTAACAACCTGGACTTGTGATTGGCATCTGAAGTGGGGGACAGTCTGGTGGGCCTGAGCCCTTAACCTGTGGGATATGACGTTAATTCTAGGTAGACAGTGTCAGAATTGAGTTGAAATGCAGGACACCCAGCTGGTATCTGAAAATTGCCTGATGGGGGGTGTGGGGGGCAGGGAACTCACACACTGGAATAGAATTGGAATCAGAATTGTAGTGCTCATTTAGTCCAGCAATTCTGCTTACTCAAACGTAGCCTATACAAGTCACAATGGATATCTGCAAAGATTTATTTACAAGAATGTTCTCATAGCTTTCTTTAAAAGAGTAATAAACTGAAAACAATGTGAATGTCCAATAATAGGGAATTGGTAAACATATATCTCCATAGAATGCAATACCATGCAGCAATTTAAAATGTTGGGTACATCTTCAGATCCAGAGCCCCTCCCAGGCAGCTAGCAACGGGCCTCTGTCCTGTGTTGTAGCCCCACCATGAAGCAGCTGAGCTTGGCCAACACCCGGTTCGCCGTGGACCTCTTCCGCACACTGAAGGACAACAACCCCTCTGGGAACATCTTCATCTCCCCCATGAGCATTTCCTCAGCGCTGGCCATGGTCTTTCTGGGGGCCAGAGGCACTACCGAGGCACAGATGTCCAAGACTCTTCACTTCGATGCTGTTAAGGAGATTCATTCAAGTTTTCAGGGTCTGAATGCTGATATCAACAAGCGTGGAGCTCCCTATATTCTCAAACTTGCTAATAGGTTATACGGAGAGAAAACCTATGAGTTCCTCCCGGTGAGTACTTTACATTCACATGCTAAAACTCACGAAACAGTGCAGACATTTTCCAGCACAATCAAGTCACAGAAGTAAGTTTTTATTTTTATAAACATTCAGAAAAAGATACAGAATTTAAACATATGGCAGTATCCCCATTAATGATTCGATTTCATTTGATAGTCTTCACAGGAATAGATTACCCCTGGCTGTGTTACTAAAGCAAGAGTAAATTCCATAATTTACTTCCAAGAACAATCAGTGTATACTTAGTGGGGGACAGTCTGGTGGGCCTGAGCCCTTAACCTGTGGGATATGACGTTAATTCTAGGTAGACAGTGTCAGAATTGAGTTGAAATGCAGGACACCCAGCTGGTATCTGAAAATTGCCTGATGGGGGGTGTGGGGGGCAGGGAACTCACACACTGGAATAGAATTGGAATCAGAATTGTAGTGCTCATTTAGTCCAGCAATTCTGCTTACTCAAACGTAGCCTATACAAGTCACAATGGATATCTGCAAAGATTTATTTACAAGAATGTTCTCATAGCTTTCTTTAAAAGAGTAATAAACTGAAAACAATGTGAATGTCCAATAATAGGGAATTGGTAAACATATATCTCCATAGAATGCAATACCATGCAGCAATTTAAAATGTTGGGTACATCTTCAGATCCAGAGCCCCTCCCAGGCAGCTAGCAACGGGCCTCTGTCCTGTGTTGTAGCCCCACCATGAAGCAGCTGAGCTTGGCCAACACCCGGTTCGCCGTGGACCTCTTCCGCACACTGAAGGACAACAACCCCTCTGGGAACATCTTCATCTCCCCCATGAGCATTTCCTCAGCGCTGGCCATGGTCTTTCTGGGGGCCAGAGGCACTACCGAGGCACAGATGTCCAAGACTCTTCACTTCGATGCTGTTAAGGAGATTCATTCAAGTTTTCAGGGTCTGAATGCTGATATCAACAAGCGTGGAGCTCCCTATATTCTGAAACTTGCTAATAGGTTATATGGAGAGAAAACCTATGAGTTCCTCCCTGTGAGTACTTTACATTCACATGCTAAAACTCACGAAACAGTGCAGACATTTTCCAGCACAATCAAGTCACAGAAGTAAGTTTTTATTTTTATAAACATTCAGAAAAAGATACAGAATTTAAACATATGGCAGTATCCCCATTAATGATTCGATTTCATTTGATAGTCTTCACAGGAATAGATTACCCCTGGCTGTGTTACTAAAGCAAGAGTAAATTCCATAATTTACTTCCAAGAACAATCAGTGTATACTTATTTATGAAAATGTTAGCCAAAGGTCAGAAAAGAATTGGTAAATTTTATGTTCCATTTGGCTACATCAAGGACCTTAAGTGCCGGGTGCTGGAACTGCCTTACCAAGGCAGGGACCTCAGCATGGTCATCCTGCTGCCAGATGACATTGAGGACGAGGCCACGGGTCTGAAGAAGATCGAAGAACTATTGATCCTGGAAAAACTGCATGAGCGGCCCAAACCTGAGAATCTGAGTTCCATTAAAGTCAAAGTCCACCTGCCCAGGTTCAAGCTGGAAGAGAGCTACAACCTCAACTCTCACCTGGCCGGCCTGGGTATAGAGGATCTCTTTAATAGCAAGGCTGATCTGTCTGGCATGGCAAGAGCCAGAGATCTTTTTATATCAAAAATTATCCACAAGTCTTTTGTGGAAGTTAATGAGGAAGGCACAGAGGCAGCGGCTGCCATGGCCGGAATTTTAGTGGTGGGTTGCGCAATTATGCCAGAAACTGAAAATTTTGTGGCCGACCATCCATTCATTTTTTTTCATTCGACACAATCCCTCAACTAACATTCTGTTCTTAGGCAGACTTTCTTCCCCTTAGAGACTGTGGAAACCCAAGGTCAAGCTCAGAGCTGTATCACTGGCCCTTTCAAAGATATATGAAAGTTATATATCTTCTACAATAAATCTACCACCCCCCCACCCCCAAAAAAAATCTGTAACTTCCTTCGTAATGTCAGCTCTGTGGGCTGTTTACACCCATTAACTTTGGCATAGGTATCTATTTTCCTTTTTTTATATTGAAAAATTTAGTGATTGCTTTTGAATGCACCAAGCAGATATGTAGACTCTTGACAGTGTAGTAAACGAAGACACTGCTGTACTCTTTTTTTTTTTTCTGGAACACCTTGTCACACCACCGATTGAAGCAAAGCAACACAACACGCTGCCGCTTCACCCAAAAGCGGTGTTTTTCCTTTGCCCTTTCTTGACGGCTCAGTGGTGCTGTACTGTCTTGATAGCCATGAGGAAAATTATAGTTCTGTAAATTGTTTCACAGATAGACTTCTGGAAGCAATCATAGAGAGACAGTCATTGCTGAAGGGAGGCTTAAAAACAGACCTTCAATTGAAATATAGGAGAGCAGCCCAATTAAGGGATGGATTATGAAGATAAATTTGCTTTGGCCAGTGTTTCTGACCCTTTGTTCTACAGGATTAGTGTTCTGTTATAGCCCCTCTGATTTCAAACGATTAAAGAGCTTATTTTTCTTTAAAAAAAATAAAATAAAATGTTGGGTAGATGACTATTTAAGAACCCAGAAAAGTGTTTACAATACATTATTAAATTTAAAAAAAATTCCCCAAAGATAATGAGTATATTAAATGTGTATGTATGTGTGTGGATGTGTATATACATACTCACACATGCACTTATACTAGTATATACTCAAAAGACTGGAAGATTGTACATCAAAATAGTAACCCATACAAATGAAAGACTGGAGAATATGCACCAAAAAGGAACAGTAAGCAATTTCTGGGTAGTATAATGATGGTAGTTTAAGTTTACCTTTTGTTTTCTAAAATATTTATGTATAGCTTTTGTAATTAAAAATTACTTTGAACATAATGAAAATAGCTTAATATAACAAAAGTCTTTTTAAATATAAAAGTAATAGAATCTGATCATTAAAAATTAAGGAAAAATTAAGTGTTCTATGCCCCTAATTCTTCGAAATCAAATTTCCCATAGGAAATCACAAATAATTTTGTTATATCGCTGTAGACTTTTTCTATATAAATATATGTACACTTTTCAAAGTAATTGAAAACTTGTTTTTTATTTTAGCTAAAGTGGAAGGCCAGGTCAGAGGTCTGCAAACTTTTTCTGTAAAGCTCAATAGTAAATATTTCAGCTTTGTGGTCAGTCTCTATTGGAGATTAGTCAATGCTGCCATTATAGTGTAAAAGCAGCCGTAAAATAATATGTAAACAAATGAGTATGGCTGTTTTCCAATAAAACTTTATTTACAAAAACAAGCAGTGGGCCAGACTTGGCTCATGGGCCATAGTTTTCAGACCCCTGGACTTAGGTGAACAAATAAACAAACAAAATGCCAACTTTCTGAGCATGCTGGCCAAAGAAGACAGCTTATTTGGTTCCTGTTCCATGTTTACATCAGCTGCAGTTCCAATGTCCATGTTTCTGGGTTGCCACATAGTACTTCTTCCTGTTCAACATCAGTAATAATGATGCCCTTTTACTTCCTGATTTACCCACCTTCAACCTGGGGTCCACATAGCAAGGGCCACCCCACCAGGCTATGTGGATGTGGGTCCCACACCAACCTACTGGGATCAGCCACGCTGGTACCACTCACTGAGCACTCACTGTGGGCAAGGCACTGGGTTGCTATTGCAGCCTCATATCATTGTGATCAGGGCCAGTGTCTTGTACACTTTGTATTTCCAATGTCTGGCCCAGTGCCCAGCACATATGGCTCTCAAAAGTAGAGTTGAATGAACGAATGAACTATAAGCTAAGAAAGGATCCTCAGGCACTGCAGCTTGGTAATGAAAAAAGTGCAGGCACATAGTAGGTGCTTCATAGACACGAGTCTCCTCAGCGCAGTGGTTCTCAACCTGTGGGTCGCGACCCCTTTGGCGGTAGAACGACCCTTTCACAGGGGTCGCCTAAGACCATCCTGCATATCAGATATTTACATTACGATTCATAACAGTAGCAACATTACAGTTATGAAGTAGCAATGAAAATAATTTTATGGTTGGGTCACAACATGAGGAACTGTATTTAAAGGGCCAGAAGGTTGAGAACCACTGCCTTAGCATCTGTACAAAACAAACTAGTGCTTTAGAAATGTGCTCCTCAAAGTCCTATATAAATTGGAATCACTTGGGCTTCATATTAAAATTAAGGTTTTGATTCAAGAGGTCTGGGTTGAGGCCCGAGATTCTCTGTCTAGCCTTTTCAGGGGATGCTGATTCCGAGGTAACAACTGAGCACTACATGCCTCCCCAAAGCCTCAGTCACCTGCCCACTACTCCTTGGGAAGCTGAGTGATGCTGGGTAAGAGAAGAAGCCCCTGTCAGGATGGGTCTCCCAGAGAACCCCACCTGTACAATAGACTGGCCACACACGGGGACTGTCCCTGAGGAGGACAGGCACCCATGGCTCTTGGGACACGCAGCACAGACGCAGAGACAGTCTCCAGATCCACACACTAGTGGGGAAGAAGCTAATACACTGCCATCCAGGACTCCAGGACTCCACTCTGGCCTCCATCCAGCCTGCTGTAGGTGATTATTGCTGACAGCTGTGACTGGCAGAAACTAGCACAGAAGCCATCAGGTAATGCTGAGTGGAATCCTGTAAGCCAAGCATGTCAAACCCACGGCCCGTGGGCCGCATGCCTCGCTTATTTGGCCCGTGTTAGCCTTTGAGTTTGACATGCTTGCAAGCCATCTCAACTAGTTTGTTGTAAGGAACATCACTGCCCACCGTGACAGGCAAGCCTTCAGCACATCCTCTTCCTGGTGGCGGAAGCTGAACTAGTATCCTGAGGAGGCTGCATGGACCAGGTCCTCGGGGTCTGCATAGGTCCAGTCAAGCTTGTCCCTAGCTCTGCCAAGCCCCCGGAACTCACACCTCAGCCAGGACGGAGCCCCTGGGTCTTGGTTGGCCACGTAGGAAATTCAAGCCATTGTCTCTTTCCTAGACTTAAATACGACCACACGCCCTCTGTTTTCATTGTCATTAACACCCCAACTCTTCCTTGTTTCCCTGTTTTCATAGCATGTTGTGCGTTCCCAATGTCTCAGAATATTTTTCTTTAGTTACATTTTGAGCTGGATGACTCCTAATTAAGTTCTCTTTATTTCACCAACAAACTGCCCAGGAACGTTCAAATAAGCTGTCCCCTTCTCAGATATAATTTGTGGGCTCTTTTTAACATTGCTTAGTCAGTAACTATTTATTAAGCACTTATTTGACTCCTCAAATGATCCTAGGCACAGCAGATGCAAATATAAATAAAATATTCAGTTCAGAAGGGGCTCTTGGCCCAGGGAGGGAGACAATTATGTAAACAAGTATAGATCGTGCAGCTACAATAGGGGCAATAATGGGGTTTCGTCCAAAGCACTGTGGAGTTCACAGTGGTGCAAAGGATGCCACCCAGAGAACTTGGCAAGGGAGTGAGTCACTGGAGATGCAGCAACTTTGGGGTTGAAGCTGGGCTGATACTGAGTGCACCCATTCTAAGACTACACGCTTTCACATTTTCACATCTCCACATCAGTATGTGTCATACCGTTGCTGGTGGCCAGGTAGGTGGGTAATCGTGTCATAGTTGTCGTTGCCTGGCATTATCAGGCACAATCAGGAATGCATTGGCATCAAAACTTGCAGAATAGGTGTGACCAGCTTGGGGAAAAATTTCAGAGACCATAATGGTGCACTCTTAAGAAATGCAGTATCCCCAAAGCACCAGATGGCAGAGAGGGCGATGCTGTGTGGAAACAAGAATTAAAAAGTGATCAGGGATAAAATGTTCAGCAATTAGATAGTGGTGATGGTTGCATAACCATGTAGTAAACTGAAAACCCCAGAATTGTACCCTTGGAAAGGGGTGAATCTTATGCTGTGTGATTATAGCTCAATTTTTTATTTTTATTTTTTTAGGTGGGAAAATGTTTGGGAAGATTAGGAACATTCTAGAGATAGATGGTGGTGATGGTAAGTACGATATGAATGTGCTTAATGTCACTGAATTGTACTTATAAATGATTAAAATGGTAGATTTTATATGAAATATGTTTTTTAATATATTCTTATTTAATTCAGAGAGGAAGGGAGAGGGAGAGAGAGATAGAAACATCAATGATGAAAGAGAATCATTGATCGCCGGCTGGGCCTCAGTTAACTCTTTGGATCTTCATTTACACTCTAAATAGTTCAGGTAGAAGGACAATGTGAGCTCCTCATTTTTGTCCTTCAAACACAGTACTCTGGGCTTTTTGGAAATCTGTATTTAGGTTGCAATTTGTTCAAATGTTTTCATGATCACTTGTCACCTTTTTGCCATCCAGCCCTAATGATTCTTTTCTGATCAAAGTTTCATCACTTCAAGATGAGCACCATCTTTCTTCAGGGCTGAAAACAGCGCCCAAACTCACATGTGCTGGTATCAGAAGATGGATTGGAGGAGAGTAAAGGGTTTGGGTGCGTGCTGACACAGCCACTCCCTCCTCCCAGAAACGAAGCTCCTCTCACTTCCCAACCAAGCAATGCGGAGTTGGAAGCACAGAGACGCTTGGGCCAGAATGGCACACTAATGAAGAGTTGGGGTTTGGGAGTCTGAGAGAGCTAAGTCTCTGCTGACATTTTTTCAGCGGTGTGCCATTGGGCCGCTGATTTAAGCTCTCTGAGCCTCAATTTGTCTGTAAAATGAGGGTAGGAAAAATGCCCACTTTACAAGGGTTCTCGTGAAAATTAAATAATGTGTGTAAACTGCCCAGCAGACTGCATGACACATGATAAACACAACATAAGATTATAACATCGCCGTGGGTGGGTCAAAATTGGGGAGTTTGACAAGCTTCTCTGTTGCCCCAGCAGCCAGTGCAGCCAGAACAGTATGGATGAAGCAGCGTTTTTCAAGTGTTTGAGCACCATCATCATAGGAAATACTTGTATGTTGCAACCCAGAACACATAAACAGACACCTGGCTTAAACAAAACAAGTTTTACCAAACAATACTGACCTTTATACTCTGAGACCTGATCCTTCATTCATCTATTGTATTTCCTTTATTTATTTACTTTTGAAAATTTTCAGACCTACAGAAAAAATTGAAAGAATGACATGTAAACACTCCTCGGTGAGAGCAGGTTTGTCAGCCTCAGCGATACTGACACTTGGGGCTGGATAATTCTGTTTGGGTGCTGTCCTGTGCATCGTAGGATATGTAGCAGCATCCCTGGCCTCCCCCTACCAGATGCCATTAGCACCCCACACATATACCGAGTTATGACAACCTGTGGTATCTCCAGACATTGCCAAATGTCCCCTGATAGGCAATGTCACTCCCACTGAGACCCGCTGACCTCGACCCACCAGCTGTTAACATTTTGCCATATCACTTTCTTTTTCTCTCAATACACTCATGCACACACACAGAGACAAAATTTTGGGTTGAACTATTTGAAAGTACGTGACAGACATCATAGCACTTCACACCGCAACAACTCGGCATGCACCTCCTAAGAATAAAGCCATTCTCTTATACAGCCGAAACTCCGTGTGGCACCTAAACAATTAATGTCCGTGCAGTGTATCTCTCTCCTTCCCCTATGTTGTTTGTAATCCACTAAGTTGATTTCATGCTCCACGTAAGAGTCATGACCTACAGTTTGAAGATTAGGGAAGGAGGATGACAGCAGTGAACATAACTGTGTCCAAAAGATCTTTTTTTTTTTAATTGATTTTTTACAGAGAGGAAGGGGAAGGGATAGAGAGTTAGAAACATTGATCAGCTGCCTCCTGCACCCCCCGCCCCCAACTGGGGATGTGCTGCAACCATGGTACATGCCCTTGACCAGAATCGAACCTGGGACCCTTCAGTCCGCAGGCCGAAGCTCTATCCACTGAGCCAAACCAGTCAGGGCCAAAAGATCTTTAAACACCAGAGCAAGTCCGTCCTGGCCAGCGGGAAAGGTGCGCATGAAGTCCCAGAAGTGGACACTGCTGCTTTTCCCTCCCCGGCTGCTTCCACCACCTGGAGCACAACCCCCAAGGCAGCCCCGGGAGCAGCCGACCCAGCCAGCCCCGCCCTGCAGGGAGCCAGCAGCGCTCCCAGGCGCCTGCGGTGTGCCCTGGCCTGTCTGCCCAGGGCTGGCGGGCCTGCCAAGTTGGGTGCACAGCGGCCTGACCACATCACAGGCCAGGGCTCGGGCTCAGGCTCAGGCAGGCCGCCCACCCCTTCCCTGTTTGCTAAGCTCCTTTCCTTAACCTGCACTGGCTCCAGGAAAGTGGTTACAAGTGGATCCAGAAACTGCCAACAGGCAAAGGCTGAGACACATGAAAGTGTGTGAGTCACTGGCCGTCTTTGATTCTCCTGACCTTATAAACCTGGCCTTTGAATCTAGCACCGGGATCCAAAGAGCAGGGAAACTTGAAAACGAATACTACCCAACACGGAGGGAGATGTGGCCCCCGGGGCCCCCTGGGAAATCCCCCAGGAGGTCTGGAGAGCACAGTGAGGAGCAAGAGAGAAGGAGAGCTTCTCCCAGGGCCCGGGGACACCCTCCATCATCCTGGCAAGGAGGCCCGCCCATGTTGGCTCTTGCTTTTGTTTCTTCCACACGAAGGAAACCTGTGCAGGCCTGACTTCCTTGACAGTCAAGGCTTTCCCCAGCTTCAAGTTGAGCAGTAGGGGAGTTAGATCCGCTCTGGTATTTGAAGAGAAAGAAGAACTGACTGAAAAGCCAATGAAAAACCTCCAACGGAACCTACTGTTAAGTCTAGGAGGCAGTTGTTATAGCAACAGCCCATCACCCCTAAGAAGACCCCAGAATACACGCTATGCATCCCCAAGCCAAGAGTGTTGGAGAGACGGGGGGCAAGATACAGATGGGGAAGTTCAGTGATGAGCCACAAAAAGAAATGAACTGTCCCAGAACCGAAGCAAGGCCATCTCCCTGGCTTCTCCCGCGCTGTTCCAATGAATCGGACCAAAGGGGAAGAAGGCACTTCCAAAGCAGGCGACAGAGCAAGAATGGTGACCACAGGCAGCTACGGGCCACAGTGCCCACATGCGCTCTGACTGCAAACTGCTTTCACCTGCTGTTGTTCCCGGAGTGCCTCCAAGGCTGTTTCACAATCCTAAATCATCTCATTTATTTTGTTTTCTGTGTATCTCCCCCGCTGATTACAGGGACATGAGAGCCTTGTCCATTTTGCTATCCTCAATGAGAACATAATAAGCAGCTCTCAAAAGATACTGGAACCATGAGTTAGTGAGCGAGCGAGTGAGTGAGTGAACGAACACAGTCTCCAGCAGGTCCAGCGTGCTCCCCCACTTAACCGAAAAAAGCAAAGCACAGAGATGTCAAATTCACCCAGCTAAGCAGTGGTGAGCCTGGACCTCAAAACCAGAACTCGTGACTCCCGTTCCCACGCTGCCTAAAACCAAGAGACATGCAAATCAACTGTGTCACTTACTTCTCTCATGTCCTTGGTCCTACAGTTTGTTGGGATCCATAGGACAAGGAAGGAAGACTTTGCTTTCATCAGCTTGAGTCTAAAATCCACAGGACAGCCCTAACCAGTTTGGATTGGTGGATAGAGTGTCAGCCTGCGGACTCAAGGGTCGCAGGTTCGATTCCGGTCAAGGGCATGTACCTTGGTTGCGGGCACATCCCCAGTGGGGAGTGTGCAGGAGGCAGCTGATTGATGTTTCTCTCTCATCGATGTTTCTAACTCTCTATCCGTCTCCCTTTCTCTCTGTAAAAAATCAATAAAATATATTTTAAAAATAAATAAATAAAAATAAAATCCACAGGACACATTTTTAAACTGTGAGGAACTTCCTTTGCACCGTTCTCTTATAGGCACTCCACAGTGAGCCCAGGGCCTGCCTTCAGATGACTGGGTTTTGTCTTCAGCGTCCCCTGCAACCCTTTCCCCACCCACAAGATGAGCACTTAGCACCCTGTGATTGCTGAAGAGGCCCAACCAGAGTCAACTCCCAGGTTGGTAACAGTTTTCTATGTTCTGGATAACGGAGCTGGTTGGATAGATAAATGCCTGATTTTAAGAGGCCCAGAGGGATAAAATAACTCAAATTAGATCACAAACAAGTTGGCCAGGATGAATGACCTGGATGTATAGTTAAAGGGGCGGCAAAAAAGAAGGAAGGAAGGAAGGAAGGAAGGAAGGAAGGAAGGAAGGAAGGAAGGAAGGAAGGAAGGAAGGAAGGAGGTTGGCAAAGACAAGGAAAAAATACCCTGTGATGTTTCAAGCATTTCAGATCAGTATGTGAGAAAAGAAACATTTAGGGACATAGGGATCTTCCCAGGATCTCTCCCACTACCAGCACAAGTGATCATTCCTCTACCTCCCCACACCCAGCTATGACTTCTTATTAATTGATCCCATTCCATCTCTTTTAAAAGCACTGAGGATTGTGCTGGTTTATCATCTCGGAACCCGAGTCTCTGATATCACAGGATATTGTACAAGAACAAGCTAAGAACAGAACTAAATTGTGTGACTTCCCGCCAAATCCCTAAAAGTTGGCACACACACACACACACACACACACACACACACACCTCTCAGGCACTGTCACCAGCACTTCCCACAGCCCAGCTAGAGAGTCAACGGCAAATAAGAGTCCCTGAGAATTTACACTCTGAGGCACCCATCTGTCCGCAGCTGAGCCTTGTGCTGCTCTGGGGCACCCCACCAGACAGTGGGAAGGAGAAGGGTACTCTCTCTTGATGTCGTCTGGCCCAGGCCCTGGCTGGTGTTCTCCCAATGGTATTTTAATCTTCCCAACAACTCCACAAAAATCCCCTTTCAACAAATGAGGAATTTAAGTCCCAGAAAGGCGAAGTACTTTATTGAGAACACAGCTAAAAATCTGACTCTGAACCGTTTGCTCTTTTCATTAAACCAAACTCCTAACTCATCCTTCTAATTTATTTCAAGCTGAAAATACACAGATTTCTATTCTCAAAAGTATATTTATTTTACACTAGAAAATGGAAACTTTAAAAAAAAATTAACCACAAATAATATTAAAAGTGCAAATGAGGGTGAAAAGTCGAGGGCAAATGCTAAGATTTTTCTCTCAATGTAAAGCACACCCATGTACTAGTAGACAGAAGACTGAGTACTTCAGCATCTCCTCACAAAGAGCCAGGATGTATTCTGTACCAAATCCGGCAGTCTCCCTGCTGTCGGCAGTGAGACAGCAGGTCAGTGTAGAGCTAGACCCTTCAGGGCTTATAACTGTAGCCTCCCCACACTGGTCTGTGACTCCATAGCAGAAAGAATACATGCTTTGCAAAGGTTGACCTTTCTCGTTACAAAGTAGAGAGGATTCAAGGTTTTCCTGTGTCTGAAAGCATTCTTCCATTCGGTATACTGTTCTGAGCGAAAGGAGCAAAAGGTGCAGGGTAAGGGCCAGTGCGCCAGAGTTGAGTATATCTCATGGAACATGCATGGGGGAACTCGTCCATCAAATGTCTCACTCATTCAAAATAAAAAGTCACCGGCCATTGGTGCAGTATGGAGATTCCTCAAAAAATTAAAAATAAGACTACCATATGACCCAGCAACCCAACTTCCGAGTATTTAGCCCAAGAAATAGAAAACACTGATTTGAAAAGATGTATGTACTCCTATGTTCATTGCAGAATTATTTACAATAGACAGATATGGAAGCAACCTAGGTGTCCATTAATAGATGAATGCATACAGATTATGTGGTACATGTATACAATGGAATATTACTCAGCCATAAAAAAGAAGGAAATCATTCTATTTGTAACAACATGGACGGACCTAGAGGGTATTATGCTAAGTGAAATAAATCAAACAGAAAAAGACAAATACCATATGATTTCACGTGTACATATGTGGAATCTAAAAAAAACAACAATATAAATGAACAAGAAAAACAAAACAAACAAACAAAAAAACCTCACAGATAGAGAAAAACTGAAGGTTGCCAGATGGGAAAGGGCTGGGAGATGGGCAAAAAAGGTGAAAGGAATTAAGAAGTACGAACTGCCAGTCATAAAAATGTCACAGAGATGTCAAGTACAGCATAGAAAATATAGTCACAATATTGTAATAATTATGTGCAATGCCACGTAGGTACTAGACTTATTGTGGTGATCACTTCATAAGGTATATAAAGGTCTGATCCATTGATTTCCTTTTTAAAGTCAGGCTGACCCACAGACTTTTAATAACAACAATTATAGCTTAGTTTATAAAATTAGATTAGAAATACGCTGAGTTACTGAGAGTAAAGATGTCACATGGGCTCCAACATCATATTAACAAATCAAAATGCAGCATCTGGCCCGACCAGCATGGCTCAGTGGTTGAGCATCGACCTATGAACCAGGACGTCACAGTTCCATTCCTGGTCAGGGCACATGCCCAGGTAGCCAGCTCAATCCCCAGTGTGGGATGTGCGGAAGGCAGCCAATCAATGATTCTCTCTCATCATTGATGTTTCTATCTCTCTCTCCCTCTCCCTTCCTCTCTGAAATCAATTTTTTTAAAAAAAGGCAGCATCTGTACAATATCATTCGAAAGTTCAGGATAGGAGTATTTATCAATTGAGCAAATTTGCTGACGTGGTTCCATGTGGGAGAAGTGTGGTCAGTAGGATTAAAAAAGGAGTTTGGGGTTCCATTGGGGAGAGCCTTAAATGGACAGACTAAGAAGAAGAAGCTTTTTCTCTCTTCATGTAGGTTTTAATTTTTGTACACATATTGAGGTTTATAGCCCTTAGTTGTGTATATTTATTTAAAAAAAGCTAGGGGGTACATAGCATTGGTTTTCTTAGACAATAATCTTCAGATAGTATGTGTTCCTGAATGAGGGTCAGTTCTGTACTTAGCTCTCACGACCAAAGTCTATATCCTGATTGCCTACTACAAAGCAACTCCATTACCATCCTTCACCCTCCTTCCCTCTATTATCAATGAAATGTCCTGTTCTGTTTTTAGCTGAAAGAGGGATCTCTGATCTCTTTAAAAATAAATGAAAATGAGATATAATTATGTATGCTTACAACCCTAACCATAGGGTTGGTCGATATAAATGTTGCAATATTTTATTGGTCAGCTTCTGATCCACCACATGAAACATCTTTTTAAAATATTTTTTATTTCAAACACTTCTTCCCACCTCCATTGACTACATCATCATTCCAACCATTGTTCCCAATGGACAAGACAGGGTTTTTTGCAGCATCCAGATGCGGGCGAGGGGGTTTGGGGGGAGACTTAAGGAACAGTGTTGCCTTTAGTTGCAGAAGAAGGGGCATTTATATTCAACTGTTTTAGTAGTAGCTCCAACTCATTTTCTTGCCTGGAACACCTCACTTAATAATTAGCTCAACTCCCTCTGTGGCTTTACATACATGGCACATTTCAAAGTACACGAAATAGGGGTTGTAAAATGTCTGTACAGTTTGAGGAAATTGGACTCCCAAGTTTTATTCCCTGGGCCAGATTGGATTCTAAGTAGCCTGAGATGTTCCTTCAACAAAAAAAAGTTTTTCCTCCCTGTTGTAAAATCCTTCAATAAAAAATATTTACCCAAAGAACAGAGAAAACTAGCAAAGGAAGGGGAAAAAGGAAGGAAGGAAGGAAGGAAGGAAGGAAGGAAGGAAGGAAGGAAGGAAGGAAGGAAGGAAGGAAGGAAGGAAGGAAGGAAGGAAGGAAGGAAGGAAGGAAGGAAGGAAGGAAGGAAGGAAGGAAGGAAAGAAGGAAGGGAGGATAATTGACATTCTTTATAAAAACCCAGAATGAAGGCTCTCCATGTGAGTGCAAAGATACCCTCCCTTCCATAGTAGCTTCTGAAAATATCCTCCTCTCTTGCAAATGAGAACTGTCTGTCCTATCTTTCAACAAATACTCCTCCATGAAATAACACATGTGCCTGGAGTTGGTCAACAAAAAAGACCATTTCTGGGTTAGTCAGCCCATATTTTGAAGAATCTGTAGACTGAAAAGACTGGAGGCCTAAGGCGAGAACTTCTGCCCCCCAAGGAAAGACAGAATCCAAGCCAGGGATACTTGGCCTGGTTTTAATAGCATATAGAAGCCTCAGAGTTGGGAGGGAAACGAAAACAAACAGCTGAAACACCAGCTTTTTCTCCCCCTGCCCTCCCTTAGACGTTTTTAAGCTAAAAAAGAAAAAGAGATCCTCCAATGTTTTTCAAGGTCTTTAGACCTCTAAACATACCGATTAATAATATTATAAGCAAATTAACTTGCTTGTCACACAGAAATATAGCCTGAAACCAACAATAACACTGTTGTACACTTTCAGATTCTCCCAAATTTCACACATCTAACAATACTTCACATGGTTTCTAATTATGCACTATTCATTCAATAAAAATGCATTGAGTCCTAGCCGGTTTGGCTCAGTGGATAGAGTGTTGGCCTGTGGACTGAAGGGTCCCCAGTTCGATTCCCAGTCAGGGCACATGCCTGGGTTGTGGGCTCGATCCCCAGTGGGGGGCATGCAGGAGGCAGCCAGTCAATATCTACACTAATAAAAGAGAAACATGGTAATTGGCGTACAACCGCTACCCTTTTCATTGGCTAATCAGTGAGTATATGCAAATTAACTGTCAGCCAAGATGGCGGCCGGCAGCCAGGCACTGAAGCGAGCAGGGAGGCTTGCTTGCTGCAGACTCCAACGT
>NW_005371410.1:2572954-2584213 GCF_000412655.1 Myotis brandtii
TCTATCCCTCCCCTTCCTCTCTGTAAAAAATCAATAAAATATATTTTAAAATAAAAAATAATAAAATAAATGCATCAAGTTTCTGCTATGTGCCAGGCACCACGCTAGAACCTGAGAGTAAAACAGCAATCAAAGAAAGACACAGCCTCTGCCCTCGTTAACCTTACAGTCAAACAGAAGAGATGGGCTTTAAGCAATAATTACACAAAGAATTCGTTTTTTTCTCCCGTGGATCTTAAACCCCAAATCAATGTGAATCCACCTTGATATAAACATATCACTGCCACGTGGTACTTGTATTATGGAAGTGGTGCCTCACAGGCCGCAGACAGGGAAGGTGTAGTAAGTGTGCTCTAGCAGAAGCTGTCGATGCCACACCCACTTCCTTCTCTCTTTCATTTCAGGGCAACTGGCCAACTTCCAGCTGCCAGCCCGCATGTCTGCCCAAAGGCTTTCGCGGCCTGCTGGAGCTCGCTCTGCCAGGTAGTTCACACCCACCACTCCCACCAGCAGCTGCCCTCAACCAACAAGTGACAGCCTATCTCCATTCTAGTCTAAAAACCTCAGGGAACAAATCATTGGCCCACACCATCAGGTGCCCATCGGGACCAGGGTGGCAGGGTCATGGAAAAATATGGGTGCTTCAGGGGATGGACAAGGGGGTTTGAGGGCATACAAATAAGAAGTAATTATAGGATCAGTTGAATACTATTTAGGTAATTGTTGGAGGATAAATATTATAAAATATTTCAGTAAACTGGTGTCAACAAATATGAATCTCCCATATAAAGGTGAACACCGGGGAGTAGCTAGGAGTAAGCCTGCTACAGTAGCACAGTGTTTTAAGAATCAGCCCTACCCGGTTAGGCTCAGTGGATAGAGCATCAGCCTTCCCGGTTTCGATTCCGGTCAAGGCCACATACCTCGGTTGCAGGCTCCTCCCCGGCCCAGGCCATGGTTGGGGCTCGTGCAGGAGGCAACCAATCGATGTGTTTCTCTCACATCGATATTTCTGTCTTTCCACCTCTCTTCCATTCTCTCTAAAAATCAATGGAAAAATATCCTCTGGTGAGGATTAAAAAAAAAGAATCAGACAGACTTACTGTCTTAACTTCTCCACTTCCTAACTATGTGACCATGGACAAGCCTTCTATCCACTCAGAGGTCAATATCCTCTTTCACAAAACAGTGATAACTCATGTCCACAGGGTTGTCATGGAGCTAAATGAGAAAAGACATGTAAACTACTAGGCACAGTATCTGGCCCACAATAGGTATGCAGCACTGTTACTCCCCTTCTGCCTGCCTTTCTTAGATAAGTAGAGTGGGGCTAAGTCATGGTAATGGTTCAGCTCATAGCAACTTTATTCATAATAATCATCACTGAAAAGAGCCCAAATGCCCATCATGTGGGGGAAAATAAACAATTTGTGGCATTGCCATACAATGGAATACTGCTCGGCAATAAAAAGGAATGGACTGTGATATATATACATACACTGCCAACATAGACGAAGCTCAGAGGCACTATGCCACATGGAAGAAGTCAGACCAAAAGGCTACAAACTGTATTTCCTTTATATAAAATTCTTTTTTCAAGGCCAAACTATGGTGATAGAACCAGCTCAGTTGTCATCAGGAGCCAAGAGGTGAAGAAGGGAATTGACTATAAATGGGAAGAAAGGAACTTCTGGGGATGATAGATATGTTCTTGATCTTTTAAAAAAAATATTTTTTTTATGGATTTCAGAGAGGAAGAGAGTGATAGAAACATCAATGATGAGAGAGAATCATTGATCGGCCGCCTCCTGCACGCCCCACACTGGAGATTGAGCCACAACCCAGGCATATGCCCTGACCAGGAAATGAACCCCATGATCTCCTAGTTCTTAGGTTGACGCTCAACCACTGAGCCACACTGGCTGGGCTGTTCTATATCTAGATCATGATGGCCATTACACAGGTATATATACCTTTGTCAAAACTCATCAAATCATGCACCTGAAATCTGTGAATTTTGTTTTATAAATTACACATCAATAATGCTGACAAAAATAAAGAACAACAACAACAAACCCTGCTCACTCTTTCCTGCCTTTTTGGAAGCGCCCCTCTTCCAGCTTGTACAGTGTATGAAGAACGGGGTATCTTCCTTTGAGCTGTGTTTTTTTCCAATCGTTACTCCAGTCATTAACCTTTCTAGATAAAATTCAGATTCCCTGCTGGGACGGAGTTATTGAAAACTGGCCTAAGCCGATTTGACTATACACAACATGGGTCCTTTTTGGTAAAAATAGTAGCCACTGAAGAAGTTGGAGGTGAGAGAGAATTAGCTGCTTCCCCACACTCTCCCCACCCCGTTACATTAATGGAAACCTCAAACCAAATTCTGCCACACATGCAGACATTTACTACAAAACAACTTACTAATAAGCAAACACAAAGCCATTTATAAAGCCTGTTCCATAAGTCCCATGGAGTCTAAGCTGTCTACTAATGTTTGACCACCGCCTCATATGAAAAGTTTATCACAGACAGACACGACAACATTCCAGAAACAAGATTCTCTTACCCACACAGGTGGCATTAAGTAACCAGGCATCCTCCTAAAGCATTGGCTGGATAGGGGATCATTTAAGGATCAAGTGTCTGTTGCCTTCTCTAAGGGTGCAGGCTAACTACAGAATCTTGCTAGATTCTTCTACCTTCTTTCTACAAGTGGCTCTGAAATGTTAGCCCATCCAGATAACTTACATATGTTCAATTTCACCAAATCGAGAGCCCACTTTCATTATGCAGGCTACCAGCTTCTGTATACTTTTAGCAATAAACCCCTTTCTGACATTCACTGTGCTAATTAGCAAAGCATAGAGTATTGATCAAAATATGAGTATCATTAGTGCTTTTAGTGGCTGCCTGAACTTCCTGATTAGAATGGAGCTGGCCACACACTGGACTCTGTGTTCTTGGCAAGAGCAGCTGCCCTTGGAGTTGGAACTTAAACCAAACAACACAAACTTAAGATTCTCTGTCTATGTTGAATGTTTTAAAAGTAAATTGTAAGAACATGTCTTCCCTTCTTTTAACTCTTTTTAAAATGTCTTACTTCTAATAGATGCTTAGTAACTGTTAATGACTATAAGCCAAGCAAATTAAGAAGGGAGGAGGGGTTAAGCAGTAAGGAAAGGAGGGAGGGAAGAAAGAAGAACAGACGAAGGCTTCTGGCCTCTAGACCCTCCTTGTCTTTGAAGTTGCAGACACTCAGCCCTGGGCTACGCCTCAGCTTCCAGCACAGCTTTCTGGGAGGCTTTGGGGGCTGGTGGTTTTTTATAAACAGATCCAAAAATAAGGAGATGATGTGGTCTGTGAAAAGGCGAAGTCACTCTGTGTACATAAAACTGGGGAGTTTCTCTAGTGAAAAATAATTGCCAGAGGTTAATTAACAGCCTGAAGTTAGTCCTGTTAGCCCACAGAGACAAGGCTCCTCTAAGTCACTGAGTTTGCCATTTCAAGGAAGCTTCACTCCCCCACCCATCCCAGTCACTCTCCAAGTCCTTTCTCCTACAAGACCAGTCCTAGTGGTCATGGAGCTGGAGTTGTTCAGGGCCAAGATCAAAGGCAAGAACAAGTGATGGTGTGGCCTACACAGAGGACAGACCAATTGAACCAAACCTCAGTGAGAAGGTGAGATTTGAGCATTTGGAGAAGCAGGAAGCATTAGACTTAAAAAAATCTATGGGAAATTTCCTAGGGACAGGGAACAGCCAGTACAGAGGTCCTGTCAGGCATTTGGGAGGAGTCGCCGGATTAGAGTGAGTGAGGTGGATTACTGTGAGAGATGAGGGTAGAGAGGCAAATGGAGCCAGTCCCAGGGAGCCATAAGCCATGGTGAAGACTTCACTTTTATTCTATGTGCCACAGCAGGGACCTAAAGCAGGGTTTTGAGCAAAGGAGTGACATCTGACTTTTGTTTTTCAAGATCACTCCAATTCTTGCATTAAAAGCAGACTATCAGTGACCAAGGGTGGAAGCAAGGAGACAAATCAGGAAGCTGTTCCATTCCAGAGGAGAAATAATGCATCTGACTTTATTCTCTCAGACTGGCTTCCTCTTGAAGAAACAATGTCTGCTGGCAGCTTCAAGGCTCACATCTCACAGCTTATAAGCAGAGGACAAAGGCCTCCTTCCCTTTAATTCTCCTTAATTCCCTTAACAATAAATAAGGAAAGGCCAGAGAAAGGCGTGCCCCCACTCTACATTCCATTTGCCATCCTACTATAGGCCTAGCACACAGTTGACACTCATTGAATGAATCTGGAAAATAAGTAAGTAGCATATAAATACGCAGACCTTGACTGGTCATGTGGAATAGATTGTAATGCATTGTTTCTATCCTCTTTTTTTTACCTTATGACCAATGGTCATATGTGCAAAGTGACCAGATGAATTTTATAGGGATGATCAATGGCTATAAGAAACATATGATCATACACAGAATTAAATTCCTTGCCTCACTATCATCATATTCTCATTGAATTATTCTTGTCTAGACAATGAGAAGAAATATATAGGTTAAATCTTAGACAAAATTCCTACTGTGGCTACATTACAACCAGAAGCTGGCACTGACCCAAGCTATGAACCAAAAATTGGAGGGATCACATTAATTTGTGAAACTCAATACTGAATTGAAACCAAACATTTTTTAAATTGTGGACTTAACCAAAAATGATTTCTATAACAACCAATAAAACTCTATTGAACTGTGAACTATAGCTGAACTGATGTTTTCTAAAGCAATTGAACCAGAACATTAGAATATTATCAGAACCAAACTAGTATTTTTTCTGTTTGCATTTCTTCTGATAAGTATCTTTAAAGGCCTTCATATTTTTGTTCTGATTATTGGGCATATCAGAACTCCAGGAAACATTTCAATCAATCAATTACCTCTTTAATTCCAGCAGACACTGTTAGATATTTACCAAATAGCCATTTCATCTTATTTCTTTAACAAAACCCAGATTTATTAAAGGAGACAATGCATCCAACTTCCTTTTTCTAGTTTCCCTTAAAACTAAGTATAGCCAAATGTTTAAGTTTCCAACTGTGAGATATAAGCAAAGTTGGGTGGAACTTCCAGGAAATCTTTTGCCACAGACCCATTCTATATTCTTCCATCCTGGAATTCAATTATATGACTAGAGCTCTGGTACCATAAGACACATTTAAAGATGGAAATTACGCACTGAGGGTGACAAAATAGAAATCAGCAGATAGAGATATTGTTGACATCCTAAAGGTCCACCCCAGCTCCACACTTCTTTTACATGAGAGCTGAATAAGCCTTTATTGGGTATGAGCCATTGTTTTGAGGATTGTCTTCCATGTAGTTAAACCTTCTCCTAACTTATAAACAAAGTATGCTAACATTACAGAAAACAAGTCAGTACATAATTTCATTCAACAAATAGTCATTGAATACCCACTATGCATCAATCATTGCTTTAAGGATACTGCTGTATTTTCTGTTCTCATGGAACACAGAAGAAAGAAAACTTGGCTAAGCAACTAATCCCAGCCCCAGCCCTACTGTTAACTAATAGTCTTTGAACTTGGAGAAACCACTTCACTTCTCTAAGCTCTAGTTTCTTCATATATAATATGATGAAGTTAGACCAAAATTTTTAAGGTCATTTCCAGCTCTCCCCGTGCATGATTCAGTTGGTTTCCATACAAAGGCAGTTATTTTATCACTACGCATAGAAATCTATGCCACTCTCGGCCTCCGGAGGCTAGTAAATAGGACCCTAATTGACCCCCTCCAATCACAGTTGATAAGACCAAAGCTAGATGATTAGATTCTCTCTTCTGGGAACCTGAAATTGGAATATTGAGACACTAAGTTAGTTACATGGTGCTGGGAACTTGAACGAAAAGTTCATGTGGAATGGTGATCAGGGTGGGTGCCACGGCAAACCAGAGTCACGTGTGAGCAATGTTTGTGGAGCAGAGGCACATGAGGAAGCAGGATAAGTGGCCTGCATAATGGATCAGGAACACGCAAAGGAGAAGCAGACATGAAAAGCCAAAGGTACCAATTGACAGCCCAACAAGGCAGATCTTTTATTGGATTTTCGTTTGGCCCAAAACATTTTTTTTTAATTGAGGTTAATTGTCAAGACTTTTAAAAATGGGAAATTTTGCATAAAATTCTGAATATTCAGCTTCTCTGAATTAGGGGAAGGTCTGATAACACTGGGCCTTCTTTGTTGAGTGGCCCTAAGAGAAGAGAGCAGAGATATGTAAACAAGGTGAGTTATGTCGGCGCCCACCCCTCCCTGTAGCTTGCACCAGTGCTCTGCATTCATTTTCCCTCCCTGTGGGACCATCATTGGTATTTGAGTTTGAGGCCCAGGTCCAGGGAATGTAGCCTCATGGGAAAACCAAGCTCAGCCAGACTGCCCAGCTTCTGTACGCCCTGTACAGTCCCAGCTCTGCTTTAACAACTCTCCTAGAATATTTATTTCCTTCCAGAGCCATGAGAGAGAAAAGCCAAGAAACAACACAACTGACATCTTAGAACTCCCAAAAGGCTCAGGAATTGTCAGAACCAGGAACTTCTGAAGTGGAAGGTTAAGGTAGAACTAACTGGAATATTAAATAAAAACCTGATTAAAAGCAGTTTGAGCCTGGCTGGCGTGGCTCAGTGATTGGGCATCAACCTATGAACTAGGAGGTCATAGTTTGATTCCTGGTCCGGGCACATGCCTGGGTTGCAGGCTCGACCCCCCAGTGGGGAGTGTACAGGGAGCAGCCAATCAGTGATTCTCTCTCATCATTGATGTTTCTCTCTCTCCCTCTCCCTTCCTCTCTGAAATCAATTAAAACTATATATATATTTTTAAAAAGTAGTTTGAGGAGACTTTGACTTTGGCCAAGATGGGCCAGCAGGGACCAGGTCTATCCTCCCACCAGACACAATTTATAAAGCAGATGGAATGCATGAAGCAGTTGTTCTCAAGACATTGGCTATTAAGCAGCAAAGTACAGCCATCCCTGAGAGACAGGAAATAAAGACAAGCTCTGTGATTGCCGCGGCGAACTGTCCTGAGAGAGTTTCCACTTCCACCCGAGATTGGCAGAACACACATTCTTCTTCAGTGCACACAGATCATTTACCAAGAGGTCATATTCTGGGTCACAAAATAAGTCTCAATAAATTTAAAAGGATGCAAGTCCCACAAAGGATGTTCTGAGACCAAAAGGAAATTAAATTAGAAACCCATAAGAAAAATATATCTCAAAATTTCCAAATGTTTGAAAACTAAATAACACATTTCCTGAACAGTGAGTCAAAGAAGAAATCAAAAGAGAAATTGAAAGTATTTTGAACCGAAGGAAAACGATAGCACACTATTTCAAAATTTGTGTGAAAAAAATAAATAAAGCAGAACTTAGAGGAAAATCTGCAGCGCTAAATGTCTAAATTAGGGAAAATAATAAAGGAGAAAGTTTCAAATCAATAACCTTAGCCTCCTTCCAACTTAAGAAACTAGAAAAAGAAGGGCAAATGAGAACCAAAGTAAGCAAAAGAAAGGAATTAGTTATAATGCCAAAAATTTAAGGAAATAATACTAATTTTGCACAAACTCTCCCCAAAATTTAAAGAGGAAGAAAGGAAACCTACAAGGCCAACAATCTATGATACCAAATCAGACAAAGACGTTGCAAAAAAAGAAAACTACATACCAATATTCCTCATGAATGTAGATACTAATTTCTTAAAACAAAATTTTACTAAACTGACTCCAACAAGATAAATATATTATGATAAGCCAAGTAGGCTTTATCCCAGGATTGCGAGGTTGATTTAACACTTAAAAATCAAGCAATATAATTCATTATATTAACAATTGTTTTAAAAAAAAAAAACATGTGTCTATCTCAATACGCACAAAAAGATAAAAAGCACTTACCAAAATCTAACTTGTGTTTTGATTTTTAAAAAACTTTCAACAAAGTAGGAATAGATGGGAACTTCTGCAACCTGATAAACAATACCTATGAAAAGCCTACAGCTAACATCACACTTAGTGGTGAAAGACTGATTGTGTTCCCCCTAACACCAGGACAAGGAAAGGATGTCTGCTTTCATCACTTATAACTAACATTGAACAGGAGGCTCTAGCCAATGCAATAGGCAAGAAAAGAAAACAAAAGGCATCCAGATCAGATAGGAAGAAGTAAAACTGTTTTTATTCACAAGCAACATGGTTGTCTATGCAGAAAATCCTATGTCATCTATAAAAATAGCTGCTAGAATTGATAAATGGGTTTAGCAAAGTTTCAGTATGAAAGAGCAATGTAAAAAAAACAAACTATATTACTACTAGAGGTCCGGTGCACGAATTCATGCATGGGTGGGGTCCCTCAGCTTGGCCGGCAATCAGGGCCTATCGGGCCAGCTGCAGGTAGGAGGGGGCAAGGGTTTGGGGCCACGGGAGGTTGGCTGTGGGAGTGTACTGACCACCAGGGGGCAACTCCTGCGTTGAGCATCGGCCCCCCGGTGGTCAGTGCGCATCATAGCGACTGGTTGACTGGTCATTCCAGTGTTTGGTTGTAACAGTTGCTTAGGCTTTTATATATATAGATATACTGGGGAAAAGAGTGGGAAATAGAATTTAAAATATAATACCATTTATTTCATTTATTTATTATTTTTTCAATATATTTTATTGATTTTTTACAGAGAGGAAGGGAGAGGGATAGAGAGTTAGAAACATCGATGAGAGAGAAACATCGATCAGCTGCCTCCTGCACACTCCATACTGGGGATGTGCCCGCAACCAAGGTACATGCCCTTGACCGGAATCGAACCTGGGACCCTTGAGTCCGCAGGCCGATGCTCTATCCACTGAGCCAAACCAGTTAGGGCTATTTTATTTTTTAAAAAATATATCTTTATTGATTTCATAGAGGAAAGGAGAGGGAAAGAGGGATAGAAACATCATTGATGAGAGAGAATCATCGATTGGCTGCCTCCTGCACATCCCCCACTGGGGATCAAGCCCACAACCCAGGCATGTGCCCTTGGCCGGAGTCAAACCTGGGACCCTTCAGTCCGCAGGCTGATGCTCTATCCACTGAGCCAAATTAGCTAGGGCTACCATTTTTAATATCATTTTTAAAAATGAAATATTTAGGGATAAATCTGACAGAAGATGTGCAAGTTCTATATAATGAAAACTACAAAATATCATGGATGGAAATGAAGGAATACTTTTTTTTAAAGGAATACTTAAATAGAGAGATATACCGTATTATTGTGTTGGAATACCAAATATTGCTAAGATATAAATTTTCCCTAATATGATCATCAAATACAATATAATTTCAGTCAAAATCCCAGGAGGCTCTTTACATTATACATAATATATTTTTACATCATATTGTTAGTTTTATATTAATAATATAAATGTATTATTTTTATAAAAATTGACAAGCTGATTCTATAATTCATTTAAAAATGCAAAAGATCTAGAATAGCCAATTCAGCTTTAACGTGTGGAGGACTTACACTACCTAACATCAAGACTTAGTACAAAGCTACAATAATCAAACCCTGACCAAGGTAGCTCAGTTGGTTAGAGCGTCATCCTGCTTTGCCAAGTTTCGGGTTCCATCCCAGTCAGGGCACATATAATAAGCAATCAATGAATGCATAAATAAGTGGAACAACAAATTAATGTCCCTCTCTCTTTTTCCCTCTCCTTTCCTCTCTCAAATCAACTTAAAAAAAACAAAACAACAACAACAGAGAGAGAGAGAATTATAACAAAACCAGGAAAGTCCACATACTGAATGCTGAGACTAAAAGCCGCCTAGCCCCACTTGGCTCCTGGAACCCTGCAACCTCCAGGCACAACACTGGAAAACGTTTCTCTGAGCAATTTTATTGGACCAAGAAGAGCCTTAAGCATTCTGAAGGGTTCCCTAAAGGAACAGCGTAGCCAGATAACCCTGCAGTGAAACTACAGTCAACAAGCCCTACCAATGAGATCAGAGCTTCTAATGGGCTTGTTAATGTCCTACTCTTAAACATGGCAGACAACCAAAGTTAGCATTTCTTCTTAGAACATAAAGGGATAGAAAAGGTGCTTGGCTGGGAAGCATTATTAGAAAAAATAGAGTGATTATCATATTCTTTAGGGAGAAGTCATTAGAAAATACCCAAAACCTAATTGCACAAAAAGCAGCAATTTAAGCCCATTATTAGGATATGAAAAGATAAATATTAAAAGAACCAGCTGGAAAAAAAAATGGAAATGGTTGCCTCTTGGGAAAGGAGAATGGGGAAGAACTGCTAGGAGAATTATGAGACTCTTTAAATTATGAGTAACTTTTATAAAAACTGAGAGAAATGTCAAGGAAAACCAGTTAGAGCTGAATAAAGCTCTTGCAAAAGTCAATGGATAGGTTAATCATATGTCCCTGTTTGCCAGAGACATTCTCAGTCTTTTTGTCTATTAATAATGTCTGTTTTACTCGCCAAATACTTCAGTTTGGCTAACTTTATGAGGGATGTCAGGCTGACGCCTCCTGAACCCACTGATTAACCTCAACATCAGGGTTACTAAAAATTCACCTCTTGGGACACATAATTCTTTCTTGTGTATATAGGATGTTTAGCAGCATCCCTGGCCTTGGCCCCCTAGATGCTAATAGCACCACCCACAATTAAAAATGTCTCCACACATTGTCAGGCCTTGGGAGGGGCCCGGCGGCGGGGCATGAACCTTCCCCACTACTCTACGACTAAGTACCAATTTACAGGAAACGGGATGTAGAAATATGTGCAAAGACACCAGCAGGACACAAATCCAGACTACGGGAAATTCTAAAGGACAGATGACCCAGTTTTTCTAACAAACATATGACATGGGGGATGTATGGGAGGAAGGACTATTATAGTTTAAAAGGCCTGTAAAAAAATCTACAAATATAATAGGTGGACCTGGTTTGGAATGCTGATGTAAATAAGCTAAAAAAAAAAAAAAAAAAAAAAAAAAACCTTGACACAATGAGAGAAAACGGAGTACCGGGCTAGGCATTATGATACTAAGAAACAGTGTTAATTGTGTGAGTGTGATAATGGTGCTGTGGTTACATTCTTTTTAAAAGCTTTCTGTTCGAGAAACATACTGCTGTATTAACAGATAAAATGCTATGAAGTCTGATTGGTTGCAAAGGGGCAAG
>NW_005371410.1:2584251-2595312 GCF_000412655.1 Myotis brandtii
CAAGAACGTCAGAACAAGGATGATCGTTGCAAGGGAGTGATGGGTACGTGGGTATTCATTATACTCCTCTCTCTGCTTTTGTGTATGTTTGAATTTCTCCCTAACAAAAACGCCAATGAAAGAAATAAAATCCAAAACATTAATAAAGCACGGCTTAACGGGAGAGGATTGGGAGTACAGTTTTCAGGGTGACATTCCCTGTTTCTCCACTAACCAGTCTGGTCGCTTTAAGCAGGAAAGACTCCTGTGACCTATATAGAATGAGGGTCTTGAGTTAACGGCTTTCCTTGGTCCCTTCCAGGTGAGGTTTTCCATGATCCCCCAACATTACTTGAGGATTAGCAGTTTCAAAAGCTGGAATTGGTGGTGGAGAGCCTGGTGGTGGTGAGTTCTGGCCCAGGGCTCCCGGGTTCTCTCCTGGGCCCCTCCACCCCTCCACTAGTTTAAGGAGGAGCAAGCTCAGTTGCATTGGGACCTTCTGGATTAGAGAGTGCCTGCTGAAGAAGGCTTGAGTCAGGTCCCACTTCAAGCAGCTGTGGCTTCCAGTTTGAGTGACTTGTCAGGAAAGTGTGAATTGCAAGTCAGGATTACAAAAGTGCTTATTTTCAGACTTGTCCAAAAAACAGCGAGAAAGAGGGAAGCATGCATCATAAAGCAGCCCGCCAGGCATCTGAGGGGAAAGTTTGCGGCCTCTGTAAGTTTGGAGAGGAAGAGTGAACTGGAAGCAGGCAGGCGGAGAGGGCTGGAGGAAGGAGGTACCTGCCACTCCCAGGGGGGGTGCGGAGCTCACAGTGGCAAAGGCAGCACAGAAGTCCTGGTCTCCCGGCCCCCAGCCCAGGTCCGCTTCCAAGAATGATTGATGGGGACTGACTGCCACATGCCAGGAAGGAAACCCTTGTTAGAGAGAGCTCCCGGAGACCCCCTCAGAAACAGCATCCCAGAGATCGGTGCCCTGGCCTTGAAGAATGCAGAAAACTTGCCTGTCACCATGTGTAAAGCTTCGCCCAGGATGAAGGGAAGGGGGAACCTCATGCCCCCTTTCTCCTCTGCTCCCCATCCTGGGCCCCAACCAAAACCTCAGCTTCTCTCCCTCAGCCTCTCGCAAGGGCCTCCCAACAGTCTTTGGCCTCCAAGGTGACCTTATGCAAATGTAAACCGGGGTATTCCCAAACCAACTGTTCCTTCTCCTCTTGAAGATGTTTTCACAGGCCCCCATCACTGTGGGGATCCAGTCCAGGGGACAGGACCTCCAGCAGAGGCAGTGAATGCTAGTGAGTGAAAGGCAACCTCAGAAATCCCAGGAGCTGCAAGACTTCCCTGGATAAACCTAGGAGGAGCTTCTTTATAATAGTCACATGCCAGGCGTCAGGGCAGAACACATCCGACTCGGCTTCAGACCTGGGCCTTCAGGCCTCTCCCACGCTGCATGCACCTCTCCAGCCTCCCCAGACCTCTTTTCCAAATGGCAGGCCGCTCCCTGCAGAGTGTGCTATGGGAACGGCCCCCCAGCCTGAGGAGGTGCAGGGGACATGGCAGCCCCAGGAGGGACAGAGGGTGTGTATCCCAAAAGTCTTGTCCACCTGAGTCATCAATCAAGCAGTTCAGCAGGCAACCCGGGGACAGAGGCAGACAAGGACCTGAAGGGTAGAGAGAGCCTCAGGGAGCCCGCAGAAGACAGACCAGGTCAATTCTGCAGGCGAAGTACAAGGGCATGAGGTGGCTTTACCAAAAAAAAAAAAAAATTTAATTAGCAAGTAGCACAGGAATAAGTTGTAAATTGTCCTGAGAGGATTCTTAAACTATTTCAGATTAAGCCACTGTATTGGTTAGGAGGAGTTTAATTATAACAGAATGCCTGACAAACAATGGTTTAAGCAATGAGGGCATTTCATTATCTCTGGTAACAAGAGGATTGAAGGAGAATGGTTTCTGCTTTTGAACAGCAAGAAGATATCAGGGTGCTGGAGTGATGTCTCTAGAGTTTCCTGGCCTTGCCCTCATGGTCATAAGACAGTTGCCATAGCTCCAAGCATCACATTTTCTTTTTTCTTTTTTTAATATATATTTTTATTGATTTCAGAGAGGAAGGGAGAGGGAGAGAGAGAGAGAAACATCAATGATGAAAGAGAATCATTGATTGACTGCCTCCTGCACGCCTCACACTGGGGATCGAGCCCGCAACCCCGGGCATGTGTCCTGACCAGGAAACGAACCGTGACCTCCTGGTTCATAGGTCAATGCTCAACAACTGAGCCATGCCAGCCCAGCCAAGAATCACATTTTCAAACATCACACCAAGACAGAAAGGAAGGGGAGAGGCAGAACTGCTTGTCCACTACACTCTTTGTTATTAGAGGGAAAAAACTTTCTCGAAGTCACGAGCAGGTTGCAGGCCTACCCACAGGCAAAGAGGAATGGTGTGAGCTTAGATCAATCATGATCCGAGCCCTGGACCCACCTTTCCTAAGCACCGTGCTGCCCTTTCATACCTGGACAAAATTTGAATTGTTAATATGAAAGAATGGGGGGAAGGCAGAGAATGGCTGCTATTAGAAAACTGTGTCTACCACAGCTAAAGTCCCCTCTGACTGTCACTCTAATCTTGAGCCTTGTCTCACCACCCCAGTGCAAACCACTATTATCATTCCAGACTTACATGCATACATATACTGTACATATACGTATACACAACATATAAAAACTGACAATAGCCCTGGCTGGTTTGGCTCAGTGGATAGAGCGTCAGCCTGTGGACTGAACGGTCCCAGGTTCGATTCCGGTCAAGGGCACATGACCAGGTTGTGGGCTCGATCCCCAGTAGGGGTGGTGCAGGAGGCAGCTGATCAATGATTCTCATCATTGATGTTTCTATCTCTCTCTCCCTCTCCCTTCCTCTCTGAAATCAATAAAAATATATTTTTAAAAAACTGACAATAGACTTGAGGCATTTAATAAACTTATGGTAGTGTGTGTGTGTGTGTGTGTGTGTGTGCATGCGCGTGCACACATGCACATGTGCAATAAACATACCAGGCATCCTTCTGCAATTTGCCTCACCATTCAACGACATGTCTGTGATCCATCCACATCAGTACTTACTGATCTAGACTATCGCAGCAGAATAGTGTTCCCCAGTGTGGATGTCGCACTATTTACTTAGATACTTCCCTGTTGATAGCTTCTTGGTTGTTTTTGGAGCAGCTGCTAAGAACTTCTGTGGACAGAGGCACTGGGTATTCTCTGCTTGCCCCTCCAGATCCATCTTTCTCAGCTCATAGCATGAGCTGGTTGTCTGGCTCTCTGGCTTCTGGTTGGGTGAAACCTATGTGAGTGGCAGGAAATCAGAGGGTACAAGAGAGAGGAGTTGGGGTGTGAACCCTCTGGTTCACTCCCTGCCAAGCTGCAGGCTGGCAGTGGCCGTGTTCACTCAACACCATATAAGCTGCAGTGGACGGTAAAAGAAGCCACTGCCGTCAAAGAGCCTGCAATCCACTTTGGAAGATGAGAAGAACATTCTCATAACAATGAGCAACACAGATAACCGTCTATTGTTAAGTGGCAAGTTATCTGGTATGTTCCGGTGCAATAGTCGTAGGATGATCCTTTCTGACGTTTTATGTTGCCTGACAGGTTCTTGAGGATAAGCACCAAGCATTACTGTTCCTTGTATGCCCAGTACTCAGCACACAGTAGGCATTCAGACACAATGTGTCTAAATACCCCAGGATAGCATGTTAGAACAAGCACTTTGTTCTTTACAAAGCGCTTTGAAAGTGAAGCGTCATTTAATTCTCATAGCAACCCCCTGAGATAGTAACTATTATTATCATCTGCATTTTCCCAAAATAAGAAAATCGTGGCTCAAAAAAGCTTAGCATCTTATTCATGTCACAGAGTCAGCTTATGGTGGGGCTGGCCTGGTACCCAGGGCCTTTGAACGTAAATGTGGAGCTTCCTCCTACAAGAGCCACAGAAGTCCATCCTCTGCCAAATGGCCTTTCTGGCCTCCAGTACGCTCTCTTTTTCAGCCTTTCCCTTTGCTCTCTCAAGCTCAGACAGCTGGCTCCAGATTTCTCTTTTCGTCAAAGGGAATCCAATTCATTAGTGTGTGTTTTTTTTCAGGGAGTCTAGAGACTCATGTTTATCCAAGACCCTATCAGACATATCAATGTATAATACAGGCACTAAACTCTGGAATACATGACACAGCCATTACCACACACAAGTTTGTTACCTTTCTGGGAAATAGTCACCATGCTTACTGCTCTCTCCTCTTCCCAGGGCAGAACCTGAGTTTCTGGTTAGGAAAAATCTTGCATTTTGCCTAAGAATCCTTTTCCCTCCCTTGCTTTTTCAGAGAGAAAGAGAGAGAGAGAGAGAGGGAGGAAGGGAGGGAGGTGGATGTGAGAGACACATCAATTGTTTGCCACCTGCATGCATCCCGACAGGGTAGGGAGCAAACCCACAGCCCTTGGGTGCACAGGCCAGTGCTCTAACCATTGAGAAACACTGGCCAGGGCTTGGAATCTTTCTAACAGCAGTTGTATTACTGATAAATCCTAATTCATTTGTATGCTTCTGAATGCACTGGGATGCAATGTTTTAAAAAAAATGTTTTTTAATCACAAAAAGCACTGCATGCCCTTTGGGGGGAAAGACAAACAAAATTGAAATGTGTAAAGTAAAAAGTGAAAATTCTCAAGAGAATGAGAAAACAAGCCACAGACCGGGAGAAAACATGTGCAAAAGACATTTAATGAAGGACTATTATCCAAAATGTACAAAGAATTCTTATAAGTCAACAATAAGAAAATAACCTGATTTAAAAATGGACAAAAGATCTGAGCACACACCTCATCAAAGAAGACATCCAGATGGGAAATAAGCATAAGAAAATAGCATGTGTCATTAGGAAATTGCAAATTAAAACAATGAAATACCAAACAACTAGAATGGCCAAATACAAAATGCGATCAGCACCAAATGCTGGCAGGGATGTGGAGCAACAAACGCTCATTCGCTGCTGGTGGGAATGCAAACGGTACAGCAGCTTTGGAAAACCATTGGGCAGTTTCTTACAAAATCATAGTCTGACCACAGAATCCAGTAACGTGTGCCCCTGAACATTTACCCAGCTGATTGAAAACTTATGTCCGCACAGAACCTGCACCTGGATGTTTATAGCAGCTGTATTCAAAACGTGGAAGCAACCAAGATGTCCTTCACTAGGTGAATGGATAAACAGACTGAGGTACATCCAGACAATGGCATATTATTCAGAACCAAAAATGAATGAGCTGTCAAGCCATGGAAAGACATGGAGGGCCTTTGCCCAGGTTTTAATTGGATTGTTTGTCTTCCTTTTGTTCATTTGCATGAGTTCTTTACATATTTTGAAAATGAACCTCTTATCAGATGTTTCATTGGCAATATGTTCTCCCATGCTCCCTTTTCATTTTGTTGATGGTTTCTTTTGCTGTGCAGAAGCTTTTCATTTTGATGTAGTCCCACTTGTGGGTTTTTTCCTTTGTTTCCCTTGCCCTACAAAGATACATCGGCAAACATATTGATCTATTTCGTTCATCAGTTTCCACATATAAGTGAGATGATGCAACACTTGTCTTTATCTGACTGGCTTATTTCACTTAGCATAATACTCTCCAGGTCCCCCCCATGCTATATCAAAGGGTAAGAGATCCTTTTTTTTATAGTTCCATAGTATTCCATTGTGTAAATGTACCACAGTCTTTTTATCCATTCATCTACTGATGGGCACTTAGGCTGTTTTCAGATCTTAGCTACTGTAAATAGTGCTGCTATGAACACAGGGGTACATATATTCTTTCTGATTGGTGTTTCAGAATTCTTAGGATATACTTCTAGAAGTGGGATCACTGGGTCAACTGGCAGTTCCATTTTTATTTATTTTTAAAATATTTTTATTGATTTCAGAGAGGATGGGAGAGGGAGAGAGAGATAGAAACATCAATAAGAGAGAATCATTGATCGGCTGCCTCCTGCATGCCCCCTACTGGGGATTGAGCCTACAACCTGGGCATGTGCCCTTGACCAGAATTGAACCTAGGACCCTTCAGTTCACATCAATCCACTGAGCCAAACCAGCTAGGGCAGCACTTGATGTTTATTGATTTGTTGAGGGTAGCCCCACAAATTCTCTCTTTTCAATATGACCGTTGTTTCCCAACAGCTTAACTTATTACCTAGCACAAAGTAAACAGTCAAATAAATGTTGGCTGAGTTGAACTGGAGCAGAACATTATAACTTTTTAAAATAAATATTTAGAGACATATGGTGTAGGGTTTGGGATTTCAAGCAAGACAAAATTTACTAGAGAGACAGACAATAGGATTTTGAAGGCCTGGGGTTGGAGGTGGGGCGGGCTGGGAGAGGGCAATGTGGGGAAAAGGGGACAGCTATAATAATAAAAGCATAATATGCTAATTAGACCGGACATCCTTCCCGGATGTCCTTCCTTCCGGACAAAGCCGCAGCGGGCGGGGGCCACAGCCAAGGCCCATGCAAGAATTTCGTGCATTGGGCCTCTAGTATATATTTACTAGAGAGTATATATTTACTAGAGAGAATGAGAGGCTGACACAACATTGGATGGTCAGGGAAGCCTCTGCTAGCATGCACAGTGTGGACAGAACATAGCAGGGGGCCTCAGCTGCCCGAAGCACTGAATAGGTCATTCCGTAGGGGCTGCCAGAGTTGTTGGCAAGACCTCCCACTGCCTTAGGCATGAGGTTTTCTCTTCAACTCACTGAGAGAGAGAGAGCCTAGACCTGTGAGAAGAAATGCAGAAAAGTAAGTTCTGATGGGGAGAAAGAGGGAGGAGGTTCGTGATTCCATCTATAACACTGCAACTTTAGTTTTACATTACAAACATGTGCCCATCACAGAGGGAAAGATTGTCCATAATTTCACCAGCCAGAGAAACCCCCTTGACCTTATTTCTGTGTGGATCTTTTCCTAGAGATCACACATGTAAAGTATTACATATCTATGTATGTTTTCCATATATGATATCCTTTTATCATGTCAATAAGCAATCATTCATGACATCATTTTTAATGGCTGAATAGAATTCCAATGTCTGGCAAAACCATACTTTATCTAACCAATCATCTACTGTCAGACAGTTGGGTCTTTTCCAAAATCTCGCTATTATAAACAGAGCTGCCAGGAACTTCCTGAGAACCATGCAGTGAACTTCTGATCCTCTTTCACAGAAGGGTGAAAGAGAACAATGGGCTATTTGCTAAAGTCGACTTCAACCCCAAACTGCCACCCCCTTCTCCCCAGCCCTAGTGCCACCAGTCCTCCGGGGTCCAGCCGGAAGAATCCACGGTCAGGACCTTGGATTCTTGAGGATTTGCTCCTCTCCCAGAAGGAGTGTCTGAGCCTTTTTGAACCCACATAATTAGATATGAGGCCTGAAACCAGGGCAGCCCTAGCCAAAACTGGGAAGCTGATGAAGGAAGTCTTGGCACATTCTCAACTCCCTCCCTCTTAAAGTGTTTCCCTTCCCTAGTGCTGCCCAGTTCTCCCAAGAGGCAACTGTCCAGTGCCTCAAACTCCTAATTTCTGCAGCCGTGACAGCAACCAGGTGGTAAAGGGTAGTACCTTCCAGTAATCTATACTTTTCAAAAAGTTCCCTTTAACATCTTGAGTCAACCAACATGCTTTAAACTAAACACTGCAGGGGGAGGGGACACATAGTAAATGTTTGTGGAAGGAAGGAAGGAAGGAAGGAAGGAAGGAAGGAAGGAAGGAAGGAAGGAAGGAACTAGCAAGCAAACTTGACAGGCCCGAGTACAATGCTCGTTATTTGGATACTGGAGATGGGGCCCAAGACCAGCCAATTTCTCAAACATGTTCAAGAAAGGAACTAGCAAGCAAACTTGACAGGCCCCAGTACAATACTCGTTATTTGGATACTGGAGATAGGGCCCAAGACCAGCCAATTTCTCAAACATGTTCAAGACCCAGTGAAGACAGCGGCCATCAGAGTGCCCTTCCCCAACTTTTCACAAGTCCCTTTTTCTATTCATTAATTGACTTGAGAAATATTCATTGATCCCTACTGTATCTAAGACACCAGTCTAGACCCTGTGGAGGTTACAAAGAAATTTAAAGCAAACTCAAGGAGCTTACAATCTCCTGGGGAGAAGTTGCGGTAAGGGGGTGTGGGAAAGGGATAAAGATAAGGCAGGAGTATCTAAAAAGATAAATTATAAAACCAAAGCTGTCATCAGGCAGAAGTGATTCACGGCCCAGTGAGTTGAGTTTTCAGAGGAGAAGGTGATCTTTGGGAACCAGAGTAGACAGACAACCTGGAGGAAGTGGGGCTTATAGGATGGGGACAACTTGGTGACTAGAAACAGGGGCAGGGAGGGAGAATGAAAGGGGAAAGACATGAGCAACGCCACAAAGCAACGGATTATTCCAGAGGATTCTCTTCATCATTCTGCCCCGCCTCCTTCCTCAAGTCAAAGCTAATTGAGGAGGAAAAGGAGATGTTTACCAAGAGCAAAACCAAAGTTTAAGAGACAATCACAGAGGACTATAGACACACACATGGTAATTGGCAACTGCTTTTCCAGTCAAGGCATGAATAAAGGAACACAAGCCACATACTAAAGAGGTCACCTTTCCTTCGGGTCCAAGGGCTGATTGAGTAAGATGACGCATGTGAAAAGTTGGCACCAGGGGACATTGAGTAACGGCCAGCTCTCACTGTTGTGCTTGGATCACACCACCTGGAACCTGGGAGTCACAGACTTCGGGGTTGGAAATATTTCCCTGGAGGCTTGGCAACAGATGTCACAGTTCCTGTGCTGGGAGAGGGTTTCTTTGCTCGCCTTCACCTCCTCCCCAGTGAGGGAGTGGGCAGGCCAGACTGGATGAGAAAGGGAAAGGGCCCAGGCAAGCACTCTGCACGGCTTTGTGATGAGATCAGGCATGGAAAGCTTGAAGCCTGGGCTACATGGGCAGCACTGGCCCTTGGTGGCTGTGTACAGAGCTAAGAGTCCCCCATTATCCTTCAACCACCCTAAAATAAACCTGCAATCTAAGTAAAAACAATGTCTGCTATTCAAACACAGCTTTAAGACCAACCCGAAGACCCAACCAGATGGCTGCCTGCAGGCCTCTTCCAAGTAGAAATTCCAGAGCCGCCATTCTTGCCAGCTACTCAGAGCAACTGGAGTTTTACTGCCAGGCTGCAGGAAGACAATGGCTGGATCCAAGTCCCAAGAGGCCCCACTAGCTTTGCCATTTACTCAGCAAGAGCGTCTGAAGTCCAACTAACACCAGGGGTTGTTGAAGCAACATCGTGTAGCCAAGGGCCAACAGGCCTATGTGAGGACCATGCCCCTGGCTTTCCCCACACTCCACCTCAGACCAAGGGTGTTGATGCCCATGGGCAGCTATTACCCACTAGGGGTTGGGAACAGGAGGATAAATGCTTCCCCATTGCCTCTCCCCCACCCCCCACCCCAGATATTCCTGAGATGCATTTCACAAAGCTTTTTAGAAGATCCTGCTTAGTGTGGCCAATTAAATAATTCATCATTTTATTGTCTCTCCTTCCCTGTTTCACTCTGCAATAGACTGCTCACAGATAAGCATTCCTGTCAGGCTCTACTTTGGGGAGAATCCAGACTAAGGTACTCAGGAACCTCAAAATATATCACCTGGGGCCGTGGCTGAGTAGTACAGTTGGTTAGAGCATCATCCCAATACACTGAGGTTGTGGGTTCCATCTCCAGCCAGGGCATATACAAGAATCAACCAATAAATGCATCAATAAGTGGAAGAACAAATCGATGTCCCTCTCTGTCTCTCTCTGTCGCTTTCTCTCTCTGTCTCTCTCTGTCTCTGTGTGTGTGTGTGTGTGTGTGTGTGTGTGTCTGTCTGTCTGTCTGTCTCTGTTACTCTCTCTCTCTAAAAATTAATTGAACAAAAATCACTTGGCTTTTGAAAATGAGGGCACAGCGATGAGGGTTTCCTGGATCCCTGCTCATGTTTGTGTTGAATGTGAACCTTCCTATTGTAACCAGTCAGGTACTGACTCAGAGAGGTTCTCAATACATCTGGCCCAAAGGAGGAGGAGAAAATGATCCTTCTACCCACCTTGGGGAAGAATCACAAGTGAATTCTTCTCACCAAGTCCAATTTCATTGTGTAGATTTACTAGAACCCACCTTGTGGACCAATGTTATGGGCCAGTGACTCACCATGTAAAAGTGGGAAGAACAGCCTGGCTGGTATGGTTCAGTGATTGAGCATCAACCTAAGAACCAGGAGTTCATGGTTCGATTCCCAGTCAGGACACATGCCCAGGTTGCTGGCTCAATCCTTAGTAGGTGGGCATGCAGGAGGCAGGCAATCAATGATTCTCTCTTATCCCTCTCAACTATCTCTCTCTCCCTCTCCCTTCTTCTCTCTGAAATATAATTTTTTTAATGGGAAGAACAGTTTCATTAGAAGTGGGATGTTTCACACACTTCTTACATACACACATCAGGACACAAAGTGGGTTGACATGGTTTGGCTCATGTCTGTGTGTCTACCACTCAATATAGAGACTTTAACAAATATAGCAAAGAGGCTTGCATCTGAGAATCTAGCTTTCTCTTCCAAAGCAGGTGATGGGTGAGAATAAAGGAGAGGGCTGGAATGTGGGGAAGAACGGGATTAGAGTTAAGATAAACCTGAGAGGCAAGAGCAGAATTCTAATGAGGAGGGAAAGAAACCCTCCTCTATACCTTCTGTTTGAGTGTCTGAGTCTGACCCAGTGGCTTTCAAAGAGACATAGAAACATCCAGAAATGTTGTGAGGTGGGTTGTGGGAGGTGAGTTTTGTTTAGGATGCAAGAACAACTAGAAAAGAAAAAAAATAAAGAAAAAGAAAAAAGAGCAGTGTTTAGTTTTTAGTATTCATCACATATCAAAATTATGTTTTAAGTTTATGACTTTGTTGTGATTATAACATTATTATTTTTCTACATTAACAATGTGAAGACTAGAACGGAT
>NW_005371410.1:2595355-2617526 GCF_000412655.1 Myotis brandtii
TAATTTTTTGAAAGGGAGTGAATCACAAAAAAAATCTTTTCTCCATGTTAACATCCCTTGGGTCCTGAAGATCCACTCTATAGCATCTTCTCTATATATCTTGGAGCCTGGCTAGAAGCATGAGATGTGTAATCCCCACTCCTAGGTATATATTTACCCAAGATAAAGTGAAAATTTATACATATATGAAAACCTGGGCACAAATTTTATGCATCTTTATTCATAATCCTCCCCAAACCAGGCAGCACCCAAATGCCCTTCAGCCAGTGAATGGGAACAAACTGTGGTATATCTATACAATGTAATAATACTCACCAATAAAAAGGAATAAACAATAGATGTATGCAGCAACAGAAGAATGAATCTCAAGTACATTTTGCTAAGTGAAAGGAGCCAGTCTCAAAAGGCTGTATGATTCTATTTATAGGACATTCTGGAAAAGGCAAAACAGACAGAAAAGGGATCACTGGATGTCCAAGGCTGAGGGTGAATGGCAGGAGGGGATTGATTACAAAGGGGCACTAGTGGATTGTTGAGGGTGATGCAACTGTTCTATATGTTGACTGTGGTGGTGATCATACAACTATATGCATTTGTCAATGCTTGTGAATTATACACCAGTAAAAAAGGCAAATTTTACTGTGTGTAAATTATTCTTCATTGTAAGAAGGAAAAAAAAAAAAAGACATGAGCTTTGGAGTCCATCGGTCTGGGAAAGAACCTCAGCTCCACCACTTCCTTTTGTGTGACCTTGGCAAGTGACCTAAGCTTTCAGGGCCTTGGTTTCCTCATCTGTACATGAGGGTTTAATAGCATCTACTTGGCAGGATTGTCACAAGGGTTTAGTGAGTAATACTGTGCCCGACACCCCCTCAGCATTAGATCGCATGATGACCATCCAGCCAGGAGCCCGTCCCCAAGTGGTCTTGATATTAACCTGCCCTGCACTCTACCACCCCAGGCCTCCTGCCACCTGCCCTCTGCCCAGCCTGGATTCCTGGGCAGAAATTCATGCCATCCCCTGAGAACTCTAGGAAGCAATCTGCACTGGATTAGAGCTTGGTGCCCCTGGAACCTGGCCTTGAGTCCCAACCAATGAGCTGCTATTTCTGGATGTGTGGGGGTGTTTTTTGTTTTGTTGTGTTGTGGTTTTTTTGGAGGGGGGGTATTTGTTTATTACAGTACAATCGGCATACAATATTATACTAGTTTCAGTTGTATGATATAGTGATATGACATTTATATGCCTTACAACGTGATCATCAGGACAAGTCTAGTAACCATCTGAGTTTTTAATCTCTCTCCAGCAGCCACCAGCTGTGCCCTTCAGCCCAGCCAGCAGGCTCATACGTGCCACACAGGCAAAGACGTGTGTACTCACTCCCCCCCCCTGCTCCTCTAGGGCTATGATGTACCTATTTTTTATATCCTGGCACTTAGTAAAATAGACATGGATAAATGAATAGGATGTACCATCCCATGGCAACTAGCTTTTGGGCATTTCTATTGGACTATGCTAAACATTGCCTAAAAGCAGGTTCTAATACATTTCTTTCTTTCTTTAGTATGTGTGTGTGTGTGTGTGTTTCTCCTAGCTAACACCTCTTGCATATTAATTATTGTCCAATAAACTGTTTTAAATGTCTCAAGGAGACTTTTCTGTAGTTAGGAAGTTTAGTGAAACATTCTACATTCCATTCATTATATTAAGTAACAAGATGAATACTCTTCTAACAGATTTTCATTGATTAGGATGAAGTTTAAAGCAGGAACCATATGTGCACCGTGGGCAAGATTTAACTGCTCATTCATTCATTAACAGAGGCGCTCATGCAATGAGCCTTTACAGGAAGCTCCTCTGTGCTAAGCTCTGTGCCTGTGCTGGGGTGCTAGAGAGAATCGCACCTCAGTATGCACACTGTCAACGTAGAGGCACCTCACCTCTTAGAGTTGGTTTTCTCCATTGTAATTGTTAAGGCCATTTCAGACCCATTCTAGAACCAACAATCTATGATTTGGAGATTGTATTGCAATCTGTGGTGTGTAGGGGATGTTTTTATTGGAGATGATGATGATGGACATTACTCTGAATAAAGCCCTTTTGATGTTTCTCTTGAAATTAACGTGTTTTCTTTGATTACAAAATCCGCACTTTTAACCGGTGATGCTGATTAAACATTAACCGGTTAATAATGCGAATTGACCGTTAACCGATTAATAATTCGGAGTTGACAACCTTACTGACCTGAAGAAGAGGAAGAGGTTAAAAGAATGTTCTTAATGGTAGCAACTAATTGACAAGTTTCCAGGCCTCTTGCTGCTTTGAAATTGCTTAGGGTCCACTGGAAAGATACATAGGGTAGTGGGTAGAGAGCACAGGAAGGCTTCAACTGATATTTGCAATGCCCTATTCCTTAAAATCAATGTTTTTAAAAAGGAATTCAATAGGGCTAAATGTTAAATCGGCATGTTAGGAGCTTATACTCATGAGTTATAATGTACGCTGCGCTTTTTCGTGTTTGAAATATTTCTTGATAATTGTTAAAAGGCACACTCCTTTGTTTTTCAAGTAACAAAAACTGTGGTTGGGGCATTTTTCGTCGTAGAAAGGGTACTGCTCTGTTGACCTGAGTAACCCATACTAGGAAATAACACCCTGCTACCCATCCTCTCATGATGGACATTACTCTGAATAAAGCCCTTTTGATGTTTCTCTTGAAATTAACGTGTTTTCTTTGATTACAAAATCCGCACTTTTAACTGGTGATGCTGATTAAACATTAACCGGTTAATAATGCGAATTGACCGTTAACCGATTAATAATTCGGAGTTGACAACCTTACTGACCTGAAGAAGAGGAAGAGGTTAAAAGAATGTTCTTAATGGTAGTAACTAATTGACAAGTTTCCAGGCCTCTTGCTGCTTTGAAATTGCTTAGGGTCGAAGGCTTCAACTTAGTGGGTAAATACCCCATTCCTTATAAAAAATGTTTTTAAAAAGGAATTCAATAGGGCTAAATGTTAAATCGGCATGTTAGGAGCTTATACTCATGAGTTATAATGTACGCTGCGCTTTTTCGTGTTTGAAATATTTCTTGATAATTGTTAAAAGGCACACTCCTTTGTTTTTCAAGTAACAAAAACTGTGGTTGGGGCATTTTTCGTCGTAGAAAGGGTACTGCTCTGTTGACCTGAGTAACCCATACTAGGAAATAACACCCTGCTACCCATCCTCTCCCTCCACACGTTCTCCGGGGACTTGCGTGTACCGCTGGGATGAGCAGCTGGGCCTCCTGGAACTCGCGCCTTAGCTAGGCTGGGAGCGAGAAGGCCTCCGCATTTCAAAGGAAGGGGAGAGGGGAAGAGTGAATCAGCCTCGCCTCAAAGGCTAAAAATAACCTGGCTTTGTAGACCTCTTCCTCCCGTCAGAGAGGGGAGAATCTTTGCTGGGTCCTGACGGTGAAGCTTGTGCTGGTCAGAACAGAGTTAACCTGGGAGCCTCCATCCCAGGCTCTCTCCCAAGTCAGCTCCTGAGGACGAGAGCTCGTCACTCTTGTCTTTGATAATAAATGTGATTGGAACCAGGCGGGGGTCCTGCCCATTGGTCCCACCGTTTAGACTCTGGCAGGGATGGGGAGCATCCGGTACTGCCGTGTAAGATCCATGAAATCATCAGGGGCGAGTTAATTGAAATGTTTGAGCAGGCTAATTTTAAGCTGATAATTTTGTATGGCCCGGGAATGATGTTATAAATATACAAATGGCAGAGAAAAGGTTCCCCACCCGAAGAGGAAAGCCCAGGCTGGGACACCGGGCGGCCTCCCTGAGCGGTACCCTCAGTGCACCTGAGCGTGGGCACTCGGCCCTCTGGGAGAGGCCCAGCTCTCTGTAAAGGCTGCCAGGGCGGACGGAAAACTTCCCTCTTCCCCGAGATGGTTTCATAACAAAGGGAATCATGGCCGGGAAGTGCTTTTAGCCTCCTTGAGGCAACCCAAGTGATGTTCCGGCCTTCCTGTGGTCAGACGTAGGCAAGCTGCCGCCCACGTCTGGGGTGGAATTTGCCCTTCACCAGGCTCCCTTTGCCCCTGGCCTGCCGGTTTTCTCAGTAATGACTCCTTACTGCCCCAGGGTGCTTCTCCTCCTGACCCAAACCTGTCCCACGTTCTTTCCAGACCCATGACTTCCTTCACAGACAACGATGAGAGGCGTCCAGGAAGCCCACTAGCTAGACCTTGGTGAAGATTCTTTGCTTGCCCAAAATTTTAGGCTCCTGTACTTTCCCTTAAGCCAGCGGTTCTCAACCTGTGGGTCGAACGACCCTTTCACAGGGGTCGCCTAAGACCATCGGAAAACACATATATAATTACATATTGTTTTTGTGATTAATCACTTATGCTTTAATTATGTTCAATTTGTAACAATGAAAATACATCCTGCATATCAGATATTTACATTATGATTCATAACAGTAGCAAAATTACCGTGATGAAGTAGCAACGAAAATAATTTTATGTTTAGGGGTCACCACAACATAAGGAACTGTATTAAAGGGTCGCGGCATTAGGAAGGTTGAGAACCACTGCCTTAAGCCCATCGGGGCACTTCCTGGTAAAATCCAGTTGTAGCAAGAACCCTGGTAAGTCAGTTTAACCAGATCGCCCCACCTTCGATATCTGATCGCCCTCGCTGATCGGCTTCCTCAGCCTCCACCATCCCCCAGGTGAAATCTGATTTCCCTGAGGAAAGCCTGTCTTGCCATCTTTAACAAGCATCCTTTTTTCTTTAACAACCTCCTCCCAGGTGTCCCGGGTGGGCCTCCTTTCAGGGTGGTAAGCAAGGATGGAGGTCCTGCTCCTTTCGATAAAACCTTTTTCCTACAAACTAGTTCTTCAGTGCGCTGACCTGAGTGGAACCGCACACCGGCACTGGTCGCCCTCACTGATCAGCTTCCTCATCCTCCACCATCCCCCAGGTGAAATCTGATCTCCCTGAGGAAACCCTGTCTTGCCATCTTTAACAAGCATCCTTTTTCCTTTAACAACCTCCTCCCAGGTGTCCCGGGTGGGCCTCCTTTCAGGGTGGTAAGCAAGGATGGAGGTCCTGCTCCTTTCGATAAAACCTTTTTCCTACAAACTAGTTCTTCAGTGCGCTGACCTGAGTGGAACCGCACACCGGCACTGACTCCACTAAACATCCTGGAAGGCGGAAGTCTCACTCAGCAGGGCACAAAGCAGCCACATAAACAATTTCCTTTTCCTTAGAGGATGTGCCACCCCCACTGATTTTAAAGGTTTATATCAAAGACCCTAGGTCCCTGGACCCAGCTGTTATTGCTAACTATTTACCAGGATCTCATCTGCTGCAGAAGCACTTCCACTTTTGCATGGGAATAGTTCTGAATAAGGACAGTGAAAGGTTAAAGTCGGTAAACTCAAGGGGAGGCGTTTAAACAGCCATCTCAGATGGTGGTTCAAGAAAAACTGAATTTATTTAAGGAAAAGGGGATGGGGGATAGAGAGATCCAAAGGGAAGAGCCTCACAGCACTGAGCCCACAGCATTGGGTCCATGATGGCAACAAAAATACACTTAGGACAGTGAGGCAAGGAAGGGCATAGAAGAAGCAACAGGAGAGCCTGGGCGGGGCTGCTTTGGCTCACTGAGAAGTCGGAGGAAAGGGGGCCTTGGCGATTGGTTCAGGGGGTCAGCCTGGGACCAGTTGCCAAGGCCCATTGCTCCTCTGGTTGCAAGTCTCATGGGGTCGCTTAGAGGTTAGGGGATACGTGCCTGTTCGGGAAGGAGGTGGGTTAGGGAATGGCACAGGCCAGCTCGTTGGAGGGAGAGCATGCAGGTGCTGGGTCCTTTGTCGTGAGCCTATTTATCTCTCTTGCAGATGGAAATCTTAGGGGAGATCTCAGGGGTGGGTCTTAATAGAACATTTATCAGTTTTCCAGGTGTGGTCTTTCGGAGTCATGGTCTCCACTGACTGGTCGATGCCAGGACAGGGGGTCATTGGTCAATGTAGCTGGTCCTGAGGCAGCCACGCCATCACTTGTCTGGTTTCGCTGCTTTTCTAAAATACAACTGAGGCCTAGAGGTTATCTTTAGGGAGGAAAAGATCAGGGGTCCAAACCGCATGACCTGCTAGGGGCAGATAGGTTACCCTGGGGGCAAGGTTTTTGTTTTCCCAGTTTTGCCCCTTGCTAGGCATCCGGGAGTTTCAGTACCTGGCCCATCATCCTTGCTCCAAATGTTCTGCTGCCACACAACTGGTAAGAGGTAGATCTGGGATTCAAACTTCCTTCTGCCTCACTCTGCATCCAGAGCTGCTGACCACGATTTCCTTCATCCAGATGTAAATGGTCTCGTGTGGCAAGTCTACAAGAAGAGACATTGAAAGATGTTTGCTTGAACCTCCAGGTCACCTCACTTTCTGTAGGACTGTGACGAATGGCACAAACTCACTGGGCCTCCGAGTAGCAAAAGGAAACGATGGTATTAGGTGGGCCTCCTTCACAGGAGCGGTCAAATGGGTTTTACCGCTAATCTCTAAAGGGAGACAGAAAGGAGATAAGCAAACACGCCAGAGGAAGTTACACACATTCCTCAGGCTTGTCACTCTCAGAAAGTATCCCTCACACCCGCGGTATCTGGAAGACAGGCCCTCCCCCGAGCCTTCCCAGATTTCAGTTACAAATCCCCACAAGGGAGTTCTGGGGAAGCAACAACTTGAAATGGCCACTTTGGGTGCCCAGATGTCAAAGGCTTTATTTACATTTCAAGGGAAGTCACACCGGCCCTTTTCAGGGTGCTGGAGGCATTAAACAGGAAAGGACTTTTAAAGCCTGGCAATTTAGCTATTTGCATCAAAATATTTCCCAAAGGTGGAGAGAGATAGATGTCTCTTCAGTATACCCTGAAGAGGCCCATCACAGACATCAGTTTTCTTGAAGTTTGATCTATATGTTTCAAAATTTATGCAAAGTTTTTATCTAGACCTACCCATGCCCATCTATTTTAACAACAAAATGCTTTTGGTTACTTAGTCAAATTACTTCTCTTCCCTCCTGTCTTTGAGTAATCCATTATAGTTGTACACTGAGCAGGGTGCCAAAAGCTTGACAGGCATTAATCTCATTTAATCCTCATAGTAACCCTAATGGGTAGGTGCTACGATCCCACCCATTTATAGACAGGGAATCTCTTCTCCACTTTACTGCGGAAACACCTTGGAGAGGGTTAGCCTGTGGCTTCTCTTCACTTGGGCATTATGGATGTGTATCCTCCCTTATTTAAGGTTGTATAAAAGTCTATATTATTGTCCTTTAAAAAAAAAAGAAATGTTTTTTAAATTTTTTTATTGATTGATTTGAGAGAGAGAGAGAGAGAGAGAGAGAGATTGTTGTCTGCCCATTCATCATTCATTGGTTGATCCTTGTTTGTGCCCTGCCGGGGGATCGAACCTACAACCTTGGTGTATTGGAACAATGCTATAACCAACTGAGCTACCTATTATTGTCCTTTTTAAAATATAAAAGTACATAATAAATATTATGGTAAACATAATTTCCTCATACTATACACTTTTCTAAGCCCCTCCCACCCCTCTGAGAATGCCTGAACCAGGCATGTATTTGCCTTGGATGTTGCAATATTTCAGAGAAGCTCACATTTAAGTGGTTGATTAAACTGCTCAGACTCAAAGCACAGGCTCGGAAGTTACAAATCCCCACGAAGCCACTACCCTCTTATGTGATCCAGGCTAATCATTTACTCTCTTAGCCTCAGCTACTCACCCGAAATTGGGGTTAACACAGGCATACCTCGTTTCATTGTGTTTCATTCTATTGTGCTTCACAAATGTTGCATTTTTTACGAATGGAAGGCAAGATCTTCCACCAACAAAAAGATTCATTTATTGCTGTGGTCTGGAACCAACCCCCAAATATGTCAGAGACATGGCTTTAATAGGACCTATTCATAGGGTTCTTGGAGGATTCAGTGAGTTAATGCATACACAGCACTTGTCACAAAGTAAGTGATCGATAAATGTCAAATGTTTTTCTTCTAAAGAGATTTTGGATGGAGATTGTTTTAAAGAAGACCTTTTAGGCAACAATGCCTAAAACCACACTTGGGGAAAAAATGCCATTGATTGTAAATTCATCTTCAGATATCAGACCAGGTATGCTGGCATTTGGCTGTGAAAATGTGAGCATGGGAGGGCGTGTGACATAAAGCCTACTGCCTCCTGCAATACAACTGAATTTCTTTAGGACCTGAAAGCCATTTGAAGGGAAGAATGAATCCATAAGGGGACCAGTTCACTACCAGAGGCGACCCCTCTGAGCCCATGTCAGCACTGAGCCTTGCAGCCCTAATCACCCTCCACCCCAGTGGAGCTGACAGTGCCCACTCTAACCCTGGGCTCCACCCCTCTCGCCCCCACATTCTCATCTCTCTGCTGGGCTGAGAACTCACAGCGATGGGGCCATGCAGGCTTCCTAACTGTACACCCACCCCTGGCACACAGTACATGTCCTGTAAATCTTTCCAGAATGAATTCATGGGAGTCTGTAAAATTTTCTCCACTCTTTCCAGGGAGTGTATATCTGTGTAACCAGTGCCAGTCCTGTGGTCTGCATATATGGGTCAAACAAGTGCCTTCCAGCCCTTGCAACCTTTTCCCAGGCCTGGTGCATAGGGCTGCCCTTCAGCTAAGTGTCACCTCAAAGAGCCAGGTCATTCAGGCACCATCTTTATGTTCTTTAAATTGAATTGCATAAATACCTTGGTCTCTCTGGTATCATCTTTCCCGAACATTTTTTAATCTGGGCTACTTAAGCCAATGAAAAAGCCAGTCTATTTTATGTTGATCCCATTAGCTTTACTTTCTTGGCCTACTTTCTAACCTGGGAGAAATATGTGGAAGGGGTCACCTTTCCATAGCCTTCTAGACTCTACCTAAGGAGAGGACTTAGGTAGGGTCTGTGGTTCCTCTCCCACACTCACTTGATTGTGTCCTTGTCCACCCACCCCAATCCTGTACATGACGCCAGCAGAGAAGTAACGTACCTGGATAAACTTAATGAGAACTTCTCTCCCTAGACCGCACAGAGCCTGGCTTGATCATTGTTGGCCTGTCTCTTGCTGGCTGTGATATTTTGGATAACCACTTAGCCTCCCTTGACCTCAATTCTTCATTTATGAAAGCAAGAGTGACCTAGGACTTTTTAATGTTCTCTGTAACACTAAAGACTAGACAGCACTATATAAACATGAGGAATGATTACTCTCTCTGGAAAATGTCTTCCTTCCTCCCAACATGAGCCAGTGGGGGGTTCTGAGGGCAAAGGTCACTGGGGAAAGAGAAAAGGTGCCTGCAGATCACAGGTCACATTCAGAACAAAAGAGAAGCTGCAGAACTCCTGAGACATCTCTGATTTAGTCAGAATGTCCCCCAGAACCTTTGTAGAGACATGAGACTCTCTGACAATTACCTTCCCCTGGGGATGAATATAAGCATCAATTGTCCTGTAGTCGTATCAACGGAAACCTTTGGCTTGAACTAGAAGCTCCTAATATATTAACTGGCCCTTTTAGAGGTCAGAATATGTCCAGAGTTGCCTAAGGAACTAATAATGCAATCTGTGTTCTATTGTCTAAGGCTATTTTGGGTCTTATAAACCATAAGTGCAATTAAAAAAAAAATCAATGCTCTCAACAACTGAAAGTCAATCGAGTTACTTAAGATTTCTCCCAACATACAGAGCCATCGCCTCTCTGGGAGTCTGGCTACAGCATTTGGGCCTGTGCAGATACCACACTACTTAGCCGGCAGATGAAAATATAAGGAGCTCCAATCATCCAAGCAAGAGGCTATTAAAATATGGGTCATAAATCTCTGGTTCTGCCATGGTTCACCAAGGACAAAGTCTGGCAACCTTCCAGCCTTACTGAGAGGTAACTCCACAGTGTTGGGATGGCTGAGGGTTCTGTTTGCTCCTCCTCTTTCTCTTAGATGTATCCTAAGATTGTGGTGCAGAAGTGTCCTCAGGGACCTTTTGTTTTGCTTACCAGAAAGGGAGTCTGCTTTCCCCAAGGTACCTGACAGGTTTTTACCAGTTTAGGGCCTCAGCCTCAGCCTTAACCCTGAGAACTATCCCTCTCCCAGTGCTCTCTGAAGTCACTCCTGTAGTCCTGCCCCTGCCCTCCAGAGCTGGAGCATCAGAGGGCGGAGGAGCAGTGTCTGCCCTTGCATCCAAGCTCACTGAAGGTCGGTCCTGTGGGCACAGCAGCCAGGGGTAAACTGATGGGGCTGGGGGAGGGGGGGGGTGCATCTCTTCATGAGGTGACTAAAAGATGCTCTAGGTACCTCAGGCCCCATCCCCAATCCTGGCACCACTAGTGCTGAGCGGATTGATAACTCCGTGCACCTAACCAGTTCTAGCACACCGATTGGGAAGCTCTGCCATACACCCTCTGCCCTCTAAGCCACGGTTTGCTCATCTGCAAAATGGAAAAATAATATCACTTGCACCAGTTGACTCCCAGTGGAGACGAAGTGCCCAGTACAGTTCCTGGCACACAGCAGGCCCTCACCAATGGTGGTGCTTTTTCCTGCACCTCCATTCTGAGGTCCAACGGCTGAGGCCCATGAGAGCCAACTGATTGTCCAACCCTAGAGTGGTATGACCTATCAGTATCCAACCCTTGATAGAGAACTGTGTTGAAGACTTTCCTTTCACCTTTCTTCTGTTAAGAAAAATTATCCAAGGCCCTGGCTGGGTGGCTCAGTTGGTTAGAGCGTTACAAGGTTGTGGGTTCAATCCCCAGGCAGGGCACATGGGTTATCTGAGGGTTATCTGATGCTCTACAATAGAGGTTCTCGTAGTGTGGCACTTGTTAGAAATGCAAATTCGCAGGCCTCACCTCAGACCTATTGAATTAAAACTCTGGAGTTGGGCCCTGTGTTCTGTGCTTGTCAAGCTGTCCGGGACTGCTACACCACTCTAAGTAAGGAACACAGCTTTGTGCCTACAAAAGTGCCTGATATAAACACTATACAAGTGTTGACTCTTGCCATAAATCAGCACGTGTAAATATAAGCTTGGGATGGCATACACATCACATATATGGGCCTTGGGGCAAAGGCACAGTCAGAGGACTGGAAAACTCAGTGTGAGCCTAGGGCTGACCAAGAACGGGATGTCATTAAGAAGGCAGGCAGGCCCAGCCAGCATGGCTCAATGGTTGAGCGTCGACCTATGAACGAAGAGGTCACGGTTAGATTCTTGGTCAGGGCACATGCCAGGGTTGTGGGCTCGATCCCCAGTGTGGGGCGTGCAGGAGACAGCCGATCAATGATTCTCTCTCATCATTGATTTTTTTTCTCTCTCTCTCTCCCTCTCCTTCCTTTCTGAAATCAATAAAAATATATTTTTAAAAATAAAGAAAGTAGGCAGAAACCAGAGGCAGCACCAACCCCAGAGGGAAATTAGAGGCAAGGTCTGGACAGAACAGACTCAGCTGGGATGAGGTCTTAAGATCATACCTGGGAGGCTCCGAGCTGTCTGGGGACAACTTTGGCCTTTTAAAAGACTTTGGTCTCCACTAGCTGACACTTACAAGTCTTAAAGTAGCCAGACCTACCTATCTGCCCTGCTCTGTTTTCCCCAGGTTACTGGCTGTGTCCCATTTTCCACCGCTCTCCAAGTGACTCATGGCAGTGGCACTGTTGTGTCTGGGGTATGGGGCAGGCAGCCCAGAGCGGACAAGGCCTGATCCTGGAGCCACCCACAGCCCTCCTCAGACCTGCCTTCCTGGCTCCCACTGCTTCAGCTTCACAGCGTTGAGGTCAGTGTCTGCTGAGGTCTGGGGCCAGAGCACTAAGAACTGAGCTCTCCATCAGGGCATCGGCGTTTATGAAAGAGACAGCTGACTACATGACTAGTCCGGACAACAGAGATACAAACATGAGGCTAGCTATACATCGGCTGGTTTTCCAGGTGGTAATATGCCAGACTCTTGCAAAAAAAAAAAAAAAATCTAGCCCATTCACAAGTGGGTTGATCCATTTACAAATTGCTGCATAGACAAAGCTGGATTTGGATCTTTACAACAAAAGTAATTTTTAAAATACTTAAATTCCATTTGAAACATAAATTAAAAGAGAAGCCATGTTAGAATAATCACTTCCTCAATGCTATGAAGGTTTTGTGGTTGTCATATGTCGAATCATTGCCAACTAATACAATAATGACAATGGTGTTACTTTTAAATAACTTTGCTGTTTTGTAACCACTGAAAAGCATTTTTAAAAAGCTTTTAATTATTTTTTTAAAGCCTTGACTGGGCCAAGCTGGTAATGTGGAAATATGTTCTACTTGGAGAAAAATGGGAGGGAAGAAGGGCAGAGGGGACTGAGTACATGAGCAAGTGGAGAATTTCCAGGCACCTCAGCCAGGTACATCCTGTTACGGCTTCCGCTTCCGTAGAGGCAATGAGGAATAATTAACAAAGCTCCGTGGGTTGAGGGATGTCTGTACAAAGCATGCATGATCTATATATATAGAGAGAGAAAGAAGGATACAGTTGAGATACTGATATAGGTAGCTCTGATTGGCATAGCAATATAGGTATATATGAGCATTTGTAGCAAGATTTTAGTGTTTCATAGCTTTCCAAGTACTTGTGCATAACATTCAAGGAACACTCAGTGAGTGTTAGCTATTGGAAAGGTTTCAGATCTACAAGGAAGACTTAGGGAAAGGTCCTCAAGCAGCTCACATTCTAGTTATTATTAGGTAACATTGCCTATATCTGCCCTATGGAATCCAAATGAATTGTCAGCTGTGGTCAGTGTGATAACAGTTGTAGATACATTTGTAGTGGAGACCATAGGAAGATCCGTTCAATTTTGCCTTTATAAAGGGGATACCTGGGGGGATGTGATTGAGAGCACACAGTCTGAAATAAAATTACTGGGGTCCAAACTTCATTTGTATTGCTTACTAGCTATATGATTCCGAGGAAAGTAGCCTAACCTCTCTCTGCTTCAGTTTCCTTGTCTGTAAAAGGGGAATAGTATTAGTACTTACTTGAGAAGGCAATTGTAGGGTTTAAATGAGTTAATAATATAGGTAAGGCACTTTGAAGAGGTCTTGGCACAGAGTAAGCACTACATGTGTTTCCTATTACTATTTTTAGTTTATTTAAATTTGGAGATGTACATTAGAAGGATATTTCATCCATCCCTAGTTAATGAAGCCACAACATGCCAAGAAAGTGGAGATGGAAAGGAAGTAGATTTGCAAGGTCATTTGGTCAATTCATTGACCTAGAAAACTATGCTGGCACCTTAAAGGATCCTAGGGCATTATTTCTTGGTGAGTCAGAAATTGGACTTGACTGGCACCAATCACTGTTTATGTTCTGGTATGGTGCCTCCATCTTTACCCCTTCATGGTCCAACACCCCAGAGAGCAGTGGATGAATGCCATTATTTAGGCCAACCATACCAGTTGGGAGCCACATGCGGAAAAATTTAAAAACAAACAAAAATCATCTGATAGGGTAGACCTGCAAATGGAACTTTTCAACTTGACTTTTTAACTCACTTGAGTGAGTTCCATGGCTGGGAACCATCTCTCCATCTGTCTGATAAGTCGTTCAAAGAAGTTTACCACCTTTGGATCTTTAAAGGTAAATACCCATCAGCCCTAATGGCCCCAGCTGTGTACAGAAGTCCTAACTTCCCTTCTTGGTTCAGACATCCCTTCACCCAAGGAAGTCACTAACCCACTCAGTTTCCTTATCTGCAAAAAGGAAAAACCTTTCAGTGCCTTTGTTCCTACCTATCTCCCTAGGGACTTTATGGTATCTGTGTAACTCCGAATCCTTCTAAAAGTGTCCAATAAGCCCTAGCCGGTTTGTCTCAGTGGACAAGGGCACGTACCTCAGTTTCAGGCTCTTCCCTGGCCCGAGCCCTTGTCAGGGCTCATGCAGGAGGCAACCAATTGATGTGTTTCTCTCACATCAATATTTCTCTCTTTCTTTCCCTCTCTCTAAAAAAATCAATGGGAAAATATCCTCAGGTGAGGATTAAAAATAAATAAATAAAGTGTCCAATGTTACAGACCAGCAAAGTGCCTGGGTCATTCGCTTTGGATTCACTGATGTTTCAGGAATTAGACTCACTGGATGATGTGATGGTGGGCCTTAGGTCTGGCCCTGTCTTTCATGTCTCTGGGAATCTGGGAACCAGAGAGAAAATTGTGAACATATCCTTTCGAAAAGACACTCCTTTCAAGGAGTACTACTATCCTCTCGTGCATGGACCTATTCATGCCATATTCCTGTTCACTCATATGTTTAATTTCTTTCATTTGCTCTACCCATTGTGCACAGCAATAAGTGATGCTGCCACTGAAAGTGGAACCCGCCTTATTGGGAACCAAGTCTTCCAAGTTTGGAAGCCACGGGGTGTAAGAGGCATCCACCCCGCCTTCTTTACCACTTCATTGGAGGAGAGCTTAGCCAGAATTAGTAGATTTAAAGCAATCCAAGAAAGTTAAAGCCAAAGAAGGACACAAATGGGGTTATTTCTGTGGTCTGCTTTTTGGCTTTCTCTCTTTACTTCCTGTTTGATCAAACAATGCTCAGGTTGACAGTGATCTCGACTTTGTGGGGCATCAGAATCACCTGGAGAGCTTGTTAAAATAAGGATTGCTGGGCCCGCCCCCACCCCCATAATTTTTGGATTCAGTAGGACCAGGGAGGGGCCTGAAAGTTTGCCAGTTCCCTACAGATGTTTCCCAAGAGATGCTGATGCTACTGATCTGGGATCACACTTGGATAACCACTGGGTTGAAAGGTGCGTTCTTACAGGTGACAATCATATGTTCTGTGTCTAATTAGAGTGACCAGCTGTCCTGGTCTTCTTGAGATTAAAGGGTCTCCTTGCATTCAGGACTTTTTAATTATTCTTTTATTTTTCACTTTTTTTTATTTCAGAGAGGAAAGGAGAGAGAGAGAGAGAGAGAGAGAGAGAGAGATAGAGAGAGAGAGAGGATGAGAGTGAATCATCAATTGGCTGCCTCCTACATGCCCACACTGGGGATCGAGCCTGAAATCCAGGCATGTGCCCTGACTGGAAATTGAACCATGACCTCCAGTTTCATAGGTCAGTACTCAACCACTGAGCCACACCGGCCGGGCAGATGCAGGCTTTTCAGTGCTAAATCTAGGACAGTCCTGAGCCAACCAGGATGGTTGATCATCTTAAGAGGAGAAGAGATAGTGACATCCCCAATCTTTTTAAAATTTGAACTAATTCAGCAGACTAACTAGTTAGTTAAGAATTTACTAAATCCTCCCCCCTCCCAAAAAAAAGAATTTACTAAATTTTAGTGGCCACATAAGGGGATATCAAGACAAATGAAGACATATTGAAAGGAATAAATATCCTCAGAGAATTTTCAATCTAAGTTATTCTTCCATTCATTCATTCATTTATTGACTCAACACATTTTTATTGACTGCCTCCCTATGCTAGGCATTGAGGGTGGGGATACATCAGTGAATAAGACAAACACAGAACCTGCCCTCATGAAGCTGACTGACTAATAGAGAAGGCATTGGACCTGAGTGAAAAAAGGTGAAATGGAAATAATTCTCACCTTGAAGTAGAGTTGGGAAGCTTAACTGAGTTAATGTCTGGAGACTCCATGAAAGGGAACATTATGTTACAATTATAATAACCACATGACCAGAGTCTTCTGAAAAGTCCTGATTTATAAGATCACATTTCCCAGTTTTTGCATGATGGAAAAAAAAGGGGGGTGGGGGGCATGAACCTAGAAGTCAGGAGAACTGAGGCTTTAGTTCTGGTTTGGCTACTAACTTGTTTGCAGGAGTCATTAATGTCTTTGTTCCTCAATTCCCTCACAGTACCCTGGCCTCCTTAGCACACCTCACAGCTGCACTGTGCACTCATTTGTGAGATCCTTGGATTATCAACCACCCCCCCGCCCCGCGCCTGCCACTGCGCCCCAAGTCCCTTGAGATCAGAGGCCAGGTGAATTTCTGCTCACTGTTGTGTATTTTCAGCTCCAGGGAAGGGCCTGGCAAAAAAAGAGGTGCTCAATACTTATATCAAATGTGGGAAATGAATGACAGGATGGAAGATGATCTAATATTTTGTGTCACAGGTTTGAAGAGATCAAAATACATATGTCTTTTAAAAGTCATGTGTAAATCCAAGGAGGTATTGTCACGAAACATCGAACCCCATTTTATCTCAGCTACGGCTCCCCCAGCCACGCTTTCAAGACCAGCATCGTTTGAAAAATAAAATTACAGAACTAATATAATGAGCCATATCCTGTTGAGAGTTATTTTGGGAGGTGCCTACAGAAGGAGGGTTGTATGCTGCCTCTTCAATGCCTGGATGGGGACACCCAGTTTGAGGCTTCCCTTCCAGAGAGGTATTTTCTGAAAAAAAAAAAAAAAAAAAAAAAAAAAGAGTTAGGCCAAACAGTAACTGCACTACAGAGCCTGGTTAGCTCTCACCCTGCTTCCACCGGGGCCTTTCTGCCAGTCACTCTGTTAGTTCATAAATAATATCTGTTTTTAAACTCAGAAGTGCAAATCGACCGTGACTTCGGCTCTCATATTTGTAGTTTGAAACATCAGAGAGCTGGAGTCTGCCAGAATCACCGCTTCTGAAGAAGCCAAAGCTGGTGACCCCGAGCACAGAGGTTCCCAGCCTAAACTGAAATGCACATTAGATGAAGGTAATTCACAAAAGCAAAGCGTAGTCTGTGCAGGGGGTGGTGGGCCTTAGATGGCATCCAGGTGCATCTAAATTGATACATTCAGGATATTTGTATTGGAAACTCTGGAGGCAAATAAGAAAAGCAATGACGAATTTTAAAGTTAGAAATGAGCTCCAGTCCTCTCTTCTCTGTCCTCAACCCCTGAAATGCCCCTGCTTGGGAGGTGAAGCTTCAGGTGGCCTGTGACATGAACTTGCTATGGCAGAGCACAATGCCATATCCTCATCTCCCATCCTGGCACAGAAGCCCCGAGAGGGGTGAGGTACTGGCTTGTCCCAATTGTTATCAATGAATAAAACCAGCTATGCTTTCCAGTCTCAGAGCTACACCCTCCTCACTCTCTCCCCCTCCTCACCCTCTCCCCCTCCTCAACCTCTCCCCCTCCTCACCCTCTCCCCCTCCTCACCCTCTCCCCCTCCTCACCCTCTCTCCTGGAACCGAACCAGGGACCCTTCAGTCCGCAGGCCTATTCTCTAGCCACTGAGCCAAACCAATCTGTGCTCTTCTCCTCTCCTTTTTTTTTTTTTTTTTTTAGGGCATAAGGCAGAGGGTTTTAAAGCCGTACCAAAAGGAGGGATAAAGAACTCTACTTCTCTACTTGGACACAGAGCATTCCAAGTAAGACCCCAAAGGCTTGAAATAGTGTACAAGTTGGGGAATTATGATGTGTTCCAACCATAAAGTGAAAGAAAGGATGCAAGCAGATGAGGTTGGAGAACGGGCTCCCAGGCTGTCCTCAGATGGAAGTCATTACAAAGCCTCTCTTTCCCACACTCCCTCCTCATTCTCTTTCTCCCTTTCACCAGGTTCATCTATTTGCTTTAAAATAACCCCTCAATTGAAAATTGAAACAATTCAGGAAGGAAGACTTGCAACATAAGTGGCATCTGTGAATGCTCTGGAAATTAATCTGTTATATACATCATTCTTTTTTGAGGTTGTTTTATCTTCCTTCTAAAGAACTCAGAAACTCAATGGCAACTTGAAACAGAACCCAATTTAGCCCTGTCATTAGACCAAGAGGGTTTTATTCTCCCTGGTCCTCTGTCAGATTTTAAATGGATGTGGTTTTATTCCCCTTCTCATCTAATACTGGAACATATCCATCTACAGCAAGATCTCACTTTTAAATGATGTTCTTGTATTTCAAGAGACCTTTTAAAGGGGAAAAATAATAGCTCCACTCTAGACAAAGCTCATGGCTGGAAAGTGAGTCTATTTATCTCCAAAGAGTCAACAAATTCTTACAAAGTGTTGGGCCCAAGTTCTTGGTGGCTAGAGGAGGAGGTGGGGTTCAGAAGGGGGACATGACTTGCTCAGAGTCACATAGCTAAAACTTCACTTGATTTCTGGAGGTCAGGATTGCCAAGTAACAAAATATTTTCACTTCCATTTCCCCCATCCCAGGTATGGGATAATTTTGCACAGATATTGCATATGTCTATGCCAGTGGTCGGCAAACTCATTAGTCAACAGAGCCAAATATCAACAGTACAACGATTGAAATTTCTTTTGAGAGCCAAATTTTTTAAACTTAAACTATATAGGTAGGTACATTGTTATTAACTTAATTAGAGTACTCCTAAGGCTTAGGAAGAGCCACACTCAAGGGGCCAAAGAGCCGCATGTGGCTCGCGAGCCAGTTTGCCTACCACGGTGCCTTGGGGATCTGCTCTCAAATGGACAGGAAATCATCTAAGAATCTAAGCTGCACAGTGGTGTGAATGAGTGAAAAAGGATTTCCTATCAGGTTCTCAGTGTAGGTGGCTCTGTTTAAGAACAAAGAAAAAAAAAAAAGAAGATATTTAGAGAAGCAAATCTCCAGGGTAGCGTCTAATTACCAGGGACAGTGTAATATCATAAACACTGGCCTGGGCCCTCAGGCCAGACTTCCTGGGTTCAGGACCTGCTTCTGCCCCCAATCTTAGGCAAGTTACTTAATCTTTTGTACCTATTTTCCTATCCCTATAAAGGGTTTGGTATGCATGACACAATATCTCATAGGATGGTTGGCAGGCTAAATGAATTAATACTTGTGTTTGTGTTCTAATAATACTTAGAACCGTGCCTGGCACATAGTAACTTCACAATGAACATTGGTGATTATCACTGATGATGGCATTTGAAGTAGACAAGCTGGGATTCCTGGGTGGTTGCTTTCTCCCCGAAAGTCCAAGGCAAGTGCCCACTCACCAGGTGGCCTCCTGCTTCCAGGAGGAAGAAAAATCTGCTGTGTTTGGAGTGACAGGAGCATGGCTCCAAATTGAGTGAGAAGGTCCCCCATTTCCCTTCAAACATAAAGTTTGAACAAGGGGAAAGTAGGCGCCAGAAGAAACACATTTTCACTTGTGTTATTGCCACGAGAAAGAAAAAGATGGAGGGGGGTGATGCGGCCTACAGATGCCCTTATCTTTCAGTCAAGGTGGATTTGAAAGGGAACTAGGAAGCCAGCTCCTGAAGCTCGAAAACACTGACACCTGCCTCTGGTACCCTGCCTTCTACAGGGCAGAGGTCCTCTACATTCTCCACCTCTGTTTGCTTGGTTCGGGCAGAGGAGTAGCAATACCACACAAAGGAGAGATTGCTGAAATGAAATGGGAGGCCTGGCATTATACCCTCCTGCTCTGGGCCTCAGTTTCCTAACGTGTAACGTATAAAAGATGGACTAGAGGCCCTCCAAGATTTCTTGTAAGAACAATAAGAAAAAGAAAAATACTCTAAGACTTAAAATCTTTCCAGAAAGGGAAATTGAGGGTAGAGTAATTAAGTGGCTTGCTCAGTGTTAAATGACAAACTCGACGTGTCCAAGATAACACCTGATCTTCTTCCACCCACACCTGCAGCCTTTCGTGCAAATCCATCCTTCCAGTCCTTCGGCTTGAAAACCTTGAAGTCATCCCTAATGCCTTTGCTTCTCTCAGACCTTACATTTCTGTGCATCAGCAAATTCTGTTGTCTCTGCCTTCAAGATATATTCTCCAAAGAATCTTGGAGAGTATTTAGTCCATATTTTATACTTTACACATTAGGAAACTGAGGACCAGAAAAGGAGAGTATAATGCTAGCACCTTCACACTACTTCAGTGCCACCGACATTGTGCTTCTGTCTGCTCCATTGAGGAGCAAGGGGAGTTGGGAACATGCTTGAGCAACTTGTTGGAGCCCCACTTCCCCCATATACAAAGTGAACATAATTCTGAGCATGTTCTTTTCCTGTGGAAGTAGCTGTCTTTCCCTTGTTGGTTTTGTATGAATTCATTGTACATTCTAGATATTCATCTTTGGTTTGCTTTAGACATTGCAAGTAGTACCTTTTACTCTTCTGTTGGCTATCTATTAATTTTAACCTTGTGCCCTTCATTGAACAGAAATCATCTATGGTAAGATGATATAATTTATCGGATTTTTTTTTTGTCTTAGGATTTGTGCTTTTTATAATTTGTTTAAGAAGTCTTTCCTTAACTCTAGGTCAAAAATATTCTATTATATTTTTTCTATTAATTTTCAAACACTACCATTCAGGCTAAGGTTTTTACTTTATCTGGAATCCAGTTATGTATATGAGATTAAATAGGAATTTAGCTTGATTTTCTTCCACAAGGTGAGCCAACTCCATCTAGTAAGTAATTCATCATTTGCTCTATGAATTGTGCTCTACAACTAAATTCTCATACATGCATGGGGTTGTCTCTGAACTGAACTCTGTTTTATTGGCCTACTTGCCTATTCTTGCACAAAAACCAACTGTTTTTGTTACTATGGCTTTTAAAAAAATATTTCCCCAGCTCTACTGAGGAATAATTGACAAAAAAATTTCTATGTAATTAAAGTATACAATGTCATGATTTTATATACATATACATTATGAAATATTACCATAATTAAGCTAAATAACATATTTATCACATCATATACTAGTAGTTACTTTTTTTTCTTGTGATAAGAATGCTTAAGATTTACTCTCAGCAAATTTCAAGTATACAATATAGTATTACTTATTAACTATTGTTACCATGCTATACATTAGATCCTTATAACTTATTTATCATATAGCTGAAAACTTTTACCTTTTGACCATCTCCCCCTTTCTCCACCCGCAGCTCCTGGCAACCACCATTTTACTCTTACTATGGCTCTTTAGTATTGTTTAATATCTGGTAGAGTAAAACTCCCTATGTTATTTTTTAAGGGTGACGTAGTGCACAATATGCAATATAAAATATACTGATTTCAATGTAAAATTGACTCAGCTATTTATAGAATTTTATTTCTCCATATAAATTTTAGAGTAGTTTTTGCATAGATGGTATAAGAGTAAAGATTAATTTGGGGAAAATTGCTATTTCTATACTATTAAACCATCCAATCCAACAGAACATGGATGTGTATGTAGATCATTTTCTATATATTGTATTAGAGTTTTCTTTTTGCTTTTTAAATTTTGAAATAACCACAAACTTACAAGAAAATGTGAACATACAGAACTGAGTTTTGTGGGGGAGGCTTTCTGAGCCATTTGAGAATAAATTTCTGACCTGGTGCCTTTTCACTATGCCTTGACATTTCAGTGTGTATTTCTTACACACAAAGACATTCTCCTACATAACCCCATGCACCATCAAAATCAAGAAATTTACATTGATACATTTTCACCTTTGACCCTAGGACTCCAAATTCTACCAATTGTCCTAGTACTATTTTACATAGCCAAAGATTATGCGGGATCAAGCATTGCCTAAGGTTCTTCTCTGCAGTTACTACTCCCCCCTTTTGAACTGATGAGAATTTGGGGGTATTTTAAAACTATATAAATACCCCATTCCTCATGAAATGTTCAATTTATGATCTTATTTGTATCTGTACTGAAAAGATTTTTCTGTCTTACTCAAAGGATTATAATCCATCATCATTATTATTTTGATGTTCTCAGAGTGGCCAATGAGAGGCCCTTTAGTAGGAGCCTTTTTAAAAAAATATATATTTTTATTGATTTCAGAGAGGAAGGGAGAGGGAGAGAAAGAGATAGAAATATCAATGATGAGAGAGAATCATTGATCGGCTGCCTCATACACACCCCCTACTGGGGATTGAGCCTGCAACCCAGGCATGTGCCCTTGACCAGAATTGAACTTGGGACTCTTTGGTCGGCAGGCCAACGCTCTATCCACTGTGCCAAACCAGCTAGGGCAGTAGGAGTCCTTTTGACATGTCCCAGTCATTTTTTGAGCACTTCCTTGATCTCTGGCAAAATGAAATATACCAGAATATCACTCTTTTATATATATATAGGGTGTCCCAAAATTCACACAAGATTTGCATTTATATATATATATATA
>NW_005371410.1:2617655-2632999 GCF_000412655.1 Myotis brandtii
GGGTGGTCCCTCAGCCCGGCCTGCACCCTCTCAAAGTCCGGGACTCCTCGGGGAATGTCCGCCTGCCAGCTTAGGCCAAGCCCTAAGCTGGCAGGTGGACATCCCTCTCGCATTCTGGGCCTCTCGCAGTCTAGGACCCCTCACTCCTTACCACCCGCCTGCAGCGGAGGCAGGAGAGGCTCCCGCCACCGCCGCTGCGCTTGCCAGCTGTGAGCCCAGATTCTGGCTGCTGCGTTCCTCTTGTGGGAGTGCACTGACCACCAGGGGGGAGCTCCTGCATTGAGCATCTGCCCCCTGGTGGTCAGTACACATCATAGCGACTGGTCGTTCCACCGTTTGGTTGATTTGCATATTAGGGTTTTATCATATATGATATTTTTTATTTTTTTATTTCAGAGAGGAAGGGAGAGGGAGAGAGAGAGATAGAAACAACAGTGATGAGAATCATTGATCGGCTGCCTCTTGCACGCCCCCTACTGGGGATCAAGACCGCAACCCGGGCATGTGCCCTTGACCAAAATCAAACCCGGGACCCTTCCGTCTGCAAGCCAACATTCAATCCACTGAGCCAAACCGACTAGGGCCAGAACATCATTCTTGATCAATACTTTCTTCACCTCACACACCCAAAATCTGACTTCCATGTTGCCTCATCCTTCACTCAGCACTCTGTCACTGGCTCCCATCCCCCAACCACAGAAGCCCACCTTGCTCTGCCCCACCTGCTGGTGAAGGACCAAATTGTGCAGAAAAGGAGAGCTAAAGGAAGAAGAACCTTGCTTAGAGTTTTTAAAATTTTATCAACAGAAGTTTCGTATATTTTGCTGTATCAGTTCCCTAACAAAGTACTGCCATACAAAGTACCACAGGCTGGGTGGCTTCAACAACATTTTCTCACAATTATAGAGACTAGAAGTCTAAGGTCAAGGTGTCCACAGGATTGGTTTCCATCTGAGGTCTCTTTCCTTGGCTTGTAGATGTCTTCTCCCTTTTTCTTCATGTGGTCTCTCTGTGTGTATCTGCATCCTAATCTCTCTCTCTTTTTTTTTATTTACCCAATTTTATTTTATTTTTAAAAATCTTTATTATTGAAAATATTACTTATGACCCCCTGCCTCTCACCCCAGGCCTTCACCACCCTGTTGTGTGTGTCCATGGGTTATACATATATGTGTACAAGTTCTTTGGTTGATCTCTTCCCACCCACCCAGCCTCCCCTGCCTTCCCTCTGAGATTCCAAAGTCTGTTGCATGCTTCTAGGTCTCTGGATCTATTTTGTTTCTCAGTTATTTTGTTCATTAGATTCCACATATGTGTGAGATCATGTGCTGGGGTTAAAACACATTTTGGGAACAAATGGGAAAATTTGGACTGCATTTTAGATATTTCATTAATGTTAAATTTTGTGGATGTGATAAAGAGATGGTGTTGTGTAGAAAATTGTCCTTATTCTCAAGGTAATGCCTGATGAGGTCTTTAGGGTGAAGAGTTAAGTTGTCTGCAGTTTAGTTTCAAACAGTTTATTTTGTGTTTGTGTGGATATATGCATGTGTTTGGATAGATAGATAGATAGATAGATAGGTAGATAGATAGATAGATAGATAGATAGATAGATAGATAGAAAAAATAATCTTGAAAGTGTTAGAGAAAAAAGAGATGTAGAGAGAAAGTGCATGTTAACACCTGTTAATATAGTTGAAGAATCTATGGATTTAATTGCTTTTTCTTACAACTGTACTGCCAGTTTGAAATATTTAAGAATAAAAATTGGGGGAAGAAAAATAAATGGTGCCTTGATTCCTTACCTTGCTGGCATTTGAAGAATACCAAGATTTGAAATAGATCATCCTTGAAAATGCAGTCCTGTCTGAAGCCTGGGTCAGGTTAACTGTCCTCACTGCAAACCCTCATTGAATGGCCAGCCTTTACCAAGTGCTGGCTCCCTGGTGCCTTCCCGAAGCCAGGGGCATGAGGACTAATGTTTGAAGCTGGCTTTGATAGAAAAGAGAATATGCCTGCATTGCTGGGAGAGACCTTAAAGGGTGAGTCAGGAAAAGACTGGGAAGGAGATGAGGGGGCAGACAGATGGGATGTTTGCAGTCTAGAAACATCTCAGGGAATGTGTGGGAAATGTGGAGGAGGGGAGTGTGGGAAAGGGTGAAGGAGCAGGGGCTTATCTCAAAACTCTTTAATACAAAACCGACAGAGGAAGGCTTACTTGGTCTTGTTTATTTACCTAACACAGGTTCCCGCATTTCCTCATCCTGCCAGTCGACACAACCTTCCTTCCTTTCAGCCAAGCCCGCTTCTCCTTGCAAACCACTGATCTTCTTCAAGTGAATCTGCCCAAGGTAGGAACAAAGGATTTTGGAGCCGGGCTATGTGTGGAGACAGACTGTAGAAGGCAAGGGTACAAACAAGATCAGTTTGGAAATTTTTACAGACACCCCAGTGACCCATAATGTTGGCCTAGACCAGGGAGTTACAGAGGAGATTGTGAAAAGCAGTCAAATTCTAGATGCCTTTGAAGGAAGAAGTCTGCGTGTTTCATTGCTGCCATGCCTACAACATCACTGGCCTCTCAGATTCCACTTCGGCATTCCCTGTCTCTGTGGTTTATGTTCTTTTTAACTGGGGGGCTCCGTTTCTTCGAGCCACAAGGCAAATTGGACTATGCACAGATGAAGGCAAATCCATCCCTGATGCTTGAAACACTATGCAAATGCATGCCCTCCTGATAAAGATTGGTCAGCGACATCAAAGGAAGTTGGGCCCAGCTCAGTATTCTACTAGTACCTATTCTGGGAAGGCGTACTTCACACAGTGTGGTGTCTGCCTACTATGAATTCAAGGGCAGTCTCCTCTCTAGTAATAATACCCTCCCTGACACTGAGTAGACTATTTTACAAATGTTTCACAGCATTTGGAGAGGTCTTTCCTGACCCCTAGAGTAGGTTATATGCCTTATTCTATGTTCCTATGGTATCTTGTTCTTCCTCAAGTATAATTCTCACTATATTTTATTATAGATACTTCTTTAATTATCTTTCTTGCTAGATTGAAAAGCTTTATGAGGAAAAGACAATGTTATACCCCTGGTACCTAACACAGTGCCCAGTTCATAGAAGGCATTCAGTACATCCCTACAGTTGAACAAATATATGATCAGGAACTCTTTTAATTTTCAAAACTATTCTTCCAAGGTGGGTATTACTGTTTCCACTCATTGATGAGGGGGAGGAGCCATTGAGAGATTGTGGTCACAAAGTTAGTGGAAGAACTAACTGGGAATGATACCCAGGCCTCAGATTTTTTCCACTATGTTCCACCTGGAACCTAGAAGAAACATCCATTCATTCATTCAGTCAACAGACACATTAATTCTTCCCCACATGTCAGGCTCTGCTATGCTCACGAGGGATGTACAAGAATGAGTAAGATTTGCCTTCAGATACTGGAAACCAAACACAGGGAAATAGACATGCAAATACATAATTGCATTATAGTGTGGTAAGTACCATGGGAGCTTCTAGGAGGAGTGTCTAACTCTGCCTGGGTAGGGGAAGGCTTAAACAGGTCCATTTGATCTGGGTTTTGGGGGGGAAAGTATTTTGCTAGGAACAGAACAGGGAAGATAATTAAAGGAGAAGATTGATGATCGGTGCCTCCAAAGCTGGGCAACCTGGCTTCCTACTCTGTTGCTGACTGTGAATCACTCATCTTCCAAGCCCTGGTTTCAGAAAATGGAGGACCTAAAAAGCAGCCAAGGCAACAAGAGACCCACAGTGTAGAGTCAGGTTGTGTTATAAACATTCCTAGAGCTCACCTACCTAGGCCACCATACACAGACTGAAATATCATGTATATGAATGCTGTTCAATGGATTCAGGTAATGCCCAATCTTCACTATTGCACACAGTGGCCCAAATACCTCATTTGAGTCAACATATAATATCTATTTTTACTACAAATGAAAGAACACTGCAGGTCATCTGATGTGGAAGAGAATGAGGTACAACTTGCTGTGAGTAAGAGAGCATTGGAGCAAGGGAAGAACATTGGTTTACTGGAAACTGAGAGAAATTGTCTCTTAAAAATATTACAAACCAGCCAAAGCCATCAACGGTCCTTCTCTCTTAGAGATGTGGTGCTGAAGGGCGGCCTGTGGGCACTCTCATACCATATTAGGAATTGGGGGCGGGGGCTATTACCAGCAGTTGAAGTGACAGGAAATTTTTAAGTAGGAAGTACGGTGATCGTATTTACATTTTAGAAAGATAATGGATAGCAGGACATATTAGGGGAACAGAGGACAGAGACAGGGAGATTGTTTAGAAGATTCATGAAAAAATGCCAGTGAAAGAGGATGAGGCATCTACCCAGATAATAAGAATAAAGAGGAGGAAATGGATTCAGAAACTTCAGGAGATGGAGTCATCAAAATCTGGATGAGTAATTGCATGCAGGGGGTGAGAAAGTAGGAAGAGGAAAGGATGGTTCCTGAGTTTCTGACTTGGGAAAGTGGTTGGATGATGGCTGTGCTACCAGAAAGGAGAGCAGGCCCAGAGCGGCCTTGGGCCAGCTGTTGACTTCGTGCAGGAGAGATTTCACAATACGAGTCCAGGTGATTTTGAAAGTACATTTATTAAAGCTGAGGGGAGTGCAACAAGGAAGGGCTTCGGATGGAAGAAGCAACAGGAGAGAGCCTAGCCAGTGATGGCGAACCTTTTGAGCTTGGCGTGTCAGCATTTTGAAAAACCCTAACTTAACTCTGGTGCTGTGTCACATATAGAAATTTTTTGATATTTGCAACCATAGTAAAACAAAGACTTATATTTTTGATATTTATTTTATATATTTAAATGCCATTTAACAAAGAAAAATCAACGAAAAAATGAGTTCGCGTGTCACCTCTGACACGTGTGTCATAGGTTCGCCATCACTGGCCTAAGCAGGCTGCTCTGGTTCACTGGAAAGTCAGAGAAAGGGGGCTTTGGAGACAGGTTCCAGGGGTTAGCCTGGAACGAGCTGCCACTGCCCATTGCTCCGCTGGTTGCCATTCTCATGGGGTCTTTAGAGTTTAGGATATGCACGCCTGTCAGGAAAGAAGAGGGGGAAGGAAGGGGACAGGTGTGCTCCCTGGAGGGAGAGCACGAGCTGGATCCTTGGCCTTGAGGGTTTCAAAGGCTGGGAATTTAGGGGAGGTTTCATGGGAGGATCTCAATAGAATATTCATCAGCTTTTCTGGGTGTGCCCTTTCAAGGTCATGGTCTCCACTGATTGGTCAGCACCAGGGCAGGGGGGTCATTAGTCATTGCAACTGGTCCTGGTGACCCCCACCTGGTTTTGCTGCTTTTCTGGGCCTGGGGCTAAAATACAACTGAGGTCTAGATATTATCTATAGAGAGAAACGGTCAAGGGGGCAGGCTCTAAACCACAGGACCAGTGATATGAAAGGTCAGGGGGACTAAACCGCTTGACCAGTGATGTGCTGGGGGGAGAAAGGCCACCCTGAGGCAAGGTCTGGCACCAGTTTTGCCCATTGTTAGGCGCCTGGGGCTTTCCACCCCGGTGACCTGCATCTGGCTGTAAATTGTTCAGCCAGCTTGTTCAGTTCTGTCTTAGTTTCCCCATTCCACTTGCCAAGGAATTTTCCTAGCTTCCTACTCTCCTGCCTCAGTTGGAACGAGGAGAGAGAGAGAGACTGAAAAGAGAGTTCAGCTTGGTAACGACTGCAGTGACCAGGAACCATAGGCATCGGTGTCCAGTAGGTGGCTGGATGTGTGACCTTTATTTAATTCAGGAGAAAATTCCAGGCCGGAGATAGTAATTTGAGAGTCATCAGAGTTTTAATGGTAAGTAGAAGTGGATGAGGTAAAAGGGGATCATATATAGAGAAGAGAAGGCCGCGAATCCAAACTTAGGGAACACGAACTAATTGAAGGGGCAGTTGGAAGCAGTTGCCTATGAAGAAGACTGAGAAGCAAAGCCACACAAACTCTAAACACCAAAGGGAGCCTTAGATGTTCTAGCTCATTTGGAATTGCATTTGGCTGCATATGACAGAAACCTGAGTGCAGTGGCTAATCAGCCTGTTACCCAGAGGGCAGTCCAGGCAGGGCTTCATGGAGCCATCAAGACTCAGCTCCTTCAGTTCCTTTTTCCCTTGTGCTTGGAGATGGCTACTCCACATCCATTTCCATTCCAGTCACGAAGAAGGGGAAGGGCAAAGGGCAAAAGGCATTTGCCAAGTATTTCCTTTTTTATCAGAAAAAAACAATAGTTTTCTGAGAAGCCCTGTCCATTAGACCAGCAATTTTCAACCTTTTTCATCTCATGGCACACATAAACTAACTACTAAAATTCTGCAGCACACCAAAAAATATGTTTTTTGCAGATGTGACCAAAAGAAAAATTGGTATAATTTTGATTCATTCACAGCGGGTAGCCAATGTCATGTTGGCTGATGTCATTTCTTTATTTGACAATCTAAGGCAGTGGTCGGCAAACTGCGGCTCGCGAGCCACATGCGGCTCTTTGGCCCCTTGAGCATGGCTCTTCCTAAGCCTTAGGAGAACCCTAATTAAGTTAATAACAATGTACCTACCTATATAGTTTAAGTTTAAAAAATTTGGCTCTCAAAAGAAATTTCAATCGTTGTACTGTTGATATTTGGCTCTGTTGACTAATGAGTTTGCCAACCACTGATCTAAGGGAAAAGAGGTCAGTGCCCTTGACTAAGTAGTCAGGTATTGCATGTTTTGTTTTGTGTTTTTTTTAAATATATTTTTATTGATTTCAGAAAGGAAGGGAGAGGGAGTGAGATAGAAACATCAATGATGAGAGAGAATCATAGATTGGCTGCCTCCTGCACACTCCTACTGGGGATCAATCTCCTAACCCACGCATGTGTCCTGACCAGGAATCAAACCTGGGACCCTTCAGTCCGCAGGCCGATGCTCTATCCACTGAGCCAAGCTGGCCAGGGCAGTATTGCATGATTTAAAAATTCTTCACACCAGTTGCAAATTGCTGCATTAGACTAAAAACTACAACTCATCAGCCAGGATTAAGGATATGAATATTTCACTACATGGGTACCTGGGGGGAGACGAGGTGTTTTTTTAAAAAAAAACTTTCTGTTTTGAAATAATTAAAAAAATGGCAGAAAACTTGCAAAAATAACACGAAGAAGTCCTGTATACCGTTTCCCGAAAATTTTAAAATTTCCAAATATTAACATTTGCCACATTTACTTTATCATTCTCTCTCTGGCAGGCACATTTACTCCTACATACTTCAGTGTCGCTTCCTAAAAATAAGGATCTTCTCTTATGTAACCTAGTACAATGATCAAAATCAGAACATTAACATTAATACAATGCTATTGTTTAATCTACAGCTTTGCCAGCTGTCTCACTAATGTCTTTTGTTGTAAGGGAAAAAAAAAATTCTTTCTGGTCCAGTAACCAATCCAGGATCACATTTTGCGGTCATGTTGCGTTAGTCTACTTTAATCTAGAAAGTTGTTCAGTGTGTCTTGATCTTCCATGTCATTGACATTTTTGAAGATCACGTTGTAGAGCAGCCCTTACTTGGATTTATCTGATGTTCCCTCATACTTTGGGTTACACATTTTCAGCGGGAACACTACAGAAATGAAGGGGTGTCCTCAGTGTCTCACATTAGGAGGCACCTAATTTCGATTTGTCCTGTTACTAGCGATATTAACTTTGATCACTTGGTGAAAGTGGCAGTATTAGGCAGGTTTCCCTACTACAAAGTTACTATTTTACGCTTTGAAACTAAAGTAAGAATCTGCAGGAGATGCTCTGAGGTGATTTAAACATCATGTCTTTTCATCAAAATTTCACCTGGTAGTTTTAGCATCCATCGATAATTCTTGCCTAAAATAATAACATGATGATTGCAAAATGGTGATTTTTTCTAGTTTTGTCATTCATTCCATAACTTACTAGTTTGTCTTCCATCATAGAGAACAGGGGTGGGGAATGTCCGGCCTGGGGGCCAAATCATTTGGCCTGGCCCTGCCAAGGCAACCACAGGTGGAACTCGAAATTCAATAAATCTGGGAGCTTTTTTCATAGCAACATAATTTTTAAGTTGGTAATTTTGTATGGCCCACAAATGATGTTATAAATATTCAAATCGCCCTTGGCAGAAAAAGGTTCCCCACCCTTGATATAGAAGAACTTTTCTTCCTCCTCAATTTACTTATTTGTTTGCTCAGCTTCTGGATGTTGTGCAATATGCATGTCTCACATAATTTTAAAATAAAATATAACTTTAAAAATTGACCTAAAATGCAAATACGGCCATTCTTTCCCACGCTCAAAACACTGCAGTAGCCCATCTGCCACCAAGTTAAAATCCAAATTTGTTCAGATGCTACCCAAGGCCCCCCGCATAGCTCCTTTAGCCTCATCTTCACGACTTTCCATCTCAAACCCTATGTCCAGAGATGTGAGTTACTGGAAAGTGAATGTATTTCCTAAGGAACTTTCTTCCTTTGCTGCCAGTTTGCTCAGAAAGCCATTTTGTACCAAACTTGCAGTTTCCACGTCCTGGTGAATTCTTCAAGATCCAGTTAAAAATAACCTCTCCAGACATCTTTGTGAATAGCTGATGACCTTCCCCTCTGTGCCACCACTGTAGAGTGTGCTGGTTAAGAGGACAGGCTCTGATGCCAGATGCTGTGGGCGTAGATCCTGGATTTGTCACTTACCAGTTGGTGAACTTGGGCATGTGACTTAACCTCTGTGCTTCAGTTTCCTTGTTTGTAAAATGAAGATTAGAATAGTTCCTACTTTAGAAGAAGAGTATTCATTCACCAAATATTTACTGACTATCATATAACAAAGAAGACAAAAATTCCAGCATGGTGGAACTTAGAATTTAGAGCAGGGATTGGCAAACTATAGCCTGTGGGCCAAATTAGCCACCTGTTTTATAAATAAAGTTTTATTGCCCTAACCGGCTTGGCTTAGTGGATAGAGCGTCGGCCTGAGGACTGAAGGGTCCCAGGTTTGATTCCAGTCAAGGGCATGTACCTTGGTTGCAAGCACATCCCCAGTAGGGGGTGTGCAGGAGGCAACTGATCAATGTTTCTCTCTCATCGATATTTCTAACTCTCTATCCCTCTCCCTTCCTCTCTGTAAAAAATCAATAAAATATATTGTAAAAAAATAAAATAAAGTTTTATTGGAACACAGCCACACTCATTTGTTTATATATTGTCCATGGCCACTTCCATAGTACAATGGTAGAGTCGAGTGGTTGCAACATAGACCATAGGGCCTGCAGAGCCAAAAATATTTAAGAAAAGTGCTAGCCCCTGCTTTGGTGAGACTGAAGTGTTTAAAATGTCAAAATATTGCCTGGTACTTGGTAAGCACTCAATAGATGCTAGCTTCGTCATACTATTGCATGCCCTTATGACAACACTTAACACAGGTTCTCTATAAAATTTTGCTGAATAAATGAATAAACAGATAAGTAAAGAGGAACCAGATGTTTGGGTCATGGGAAGTACTGGAGGAAGAGTTTCAAGAAGGTGGAAGTGGTCAGCTATGTTAAGTTGACAAATCAAGAAAGACCACCAGATTTGGCAATCAGATGAAGTGTCCTAACCAAGGAGCAGCTTGTGTATGGTGGTGAGGACAAAAGCTAGACCATGGTGGGATTAGGAGGGAATGGAAATAAGGAAGAAGAGACAGAAGCCCTGGTTGGGTAGCTCAGTTGGTTAAAGCATTGTCTGGACCCACCAAGGTTGCCGGTTCACTCCCTGCTCAGGGCACATACAGAAGTCAACCAATGAATGCATAAATAAGTGGAACAACAAATTGATGTTTTCTCTATCTCTCCCTTCCTCTCTCTCTCAAATCAATCAATAAAAAAAATTTTTTTAAAGAAGAGATAGAAAAATCGAGATTATGCATCTATGTGACAGTAAGTATCAAGATAAAAATGAATACAGAGCCCTAGCTGGTTTGGCTGAGTGGATAGAGCATGGGCCTGCAGACTGTAGGGTCCCAGGTTCGATTCTGGTCAAGGGCACATACCTCAGTTGCAGGCTCCTCCCTGGTCCAAGACTTGCTAGGGCTCGAGCAGAAGGCAAAATGTGTTTCTCTCACATCGATATTTCTCTCTGTCCATCCCTCTCTCTTCCATTCTCTCTAAAAAAAAAAAAAAAAAGATGGAAAAATATCCCTGAGTGAGGATTTAAAAAAAGAATACAGAATAATATTGAACATAAAATGTAATTGAAAGAAATTTAGGACTCTGAACACATGCATATTATTGCTGAAGATGCCCGCAACCTTTTTGGTATATGGGACAACACTCCAACCAACTGGGCCGCACCAGCCAGAGCTTAGGGGTTTTTAAATAATTTTTTAGAAAAGAGAGAGAGCGAGAGAAAGAGAGAGAGAGAGAAACATCTATTTTTTTCTACTTATGTATGCATTCATTGGTTGATTCTTATATGTGCCCTGGCTAGGGATCCAACTTGAAACCTTGGTGCAGCAGGATGACACTCTAAACAACCGAGCTACCCGACCAGAGCACTGATGTGTTTTTTTAAGGGGCTACCAAAAGGTACTTAAGTGTGATGCTATTTAATTACAGTATATGCTATATAGTTTTTTAAATCAAATATACACTATAAATAGAAAAAGTCTATAATGATACATTTAAAATATTAATAGAGGATACATCTAAATGGTGGGGTTGCTGGGAGATTATTTTCTTCACTATATTTTTTTACACTTTTTTTCTTTTTTTACACTTTAAATGTCTGTATAATAAACAGGACTTATTTTTATAAGCACAAATAACAATGGAACAAAAACCATTGAATTTCAATCACAACATGTTACAAGCATACAAGTTTGCTTGTAAGCACAGAGACCAGAGGTTTTTATGTTTTTGTAGATTGTCCAATGTTTAGTTGTTAACAGGAACAGCAACAAAAATTCCTCAGCATACAAAAGTCAGCAGATGACATCTCAAAGAGATGTGCTAACATGGGTGGACCTTGAGAACATTATCCTAAGTGAAATAAGTCAGTTAGAAAAAGCTAAGAACCATAAGATTTCACTCCTATGGGATATCAAGCTGAAACTCATGAACACAAACAGCAGTGTGGTGGTTGCCAGGGAGAAGGGGGTAGGCGGAGAAGGGTTAAGGTGACAGGAGATTTGACTTTGGGTGGAGGGCACACGGTGCAATATACAGATCTTGTAACATAGAAACCCACACCTGAAACCTATATGTTCATGTTGACCAATGTCACTCCAATCAATTTAATTTTTAAAAAAGATATGTACAAAACAAACAAAACAGATTTATCTAGAAGTTGACCCTATTGATCCTCTCTGCAAGGTAGCAAATCAACCAGACACCTGCTGACGAAACACTGGAATTTACTAAAAACAGGAAGTGCTCTGCACACAACAGATGAATATGATGTGAATCAGTTACTTTGGCCATAGGTAACAGGACACTGATAAAAAGTGGCTTAAATAATAAATATTTACTATTTCACATAACATGAAGGAGGTGGATTCCAACTCTGGTTAACTCAGTAGCTCAGCAAATTCAGAATTCTGGGTTAGCTTTCCTTTGACTTTCTTGGCTCTCCCCAAGGAAGTCTATGTGACAGCTAGGTAGTGAACATCACTGCCGCACCCAAGAATGTCTAAGGCAGGAAGGGGGCATCCCTCTCACCCCATCTTTTTTTGTTTTCAGGCATTCAAATCTTTCCCAGAATTTCCCTAGCAGACACCTTCCGGAATTTTATTGGCTGCACTGTGACAGTTCAGTTTAAGGAAAAACAGGGAAGCAAACTACACTCAGTTGAAATTAAAAATCATAGCCACACCCGCCCTAACCAGTTTGGCTCAGTGGATAGAGCATCGGCCTGCGGACTGAAGGGTCCCAGGTTTGATTCCGGTCAAGGGCATGTACCTTGGTTGCAGGCACATCCCCAGTAGGGGGTGTGCAGAAGGCAACTGATCGATGTTTCTCTCTCATCGATGTTTCTAACTCTCTATCCCTCTCCCTTCTCTGTAAAAAAATCAATAAAACATATATTTTAAAAAATCATAGCCACTCTTAAACCAAGAACCGGAGAAGGGAATTACCACTACCGCCCTAGATCAGCAGTGTCCAGTAGAATTTAATGTGAGCCATAATGCAAGATATAGACGTAGCTCTCCCTGAGTAGTCTTTGTTAAGCTAAAAGTCTTCATTTTCTCCTTCGTGAATGAGCTACAATATTGGTAAGCAACATTGCTTCCCACCAGCATAATTAGAAGTGCCAGGGGTATTATTCCAACAAAGGCACCTTGGTTATGGAATCTGAACTTTGAGTCCCTGAGTCATGGTTCTGGATATGACCCAATTTGTGTGGTCTTAATTGAGTCACTTGGCTTATCTGGGCCCCAATTTCCTCATCTTAAAACAGATGGTTCTTTAATGTCCTTTGAACTCTACCACTCCATGATTTTATATTACTGTCCAACTGGGACCTTCCCAGCCCTCATCTGACACTAGCAAGCTGGGGCAGCAAAGCATAAGTCATTCAGAAGGGCACTTTCTCTGATGCCATGGGGGCAACATGCACTTTTAGAGAGAAAGAAAGGAGGCAAGCCATGGTGGCTTGTCATTCATTTACTCAGGAAGTACAATAGGCACCCACTATGTGCCACAGTGACTCTGGACTGATCTTCTTAAAAAATAAGATGTAGTCCCTGCTCTCAGTGAGCTTACAATCTGGTGGGAAGGGGGTATAAATAAGCTAATATACAATTACAAAAGGTGTAGAAAGGGCTCTCCTGACATTGTGGGATGTTGCTTAGCCTACAGGGCATCTCATGCTACATTTTATCCATTTTTGGTCTCTCTCTCTTTTTTAAATTGATTTGAGAAAGGAGAGAGAGGGAGGGAAGAAGAGAAGGAGGAGAAGTGTGTGTGTGTGTGTGTGTGTGTGTGTGTGTGTGTGTGTGAGAGAGAGAGAGAGAGAGAGAGAGAGAGAGAGATGGATCTATTGCTCCACTCATTCCTGCATTCACTGGTCGCTTCTTGTATGTGCCCTGACTAGGGATCGAAACCACAACCTTGCCTTATCAGGACGACTCTCTAACCATCTGAGCCACCCAGCCAGGGCTTTTAATTGTTTTTCTATTCCTTTCTTCAATGCATGTGCCCAGTTATCTATACAGTCTGGGACCTGGTAAGCGGGCCACCGGGAAACGCCGCGGTAAACTGAAGGTTTCTGTTTCAGATCCTTCTACCACCTCAACCACCATCATTTTCATAACCATCATCACCACCTCCACTTTCATCACCACCTCTCAGCACCTCCACTCTCACAACCATCATCACCCTCATCATCATAGCCACCGCCATAAGCACCACCCCTGCCATCAACAAAAAAGTACACAAGTGAGGCTTGCTTTAATCTCAAACGTATGTATAAAATCGGAGTTGATGTTCTGAACAAATTAAGGGATGATTATTTGCTTTTCCATATTATTCAATATACAGTAACTTTAGATAAAGTTTCCCTAGTGTTTTTTTTTTAAATATATTTTTATTGATTTTTTACAGAGAGGAAGGGAGAGGGATAGTTAGAAACATCGATCAGCTGCCTCCGGCACACCTCCTACTGGGGATGTGCCCGCAACCAAGGTACATGCGCTTGACCAGAATCAAACCTGGGACCCTTCAGTCCTCAGGCCGATGCTCTATCCACTGAGCCAAACCGGTTAGGGCTCCCTAGTGTTTTTTAATATGTGCTTTGGTTTACAAACATTTTAATTACCCAGATCTCTTTAGGAATATACCTATTTTAAAAATAAGATATATAAGGGATAGGATTTTCATGCTGAGAAAGAGGGGCAAGCATAATAAGAAGCTCGTAAGATCTCTTTCTTTATTCATTAAATTAATTGTGAAGAGTTTTATAATATGTACAAATCTGCTGAACATTAAGCAGTTTTAGTTACTTGGTCATAAATCAGTAACTGTAAAGATAGTTAATCCTATCAATAGTACTCCTATATCTAAATAGTATATCTAGATGCAAATAGATGATGCTTATATAAAAATATATGTACTTATAGTATACTTCATAAAATGTTTATTAAATATTTGTATAGTAAAATATACAATCTTATCAAATATATGTGATCAATGAATATTACTATACCCTTCTCTAACTGTGAAATTTGGGTTAGAGACTAAAGTAGATGGTAACAAATGGTCACAAAGTCCTCTCATCCTTGTATGCACATCCCTTGCCATGTGACTTTGCCACTCCTCTCATTAAGAAGGAGAGTCTACACTTCACTGCTCCTTGACTCTTGACCCTGGGTTGGCCATGTGACTACTTCGGCTAATGGGATATTAACAAATGTGACAGAAAGCAGAGGCCTGCACTTTGGGTTTTGCCTTCCCTTGCTGATCTGGGAACCTTGCCACCACCATCATGTGATCAAATCTGGGCTGGCCTGCTGGAGGATAACAGATCATGTGGCATCAGTGAACTGGCACAGCTCAGGGCCTACCAGACCAGTTAGCCCGCCGGTCACCAGATATGTGAGACACTATCCTAGACCATCCTGCCCCAGCTGAGCTGGCAGAGGCCAGAAGAACCACCAAGTTGACCAGAGCTTCATGAGAAATAATAAAATGCTTATTGCTTGAAGCCACAAAATTTTGATATGGTCCCCGAATCAGTTCGCAAAAGCTTACTGATACAGGGACCATATCATAATGAGCTTTGTTCTCTTTCCTCTTTATCCATTACAAAAAGCTTGGGTAACATGTTTGGTTTATTGGAGCCACAGTTGTCGAAAAACATATCTTTCATTTTCTTCTAATTCTAAAAGCTCTGATTCTCTTACATTGTTACGCTTCCTTTCTCAGTTATGATCTTTACAGAAGAACGGGGCTGAGGAATAAAGGCAATAAAAATCAGGCACAATGTTAAGAGTGAAAGGGAGCTGAAAATGTGAATTAAGGTGGTGATAGTGGGAAGCTGAGGCAAAAAAGAGACATCAGTATAACTCATATTGTGTTTAACTTCCTAGGAGAGGTTTGCTCTATTAAATCAGAATCTCTATTGAAACTCCTTGCCGTAGTTGGTTTGGCTCAGTGGACAGAACGTCAGCCTTCGGACCGAAGGGACCCGGGTTTGATTCCGGTCAAGGGCACATGCCCGGGTTGTGGGCTCAATCCCCAATAGGGGGCATGCAGGAGGGAGTTGATCAATGATTCTCTCTCATCATTCATGTTTCTCTCTCTCTCTCTCTCCCTCT
>NW_005371410.1:2633128-2637242 GCF_000412655.1 Myotis brandtii
AAAAAAAAAAAAAAAAAGTCCAAATCATCTTCAGGCTTCAGGCAAGATTGACTCCACGTGTTCAAATGATATCCTCAGGGCAGTGTCTCTCTTGTCTCTCCATCTCTATCTCTAGGTTCTGCTTCCCTCTGTTTTGGTCTCCCTAGCTCCCTCAATCCCTGACCTACTTTGTGAGTCCCAGAGTTGAGTGGTGGCAACTGTCTATTACGTCTCCATCTTGAGAGTGACCAAGCCATTTTTCCTTCTCCCCACCTGTTACCCTATCATGTTAAAGGGACTAAGTTCCATCCAATTTCCCAAGTCAAAAACTTGGAAGCCATCCCAGACCTCTCCATTAGTCCCCATATCCAATAGATGATAAAGCCAAGACATTTCGACCCCATCTGTGTCTTTGGAATTGGTTTTCCCTCTCCATGGCCATTGCCACTGTGTTTTGTCAGGCATTGTTATTCCTGTCATGGAAGAAGAAAATTTCTTTCTAACCAGTCTTTGCTTTGCTCCCTACCAACTATCTTACAAGGTACATCTGGCCCTAACCGATTTGGCTCCGTGGATAGAGCGTCAGCCTGCGGACTCAAGGGTCCCAGGTTCGATTCCGGTCAAGGGCATGTACCTTGGTTGCAGGCACATCCCCAGTGGAGAGTGTGCAGGAGGCAGCTGATCGATGTTTCTCTCTCATCGATGTTTCTGGCTCTCTATCCCTCTCCCTTCCTCTCTGTAAAAAAACAATAAAATATATATTTTTTAAAAAGGTACATCTGAGTCTAGTACTGCCTGCTTAAAATCTTTGTTTATATAACTTGTATGAGCAGCTCCACAAATTTGGGGTACAAACATGATCCTATTGGGTAATTTTTCCAGTTGATCACTTGAACTCCCAGCTGTCCTGTTGGCAGAGAGCCTAGGTTGAGTTTCCTAGAAACAGAGTCTGAGCTGAAGATACGTGTTAGTTGTTATTTTAGGGGCCTCATTGTTCTTGCCACTGGGCTGGGGCTGAGCCCAGGTTAATCCACCCTGCCCAGTGGCTAACTATATAATACAGAATCTTGGAGCAGAAGACTGGGGATTGGTGTCTTTACTCCTAAGAAGCCCAGGGTCTCTCATGCAAATTGCTATACCCAGTGACAAGTGTTAGGTCGCTGAAAGAGGAATGAGGAATGCACGGGGCCAGAATGGAGGGATCATGAATTTATTTACTCGATCATCCGCACACCAGGTAGCTGAGCCTGGATGGCTCCAGCACCCAGTGCTGAGAGTCAGCAGCTTTTAAAGGACTTTTGGCGGGCTTTTTCTGGGCGGAGACTTCTTTATGCATACCCGGAGGGGAGATCATGGAATGTGGTCGCTGCAAGTGAAATGCGGTCTCAGCAAAAGGAAGGTCCATAGTGAAATGGCCTAAAAAGTTAGTTCCTGGGGGAGGGGTATCAATGCAATTGCTTGATCAGACCTAACAACAAGCTCTACCTACCTGGGGCTCAGAGTGGAGGTCTTGATCCATTCACAAAAGGTTCTTTTGTGCCAGAGGTCAAGAACTCAAATGCCTAGAGGAGCCAGAAGCCTGACAGGCAGGACAGCCATCACTCAGCAACAATCACTCAGTAATTCACAGCAGCCACATCTATAGTTTTTTCAGGAGGAGCCCCAAAATCTTGTGCCTTTTTAAATGTGAAATACTCTGATTTTAAACTGTTAGCTAGATTTTTTTTTTTTTTTTTTAAGCAGGCAAAACAAAACTTATCTGGGGCATTATCTGTCCTAGGGGCTGTCAGTTTGTGAATTTGGTTTTATGCCCTAATCCCATAACAATGGATGTCCACTTGCCCTACATTTGCATTACTATGGGGGGGGGGCGGCCACAGCAATGAACTGGGACTGGACAAAGATCAGCTGTGAATGGGTTACAAAAGGTTCCATGATTTCAAGATAGTCTAATCTCCTTTAAGGCGACCTGCTTGGCCTTCCTGACCTGGCTCCTACCCTTTACCATGGCCTTTCTGTTACGCCCCTCCCTCATACTGTTTCACTTCTCTGGGCCTTTTTGCTCACTGGGCTATCTCAGAGGATCTTTCACTTCCAGTTGTCTATCAGCACTCTCACCCTCCTTCAAGCTTTGGCTCCAACACCCCTTCCTCTGGGCAGATCTCTGCTTTCTCTTCTGCTTACACCATGTTTTAGAGTAGTTACTCCATTGCCCTTAAGCAACGATTTTCAACCGGTGTGCCTCAAGAATTCTTAAAACATGCAATACCTGACTATTTAATCAGGGGCACTGACTTCTTTTTCCTTAGATTGTCACTGGCGTGGCTCAATGGTTGAGGGTTGACCTATGAGCTAGGGCAGTGATGGCGAACCTTTTGAGCTCGGCGTGTCAGCATTTGAAAAACCCTAACTTAACTCTGGTGCTGTGTCACATATAGAAATTTTTTGATATTTGCAACCATAGTAAAACAAAGACTTATATTTTTGATATTTATTTTATATATTTAAATGCCATTTAACAAAGAAAAATCAACCAAAAAAAATGAGTTCGCGTGTCACTTCTGACACGCGTGTCATAGGTTCGCCATCACTGAACTAGGGGCACATGCAGGGGTTTCGTGCTCGACCCCAGTGTGGGGTGTTCAGGAGGCGCCATTGATGTTTCTATCACCATTGATGTTTCTATCTACCTCTCCCTTCCTTTCTGAAATCAATAAAAGTATATTTTTAAAAAAATGTGAGCCAACACAACAATAACCATCCAGGTGTGAATGAATCAAAATCATACCTTTTTTGTTGTTAGATCAGCAAAAATATATATATTTTTTGGTGTGCCAGAGAATTTTACTAATTAGTTTATGTGTGCCATGAGATGAAGAAGGTGGACAATTGCTGCCCTAACGGTTTATCTACAGGCCTATTGCCTCATCTGATGGAACTCCTAGAGGGCAGGAACCATTGCCTCATGGAGTACCTCGAACTTTAAATGCAGGAAAAGACTGAGCATCCAACTTTGAAAAATAATGAGCCTGACCGTTGCCTTTCACAGGCCAGAAATCTGTGAGGAACTGGTAATTTTATCTTGAGAAATTAAGTTGAAATTTGGTGTTAAAGAGAAGGGGGAAAGAAAGTTCTGTATACTTTCAAGGACCACAAATTTGTAAAATACAGTTGGAAAGAGTATGTTTTTAGATTTTCTCAGCTTTGCACGTATCGGAGGCTTCTAAGAAGAGTTCTAGAACAAGAAAATGACCAAACTGGCTGGTCTAGCTTTTCTCCCCAACCTTCCAACATCCCTAAGGCTCTTAGAGTGTTTGCTGCCTCCCAGGGGAAGGGAACCAGTTCTTCTGAATGAAACTGCACCTGCACAGACGCTGCGGCCCACGGGGGGAGGGGGGGGGGAAGAGAGTAAGCAGCCGCAGTCGAAAGACCTTTTGCATAACCCACTCTTAAAATGACCGAGTCTTGCAGAGTTAAAAATTGAAACTCCAGAGGAAAACCCTAAGCGGTTACATTTTCTCGACAAGGTTTCCCAGGCCTGTCGATCATTTCCTGCTTTTTCTCCCTCCCCGGCGCGTGCACCCCGACAAGCTTGGGTGGACCGCGGCCGTGACATTGAGTCTTTCTCCTACCTGGAGTGGAGTAAAGTACCTCTGGAAGCCGCGAGGTTGGCGGTTCATTCATAATAAATGAACTCCAGGGAGGAGGGAGGCAGGGAGAAGAGCCTTTCATCTCGGCTATTTAAAATCCCAGCATTGCAGCTGAAAGGGAAAATGACCTGGGAGTGAACTGCTTCGGGGCTGAAGTATTGCACGATAACGGTACGAGCGAGCGAGCGCGTCAGCGGCCCGCCCGCCGGCTATTTATACCCGGCAGATTGTGCAATCTGGCTCCAGCCATTCATGCCCGGACCGGGACGCCGCGCGCCGGGTGGGGGAGGGCGCCGTTCCCGGCCGCCGGGTCAGTTACTAAGTTTGCATCATCCCCTTCATTACGAGAGAGCTTGAGTTTCCATTCCGGCCTGCGGGTCTTGGGGGAGACAGCTGGGCTACAAACTCGCTTGGCACACACTGGCACACGGGACTGCTTATTTAAACATCATCAGAAAGGCACCAGCGCGCCCGAGGCGCGGCCC
>NW_005371410.1:2638071-2639087 GCF_000412655.1 Myotis brandtii
CCTACCAGACCCCGATGGGCGAGAATTGGGAGGACGCAGAGAGGAGACGAAGGACTCGAAAGGGAGCAGATTGCCAAGGAGGATAAAATGTCCGCTTCTCCCGACTCCCGTGCGGGGCGGGAGGGGGCGGGGGCCGCGACCGGCTTCCGAGTAAAACAAGACCTGCGGGTCTACTGAGCATGCCCGTCCCGGGGCCAGGGGACCTTTTGCATAACCCACTCTTAAAATGACCGAGTCTTGCAGAGTTAAAAATTGAAACTCCAGAGGAAAACCCTAAGCGGTTACATTTTCTCGACAAGGTTTCCCAGGCCTGTCGATCATTTCCTGCTTTTTCTCCCTCCCCGGCGCGTGCACCCCGACAAGCTTGGGTGGACCGCGGCCGTGACATTGAGTCTTTCTCCTACCTGGAGTGGAGTAAAGTACCTCTGGAAGCCGCGAGGTTGGCGGTTCATTCATAATAAATGAACTCCAGGGAGGAGGGAGGCAGGGAGAAGAGCCTTTCATCTCGGCTATTTAAAATCCCAGCATTGCAGCTGAAAGGGAAAATGACCTGGGAGTGAACTGCTTCGGGGCTGAAGTATTGCACGATAACGGTACGAGCGAGCGAGCGCGTCAGCGGCCCGCCCGCCGGCTATTTATACCCGGCAGATTGTGCAATCTGGCTCCAGCCATTCATGCCCGGACCGGGACGCCGCGCGCCGGGTGGGGGAGGGCGCCGTTCCCGGCCGCCGGGTCAGTTACTAAGTTTGCATCATCCCCTTCATTACGAGAGAGCTTGAGTTTCCATTCCGGCCTGCGGGTCTTGGGGGAGACAGCTGGGCTACAAACTCGCTTGGCACACACTGGCACACGGGACTGCTTATTTAAACATCATCAGAAAGGCACCAGCGCGCCCGAGGCGCGGCCCGCTAATGACACCCTCTCCCTCCCCCGTCGGAAGTGTCCTCCCAGCGCCAGTCATTGAGAAATAGCGAAGGGGCAGAATGGGGGTGAGATGAGGACAGGCCCGGGCGCAG
>NW_005371410.1:2639610-2642643 GCF_000412655.1 Myotis brandtii
CTCCGCTAGGTTTACGTGAAGTTGTGAGTAGATCCACATTACTTTTGAAGCTGTACTGTCTCACTCTGAGTCGACACCCTTGATTTGATCGTGTTCAGAGCTGCCTTGTTCCCCGTTTTGGAGGTTGTGGGGGAGAGACAGGGATATGGGTGTTTAGCTCTTTCAGTAATGTCATTAAATTAAAACCCTAAATCCGTGATAACCCCTATTCTGGTAACAATCCAGTATACTTTGATAACATCCTGATATTCAGATCAGTAACCATACCTGAATTATTTGCCCAATATGCCACTTCTTCTATGGCACAGTTAGTAATTGATGGGGAGGATCAAGAGGTGACCTGTTAGGAACATTTCCATCAAAAGGCCCCTTTTGGGAAATGAACAAAGCAAAAGAAAACTGGAAGGTTTTCTTTAGAGGAACATGAAGTACCCAGCGTGGAGGGGGTAGCAATATAGTAATACAGCTGCCTGGAAAGAAGAAAGGGTTGCCATTAATTTCCTACTTGCTGTGTGCTTAACACAGTACCCTCACTGTATAGCCATTTAATCTTCCCAGTGACCCCATTTGTGGGCATTATCCTGACACTACAGACACTGAACCCAAGGCTCAGAGAACCTAAAAACCTCCTGGAGTGTGGCACCAGGGCAACCAACCAGGGACCTGGTGAATTCTGGACCTTGAATGTTTTTCTTAGCTCCTCTGGCTGCCTGGTTAGGGCAGGGCCAGTCATTCACTGCTATTAGCAGGGAGCTGGGTACATGAGTGGTGATGACACCAATTCTGCTTGGCTACCTACGGAAATGAATAACCACCTCACCTGCCACCTTGTCATTTGGACTTTCTAAAACGGGAGGGTGGAGCCAAAGAGGTGCCCATTGGATGGGTCATTTTGATATGGACAAATGTTTGTGTTCCCAGAAGTCCAGGAATGACTGAGTGGGACCTCTTTCAGCAACTCTAGGAGAAAAGCAACAATGGCCAAAGGTGATAACTGGATAGACACCTTAGCTTTATGGGGCTTTAGAGACCAATGAGGTCTTGCTCTGTTCAGTGCTTTCTCATAGACTCTCAATGGCCTCAAAAGCTGAGAAAGACAACGTTGGCCTTGTTATCTCTGTTTTATGAAGAAACTGAAGAATTGCTAAAAGCTTCATTCAGGGTCTTCAGGCTGCCAGGAGAAAACCAGAACCCAGGTGTGCCTTCCATCCGGTGCCCTTTTCACCACCATACAACAGCACTCAGCATCAAAGGTGGTCAAGCCTGATCCATATCCAGAAAGTTCATGGTTGTGATCAGCACTAAGTTAGGGTAAACCACCAATTTTGCCTTGACTCAAGGTGAAACTCTATCTTTGGAGCACTTGTGGTTCTCCAAGTGTGTGTGTGTGTGTGTGTGTGTGTGTGTGTGTGTGTATGTACTACATTTAAGGTATGTTTAATCTACTTTAAATTCATTCAGTGGTTGCTATTTAGTTAAAATACCTGTGTAGTCTCTTAGCACATTTGGGAGGATGGAAAAGTCTGTGTTTGGAGAGCAGGAAGGTGCGGGGACTGGGGACTGTATCTCTTGCTCCCTAGCAAAATCCCAGAAGGAATACCTAACAGCTATGCAAATTGTGGGGCCCACTACAAAATAACAATGTGGAGCCCCTTGTTTGTTCAAACACTATAAAGAATGCCAAGCCTCCAACAACAGAGCATAAAAACAAGCAAAGGTCCCTGTGCAGCTGAGCAGGGTGCATGCCCAGCAAGCAAGGCCTGCCCATTGCCCAGGCAGTGCTGTTTTGGAGAGCATGGGCCCACCTAGGCCATGGTCCCAGGACAAGATCGGAAAAATAATTTGAAGATAAAGGGAAGGAAAAGGGGCCCTGGCCGGTTTGGCTCAGTGGATAGAGCGTCGACCTGCGGACTGATCCCCATCAAGGGCACATGCCCAGGTTGCAGCTGTGGGCTCGATCCCCAGTAGGGGTGTGCAGGAGGTAGCCAATCAGTGATTCTCTCTCATCATTGACGTTTCTTGCTCTCCCTTCCTCTCTGAAATCAATAAAAAAAATAGTTTTAAAAAAAGGGAAGGAAAGGGGGACTGGAGGATCTCTTTTCTCCCCATTTCACTGTTCCAAACAAAGCCACTGGGCTGGCAATCTCTGGTCCAGTAACTATGGCCTTCAAGAGCCTGGGACAGGGCCATCCTCCACCAACATGAGAAAGATTTACTGAATAAAAATGTATATTTGGGCTTACCTTTTAACCCAAGAAAGCCTGTCATTTCTACTAAAATGCAAACGTTTCTCGGCTGCGTTGGACTTATCTTTTATTCTTTTTACGTAAAATAATGCCCGTTCCCTTACCAAGACAAAAGAAAAAAAAAAAGATCATAAGATTCACGGGAAACTGAAAAGCCTCTGCCATTCAGAACCTTGGCAAAAGCACCTGTGCCGCCCTCACCCTCCCACCCCTCGGTGGGGGAGTAGTTGATCGTCAGAGCCCGAGCACCGCTCCGGCCCTACCCTGAGCTCTCTGTCTCCACCCTTCCTCCTCCTCCCCACCCCCCCGATTTTCAATCCAGGGGTTTGGTAGGAGGGAGGGAGCTGAACGGGAGCCAGATGTGTGCGAGTCCCCCGCTCCCGCCTCCTCCCTCCTCCCGGGCATCTTAAAACCCGGAGTTCAGACGAAGGAGGATCCGGAGTCACAAAGACGCGGTGCAAACAACTCGGCTCCGCGGCTCCCCCGGGAGTGGGAGCCAGAAGGGAGGGGGAGAGAAAGCCGGGCATGCTCAGTAGACGGGACAAAGTTGTGTTTTTTTCCTTCTTTTTTTCTCCGTTCTCTCTCATTTTTTTTTTCGGTCGCAAGTAGGAAGCTTTTTGCACTCCACCACCTCTGGCCGCTGGGAAGACGTCATCGCTTCCGCCCTACTTCCTCCTCCTGTTGGCGGCGGTGAGAATCCAATATGGAGTAAATCGGTAGAGTCGAGAGATGGGGCTCGGACGGGGCGCCCTGCACCGCCTCCCAGGCGCACCTCCCCCGGCCGCCG
>NW_005371410.1:2642900-2643129 GCF_000412655.1 Myotis brandtii
CGCGCCCGATCGTGCAGCTTCCCCTTCTGCCTTCTGCGGCGCCCCCTTCATCTCCAGCCGTCCCCCCTCCCCAGCCAAATCAGGCGATCTCCGGAGATGTGAAGAAGGGGGTGAGCGCACAGGAAGATGAAGGGAGCAAAGCTGCCCGCCGCGGGACAGGCGTCTAGGTGAACAGGAAAATGACCGAGGAAACACACCCGGACGAGTAAGTTCGGCCGCGGGGTGGGAC
>NW_005371410.1:2643244-2643546 GCF_000412655.1 Myotis brandtii
TGGCTGGTCGCCGCTGCGGGGGCCAAGGGCGCACTGGTGACCTCAGGGAGGTCCCCCTCCCTCTCCGGGGAGTTACAAACATCCCCCCCCTCCTGAAATCCTCGGCGGCCGGAGCGGAAGACCTGACACCCCCGCTCCGGTTTCCTGGGGTCGGTGGGTTTTTTATTGGGTGACTTTGTGATTCTCCCGCCCGGCTGCTCGCCCTGCGGTCCTTTCCCGAGCCCTCTGGGGCCCGGGCTCCGCCATTTCGTTTTCTTGAATCGCTCTCATTTGCATACCACATTTTCATTCATAAAAAACAC
>NW_005371410.1:2643890-2657873 GCF_000412655.1 Myotis brandtii
CCCCCGTCGCCCCCCCGGGGACGCATGCAGTTCTCCAGGCCCTGGCCAAGGTGCAGCTCCCCGCAGCCTCTCGGTCGCAGAGTCGGGTTTGATTCTTCCCCAGCCCCGCCGGAGGCCGTTCCAGTTGCGGGTGCAACGCAGGCTAGGCCGCTGGGCCCGGCGCCTGAGGTCGTCGGCCTCGGGTCCGAGCGGTCACCGCACAGCGGCCGCCACTACTCAGCGGCTGTGCCCGCCACCAGCCACTTTTTTTCTTCTTTTATTTTTTCCCTTTTTTTGTGAATAAGACGTTCTCCTTTATTGTCACATGATAGCCCTCCCCTCCTCCCCTGCACATTCATAAATCCGGAGTCTGCCTCGGCTCCTTTCATTCAGAGCTGCCTGCCATTTAGCCAAGGTAGTGGCGGCGCCGGCTTCGGCGCAAAGACCCTGTTCGAAGCCGCGGAAACTACCCCTAGAGGGAGGCCCCGGGAGTGTCTCTGGGGGCGTGGGGCCTGCGGGTAGACAGCTCCTGAGGCCCCGGTCTTTTGCCTCCTTGAGCATTGAGACTCGGTGCAGAGAGGGGAAGTGACTCAGGGCTTGGGCGAGAAGGCTTCTCTTGCAGCAGGTGACAGAATGCTGTGATCTACTCTAAGAATCTACTCCTTTTTTTAACGCCCCTTTATCCTTCGGCGTCTGCTGTTGCCAGGCTAGGAGGGAGGGGGTGTTGGGAGGGCTAGTCTTGGGGAAAGGGAATTTCCTTTCCTGTGGGTCCCCGGGGAGCGTCGATTGCAGTAACCCCTAGTCTGCTGGACACCCATAGCTGGAGAGGATCCCGCCTGGTGTATATGTTGTGGCCATCCCACTACATCTGCTGGCCCTTCTGTTTTAGACATTTTGCTTGGCCTTCGTAGACTATCTTGAAATGGGAAAGTGAAAAAAAAAAGTTGCGTTTCTAGGCTGAAATAATGGAGGGGAGTTATATGCTGCTGGGCCTTAACCCCTTCAGGACTTGGTTAGTAATAGGTATTTGTGTGGGTCCTCCTTTGTCCCTGCACGCACAAAAAGCAATGGTAGCCATGCCCTGGGCTTCGGAATTTCCCAAAGACCGACTCAACCACCCTAGGTTGGGTTCCTTGGCTCCATCCCTTGTGAATCCCGGCCTGGCCTCTCCCTTTTCACGGCAGCATGTTATCTGGTATCCAAAGAAGCAAAAGGACTTCGAGTGGGATCACCAGCAAGAAATAAATATCTCTAGTCCAGGCTTTCAGAGCAGTTGAACATGGAGAACTGGCTGCCCCCACTGCTGTCAGAAGCCCAGTTGAGACAATGGCTATTTGAGGACACGTTCTGGTTTCAGAAAATCAGAAAGCTGTGGCCCCTAAGCCCACTGCACAGCTTTGTCAGGATTACTTTTAATGTAATGACCTTGGCATGAGACATGGAATGCCCGGTCAGAGAGCAGGCTGCACGTGCTAGAAACTGGCATTTGTGGACACTCTACTATATTGTTCCATATTCTTATGTAATGACCCACCTGAAAATTTTCTTTTAAATATTAGTACCAGAAAGAAGGTTTCTGTTTGGGTTACAGGGCTTGCTCTGATTGTCTTTTCTTTTTGCTACTACTGTCTGGAAGCTCAGAGCCAAAATTATTGCTTGATCAGGGTAGCCATATTGGCCTAGGTTTCTTGCTAGACTTATTTACTCCTCTATAAATTTTGATCTTCTATTTTCCCTTCTAATGATTTCGTGTTTGAGGTCCCTCAGATACTTTTGGAAATAGGCAAGTTTTGTTACTTAAAAAGAATTGGTAACAATAAGCTGGAGACCTAGGGGAGTTATATTTGTGCCTTAGGTAAAATAGATTTTCTTGATAGTCCACATATTTTTCTTAAATGTCTGGTATATTTCACATCAGAATATAATAAATCAGAATCTTAATAACTGGTAAAATCATGCTTAATTAAAAAATAAATGTTTTGTCTTCTAATGTTCTCTTCCACGTCAATTTGAATCTCCTCTCTGATAAATATATAGTAATTCAGGAAAGCTTGTCTGTTCTATTCACTGATGGTCCTAAAAATTAGCTTTTATATAAAAACTACATTGACTCTTCTTTGATCCCACTCCAATTAGAAATGCATGTTAAGATTAACAATTCTACACATTTTTTTATATTTTAAAAATTAAAGACCATCAACAAAATATGGAAAGTGGTCTTTTATACATAGGAGTAGAAAATTTTTTGTAAGTCATACCATATCTTTAAAGCATTTGATCGTGGCTCTATGTGGTTTGGAAATTCGCAGACAAAAAATGAAGAAATCTTCTCAAGTGAGCTATAACCTCGGAGACCTCAGGTCTTCATTCAGCTTTTTTATTCTGTTCCTCTTCTGAACATACATCTTGCTGAGAGAATGGATTTGCAGCTTTGCCTGCAGTCATACTCCTAATGTTGAAAGGTTTCTCATTAAAAAAAAAAAAGCTTAATTATTTTTGTGGAACCATTTCAAAATTAGACATCAGAACTCACATTTAAATACTTGAGCTTAGCCCTAGTCAGTTTGGCTCAGTGGCTAGTTAGAGCATCGGCCCACAGACTGAAGGGTCCTGGGTTCGATTCTGGTCAAGGGCACGTGTGTGTCTCAGTTGGGGGCTTGATCCCCAGCCCTAGTCAGGGTGTTATGTGGGAGGCAACCAATCGATGCACATCAATGTTTCCCTCTCTCTCTCTGTCCCCCTCCTTTCCACTCTCTCTAAAAATCAATGGAATATCCTTGGGTGAAGATTAACAAAAAAATAAAAATAAATACTTGAATACTATCAACAATAAAAAATATATTTAAAAAATAAATAAATTAAATACTTGAGTTTACTTCCTAAAAAGGCGAGAATACTCTTGGGTGAAACCACAATACCATTAGCACACTTAACAAAATTAAGAATAATTCCCTGATGTCTTTAACATTCAGTCTGAATTGTCTGGGAAATGTCTTTTATAACTGGTTATTTCAGCCAGGAGCCAGTCAAAGATCCCATGTTAAATGCCACTCGTGAAATATACTTACAGTGCAAAGCTCAGCCATTTGCACACTTTCTGATCCCACCTAGATTTTATCTGAGTGTGAATAAAATAGGAATAAATATTAGTGATCTCATGAAGTTGCTGTGAGAATTAAATGAGATAGTTTATGTAAAATTTACAATCTAGCACCAAGCATAAAACAAATGTCCGGTGTGACTCTAGGGAGCACTGAGGTAGGAATTTTACAGGCTCAGCTTGCTAATTTTCAAATAACCCTGGGAAGGAGTTGTAGTTACTTGCCTAAGACGGCAGACATTTTTTTTAAGTGTTTGAATAAAAGTCTGTTGGTTAAAAATGGATTTAATTCTTTTTTAAAATGCGGTTTCATCCCTGTCGACTAATGCAACAATTATAATTGTATTTGGTTAACTAAGGGTGTGGAGAAGCCTCCTTCTGAGGAACTGCCATGTTCACATGAAGCCCTTGGAGTGGTTTGTGGAAATTGGGTGCAGAACTGTCTGGTGGTGGCGATATGTGATTGACAACTCAAAACCATGTTGATTCCAATCACTGTTCTAGGAACTGGGAAGTAGAAGCAATAGAACTGGGAAGTAGAACGCAATAGGCCAGGGCCTTCGTTTCTGCCTCTGCAGGAGAATCTCTGCAGAAATCACAATATTAACAATTTGCAGTAGCCGCAGGGTTCTGATGGAGTCTTCACACTTGAAGTTGGAGACAGCTGTGCTGATGAACTCCAATATTGGCATAGTTCCTATGTTACTGGGCTGAACACAAATACACAATCTCACAGCAAAATCCTCCCAAACTGAACAAGATGATAATAGAGGCAGAGCAGGAAGTGTTGGTGTGTGTGGTTGTTTGTTTTGGCTTATTTTCTCTTAAGTAAATTGGGCTGAGACTTTTTTTTTTTTTAAAGACCCAGTCATATTGATAAACTTGATGACTCTTCTTGTAAATATTTCTCTTTAATCAATATTTAAAGCTAGGACATTGATGATTTTTTTAAGGCACCCTCTAGGGCTGTTAGTCGCTGGGAGTAGAAAAGGAATATTTTGCCCTGGTGCATACAGTGCTCTGTGGAGCAAATGCATTTTCTTGGGCTTGCCTGGGTAGGCCTGGAGGATTATTACCACAGCTTGATGTGTCCCATGTCCTGGAAAGGAAGTCTGGCCAGGATCTTAGTAAAATTCCTGGTAGTCACTGGTGTAAGAGTTGAGGAACAACTGTTTTCTAACCACTCATTTCTCAGGTAATCTTTGTCAGCAGTATATTCACATGTGGCATAGTGCACCCACGATAGCAAATTGTGCTTATGTTCGTTATGCTACTCTCAAAGGGTAGTTGAATACTTATTTCAAAACAAAATTTCTGTTTACATGCACTTAGAGCGTAGAGGTAACGTAATGGATTTTGACTTTAGCATTTGGTACTTGTGATCGAAGAGATTAGAACAATCTGGGTAGCCTCTAAAAAGTATGGCTTTGGCTCCTCTGTGTACTGAAATAATGATTTTTCAAATCTGGTTGTTTTCATGCTTAGGTATATTTCCTGTGCTCCATTCATAAATGCTTAAAATGTAATTATCAGGTTAAGTTTTTAAATTGTCTTTCCAAGTTCATCTAGTAGTGACATTTTTGTCTTTTCATTTTCTTTCTCCTTCCTTCCTTCCTTCCTTCCTTCCTTCCTTCCTTCCTTCCTTCCTTCCTTCCTTCCTTCCTTCCTAAACCTTCCTTCCTTCCTTTCTTCCTTTCTTTCTTTCTTCTTTCTTTCTTTCTTTCTCTTTTTTTTGTTAATCCTCACTCGAGGATATTTTTCTATTGATTTTTAGAGAGTGTAAGGGAGGGAAGAGACAGAGAGAAACATTGATGTGAGAAAGACACACCTATTGGTTGCCTCTCACAGGTTCCCTGACCAGGGTCAGGGATCAAGCCTGCAACTGAGGTACGTGCCCTTGACCGGAATCGAACCCAGGACCCTTCAATCTGAGGGCTGATGCTCTATCCACTGAGCTAAACCAGCTAGGGCTGGCTTTTCATTTTCATTGTTTATTACTCTTATTTCTTTTTCTCCTTGCATTGCTTTGACTCTGGCCTCCAGCATTGATTTTTCAGATAAGCACTATTTATTTTGTATTTGCATCCTACCCTAACAGAAATACATAGAAGCAAGACCCATCTGCCCGTCTACTATGGGAGTAATAGCTTATATTAACCCTTTTAGGCTTGCTGCCCATAGAAGGCTTTCTGCAAATGTTTATTGATTGGTTAAAGTAAAGAGTCATTAATTTAAAAATCATTTTACCTTATGTAAAAATTTAAACAGTTATTCATATTGTACCAACATCCAAAAAGACTTTGAGGTTGCTTTTTAAAAATTACCATGAAGGGCCGGCTGCATGATGGTAGTAGAAGAAACATGGTCTTTGGGGTGATACCCTGCCCCAACTCTCCATTAACTCAGGGACCCTGAAAAGTATCCTGAGCCATGAGTTCTGGGTTAATGTAATCCAAGTTCATTCTGCTACCTACTTGACAAACGGTCAAAAAGTGGAAATGTGAAGTATTGTAGCACAGCACCTGATGAACTGGGAAATCAGTAGCTCATCCACCTTTGGTAGGTCTTACATCATGTAGCAAGCAATCATTTCCCTTCAGAATTTCCAAGGGAGAGAATACCCATTAACTATGCTAGCCTCATAGCAACCTTTTGAGGCAGGAAATGGGGCTCCCACTTTATAGTTAAGAGAATTGAAGTGACTTGCTCAGGGGGGGGGGGGGTGTGGGATAATTAGAAGTCACGTTCTTTTCATTTGGCCTTCCAGTGCTGTCCTGGTAGGCCCCCTCTAACAGCAGCTTAGATTTTATGTTATAGTATCAGCAATGCCCAGCTGTCTATTGGCCCCTTTACTCAATGATCCTAGTTGTCTATGCTTTTTGAGAGTTTATGTTTTTAGTAGCTTGTCTCCTCTCTTACTGTCAGTAATCTTACCTCTAGTAGCATCCTTGGCTCTCTTGCCATCCTTATCTGTGGTCTAGAAATCATATTACCAGTGGCGTTCAAATAGTTTCCAAAACAAGAGTCAATAGTCTTGTGGGGATGGGCGGGCCAAGGGTTCTCTTAGGAATAAGACTGTGGTCTAGAAATCATATTACCAGTAGCATTCAAATAGTTTCCAAAACAAGAGTCAATAGTCTTGGTGGGGATGGGCGGGCCAAGGGTTCTCTTAGGAATAAGGTGGCTTATGACTTCTTTTGTCTACTTGTATGCTATGTTGGTGTTTGCATTTTATATTTCCAGCCAAGGAATAACATGGATGCTGGACCGGAGGTTTAATTTAGTCATCAACATCCCAATAATTTTATTCATTTTTACAGACTTTTTGAAGCCACTTAAGTGTGCATATAGTCTTACTATAGTAATTAAATTTCTCTCTTTTGCTTAATAGCATGAATCAAACCTGTGACTTCTCAGGCTCAAAATTCCAAACCAAGTCTGCTTTACCAGGATGGTGTGCACCGGCTCCATGTTACGTCTGGCTCTGGTTGCCTTCTCATTTATCTGCGCATGCACAGGTTTTAGATCAGGGCTCTGCCATTTGTAAACCAGCTTTGCATCCTGTACCATCCATTCTTAGATGTCTTTTACACTAAGGAAACTTAGGAGGTACTGGAATTACAGGTGTCCATTTGGAGTGTGGTAGACTTTGATTCCAAAAAAACTTGACTTTAGAGCATACCTGGACTCTAGTTACAAAGCCATATATAAATTATTTTATTGAATAAAATAAGTAACAGTGTGGGTGAGGCTGTAGGAAAGGGAGCCACTAGCTGTTGAGTGCCATTCACTTACTGCAACAAACGTACCAGACACCTAATCTCCCAGACAGTTAACGGAACTGTGACTCAGAGACCTCTCTGCCCTCAGGGAGTTTACGCTCGAGGGTCCTTGGCACTTGCACATGCCTTAAGGGTGTGTGATGATTGTCTGGTGGCTGCAGACTTGTTTTCCCTTTCCTTCCCATCTTTTTGCAGGTTCCCTCCTGCGGGCCTTGGAACTCCCAGATTTGGGTAGAGGGATAGAATCCCCAACACGTTCTACAAGTTATATTTAAGGGGAGTGTATGTGGTGTGGACAAGTACTCGCACAAGCACACGAAGATGGGATATGTATGTTAGCCAAGCGTCCACAAACTACAGGCAGGAAAAGACTCAGAGAGGTTAAGTATCTTGTCTGGGGTCACAGAGCCGGCTTTGTTATTTTTAACCCAGATCCTTTGACTTCAAATCCCATGTCTGTAGAACAACATTGTGTATTATGACTTCACAGAGCCTCAGTTTTCTCTTATACAAATACGTGCTGTGTGTACAGCTTGGTTTATATTACTGTGGAGTGAATGACATTAGAATTTACTTAAGAATCCTGTAAACGCCTCAAAGCTGTGAGGTGTCATTTCCTCTTCACATTCTTCTTTTTGCTCTGTGGAGCAGGGAACCAGTGCCCACTGAGGTGGCCTGTTCTACCCTATATAATAAAAGCCTAATATGCTAAGTGTCTGGTCATCCGGTTGTCTGTTCAACCAATCAAAGTGTAATATGCTAGTCAACCAGTCAACCAGTCGCTATGATGTGCACTGACCACCAGAGGGCAGACACTCCAACAGGTAGTTTAGCTTGCTGCTGGGGTCTGGCCGATTGGAACTAAGCAAGATGAGCTGGACACACCCTGGAGCCCTCCCTCAGCTCCTTCCCCCGGCCAGCCCCACCCCCGGTGGGCCCCCATAGGGGCAGGCCTGCCTGGACCCCACCCGTGCACGAATTCGTGCACCGGACTTCTAGTACTGATATAAAGAGCAGCTCTACGGGTACCTCTTTTGGAACAGGAACTAACTACCTTACCCTTGATGGGAAAAGTGTGTGTGAGCAGAAGGCTTAAACAAAGCACAGTAGTCTCCTGGCCCTGTGTTTTAGCCTAGCTCAGGGGTCCTCAAACTTTTTAAACAGGGGGCCAGTTCACTGTCCCTCAGACCGTTGGAGGGCCGGACTATAGTTTTAAAAAAAAAACTATGAACAAATTCCTATGCACACTGCACATATCTTATTTTGAAGTGAAAAAACAAAACGGGAACAAATACAATATTTGTATTTGCATGTGGCCTGCGGGCCGTAGTTTGAGGACCCCTGGCCTAGCTGTTTGAGAGGGGGGTTAAACTTGAACGTGCATAGGGAACCACCTGGGAATCTTGTAAAATGGGGACTGTGTTTCAGTCAGGCCCGAGATTTTGCATTTTTAACAAACTTGCAGGTGCTGCTGGTACTGCTGATCCATGGACTCCACTTTGAGTAGCCAGGGCCTCTCTATGGTGGGATGATGGGGAGCTCACGGCTGCCAGGTTTGTGTCTTCAGAGGCAACTCACATACCTGGCTTTTGGGATCTGTTGAGGAAGCTCATTGAACAAAATACACAGAGAGCCTTTACCAAGCTCCTGCCCTTCCCTTTTCCCGGCAGGACTTCCAGCTTTGAGGTATAGCTTGATTTTAGACAGGACTGTGCGGAAATTTTTTTTTCTTTTCTTTTCTTAGGGCTTAAAAAAGTTGTTAGTGAATGCCAGGAGACCCAAGAGTTCCATCACTTAACAAGAAATGCGAAGTTCCTGCACTGGGTTTGTAATGTCTGATAGTCAGCTGGCACTCCCGTACCCTCCAGACAAATCAGTCTTGTGTGGAAAGCCTGCCGTCCTGGGAAGCGGGCACGCTCAGCCCTAGAAGAAATCACAGGAAGTAATTAAACAGAGAAGGTCAGAGAAAGAGGAAGTGGTTGTGTTGTTTCTGATGCGAATTGCATTGTTGTTCCTGGGGATCAAGATCATGATGTTTAAATCTTCTGGAATGTGGCTGCTTGGGGATTTGATTGTATTTAAATTGCAGCCCTTTTAGTTTATTCTTTTAGACAGCAATCTAGTTAGGAAATGAATTGCTTTTAGGTCTTATCAGGAATCCCCACGTGCCTAAGCAGAAGTCTTAAACAGGGAGTTGCTTATAGCTTGGCAAATTGCACTTAAATGAAATGAATGTCAAGACTATTAGAGGTTAATTTTAGGTGTCTGGAGTTCTCCCTAATTCTCCTGATTAAACACTTTAACATAATAGTTTTCTTAATTGGAATAATGATAGAATATTAGCATGCATATTAAACCATTTACCCAAATTTGAATAGGGTTAAAATGCAAATTAGCCATCACTTGTCTCTTTAGAGATAATTCCTGGGGAGAGATGGGGAAGAGACTGGAATATGAATTGGGAATGGGCCTTTCTTCTGGCAGCATTGCTAGGAAAGCCAAGAATAGACCAGAGGACTGAAGTGAGAGATCCTTTGTTTCCTCCAAAAAGAGGTTCTAAAAATACCAGTGCCTGTGACCTACCAAGTGGAGGTAAATGCAATGGGAAAGCTGAGTGAGCTGAGTGGACGTCCCTTCTGGTTGACTTTGCAGTTGCCTGTCACATTTTCCTGTTAGACAAAGGTGGTAAGAGACTTAAGGCCCCTCCCCAGCATTTAGACACCCCCTCTGAAGTCTTGAACGGATGCCACCACCCAGCAGTTCCCAAATCAGTGGCTGGGAGCCCATAAGCAAGCACTCTTAAGTATTGTTTGTGAACCAAATACATAAAGACACCCATATATATCTGTTACTCTCTTTCAATGTATTTATGGAATAATAAAACACAACCTCATTAAAATACTGCTGAATTCACTGTGGATGTTTGTTGTATTTTTCTCAACTCACAGTTATTAAAAGGCACAACTATAATCCCTGGGGAGAAGGGGCTAGTCCCTGAATTTTCTCCCTTTGAGTGCTCTCCTGAGAAAGTTGTGACCCGCATGCTAGATGGAAGAGAAGATGCACGCTCCTTCTCTGGGGGACACATGTGTAGAGGGTGTGGTCCCACGGCAGGAGGGTTTGAGTGGAAGGCCTGAAGGCAAGCAGAGGGCCAGTGTCTTCGGAGGTGGAAGGGGGAGCTGAAAACGAGCCTCAGGACCTCTTTTTTAGAGACGTGGCATCAAGTTAGGTCTTCTCATGAGAGGAGGGAGAGCTGAGGGAGTGCGTCTCCTCTATTCCAGCTCTTTCCTCTCTCCACTTACATCAGCATTTATCAAACATGTGTGCTGTGCAGCACACAACTCTTTATTTATTGTGCAAAAGAGGATACACCCAACACTGGAAGCTCTTGATGGGTACCAAGTAGCAAAGAAGGTGGGTACTCGGTTGCCATGTGTAGTAAGGTCTGGGAGTCAGGGAACGGAGGTCCCCTCCCTCTTTGCCACCACCCTGCTGTAGGACCTTAGGCAAGGTGTCGAGCTTCTTCTCTGGACTCAGTTTTCTCATCTCTAAAATAAAGAGCTTGAATCATATAGTATTGAAGAACTCTTATAATTCCAGATATTGCAAGGACAGTTCATGTTTAAAAACTCATTCTTAGTATAATAATCTTTCTTTAATAGAGACAAATACAAAGAAGAAATTAAAATACCTCTTGCTGCATTGTTGCAATGTACCCCACGAATCACAGAAGGACGCCCCAAGAAGTCGAATTAAAGAGTCACATTTATTGCAATCCGGGACTATGAGGGGCCATTCCCCAAATCTCATAGTAACAAGATGGTCGCAGCTCCAAGGTTATATAGGCAAAAAATCACAAAGGTATTGATTACATACCAGGGTTTGTAATGAGGAACTTGGCTCGAAAAAAGCAGTTTACAGAAGCAGAATTAAGCGTGTTAATTATAGTTTTGGGTCTCGGGGTCACTGAATTGACAGAAATTCATTATCTAGAGCCCTCGGGGCTGGAATGAGGAACCTAGTTTGCAAAAAGCAGTTTAAACAGCATGTTATAAACACATTATCTAGAGCCCTTGGGTAACCTGGGTTAAACTTAGGCATGTTATCTAAATTACAGTTTTGGGTCTAGAGCCCTCTGACCTTGGGATAACTGTGCTGTCCTTCCCAGGTGAAGGAAAAATGTGCTTTCTAAGACCAGTATGATCACAACCCATGGGATATTCACGTTACAATCAATAAGGCATTTAATCGAATGGGATGATTTATATAATTCAGAAAATCAAAATAACCTGTCCATTGTTAAACAAAGCAAATAGGTACCATACTTCAGCATCAGCCCAGGGGATGAATGTTCACCGTTAATAAGGGGGCGGGGGCTTGAGTTTTAAAGGACTCATCTAAAGACGGTGCTGGTATTTGGGGGAGGCAAGTTGGGGAGGAGGCAACTTGTGGCCAAAGGTTTTATTCCATAGACAGGGAAACTCCACCCCCAGGTTTCTGCTGAGGGAGCTCAGCGAAAGAGCTGGTCCAGTGGGCAGAGACTAACTATGGAAAGCTATTATGTGTCCTTGTGAGGTAGAGGATACATTGCTCTTTCTAAATAGAGTAAAATGGTTGCAACTTGACCATCTAATTGTAGAACTGGAGAGGATCTTGGGAAAATACCAGCTCAGCTCCCTTTTACACATAAATTGCAGTCCAGAGAGGTTGAATGAGGAACCCAGGGTCACACAGCCAGTTGGTGATTTGGGATATTTCAGGGCAGAGATGTCACCTGACTGTGGTTCCAGTCCTGTTTGGGGTGCTGTGTTAAACATTCATGACAATTGCTACCCTCGAGTTGTGGGGCCCTCAGGAGATAGGAGAAAGACGGTGGTAACCTACTCAGTATACAGGTAAATGTGGCCCATATTGAAACCATTGACATTGACTATATTGCTAGCCTTGGTTAGTCCCTGTCCGGGGCTGAGACAGATGAGCTTGCCTAAACGCTGTGCCTGGGTGGTTTCCACCCTCGGGGACAGGAGGGTAGGGATGGAGGCAGAGGAGGGCCTCCTTCAGCTCACCATCCTGAGAGGGAAGATGAACCCTTAGATGAAAAGTTGAAATACATGTGATGTTCCCAGGTTTTTACACCTGGGCACCAGCAAAAAAAGTTGATGAAACATTGCCTTCTGTTCTCCCCGTGTGTTTGTTTTTGATGTTAACTGCCAAGGTGGTGTGGTCATAGACAGCAGGAAGTAATATCTGATATGCAGGTCTGCTGGGGAGGGGGTCTGTGGATTCAGGAGGGGAAGGGTGGTGGTTTGGCACATTCCTGTGAGAACTCAGCACTTCTAAGCAAACGGGTGCTTTTACAGCAGAGAGAGGAAGGGAAAAGTTGACCGGCTGGTCATATAATGAACATTTTTTATGGTAGCTTTTTAAAAATTTATTTATTTTTTATTGATTTCAGAGAGGAAGGGAGAGGGAGAGAGAGTTAGAAACATCAATGATGAGAGAGAATCATTGATCGACTGCCTCCTGCACGCCCCCTACTGGGGATCGAGCCTGTAACCTGGGCATGTGCCCTTGAATGAATCGAGTCCAGGACCCTTCAGTCCCCAGGCTGATGCTCTATGAACTGAGCCAAACCAGCTAGGGCAATGGTAGCTTTTTAATTTAGGTTTTTGTATGGGTGCTGTCCCATTGGTTAACTCCAGATAAGGTTCAGATATCCTCTAGGGCAGTGGTCGGCAAACTCATTAGTCAACAGAGCCAAATATCAACAGTACTTCTTCAAAATAGACTCACCCAGGCCGAAAACCGACTTCTGCGCATGGGCCACGAAGTTTCAATCGCACTGTACATGTGCGCCCGCACGTGGTATTTTGTGGAAGAGCCACACTCAAGGGGCCAAAGAGCTGCGTGTGGCTCGCGAGCCGCAGTTTGCCGACCACGGCTCTAGGGAATCATGCGGCCTAGTAAGTTTTGTGGCCAAGGACATGTGGAAACCTAGGCTTGAGGGAGAATGAAAACTTCCCTAAACCAAGACGCAGTATCCCTGAGAGGAGACACCCCACTTTGCCGTGGTTAGACTTGATCCGTTTTCCATTCGCTTTAAAACTATACTTCTCAGTCAGGACTTCTTGGAGATTACAAGATTCATACTGCTTGTGTAGGATGGGGAACTAATTTTTTTTAAAAATTTCCTTTTCTTGGGGTTCTGCACCACTTGCCTTTTGTTTCCCCTTATTAGTCCCCATCCACTGGGCAACCTTCTTACTCCTGGAGTAGAAGGGTCCTTTGTGAGCTTGAAGATTGCATTGGCCTTTCCGGCCCCTTGGCCCAGTACTTCTGACTCACCTGAAGGGTCAGGGTGGTTTGGTTATAAATGGTTTACCTGCAGGTCCCCTGTCCTCCATTCCTCTTGTTCCGCATTGAGCAGTACAACAGTGACCAGGAGAATTGGACAGGTATGGTCAGCCCCCACCCCTGGCATTGCAGCCTGAAATGGAGCCCCTCTCCCAACTGCCCCCCAACAAGGACGATTTATCAATAAGAGGCCCGGAGGGGTGCAGATTGAGGCTGTTTGGGGATGCTGTCTAGGACACCACACCTTCCCATCTTTGCACTCTTACCTTCCTCCTCTCTAGACCAGTGGAATTAGAACTTCGCTCCGTGCCCTGTGTTAGTATTTTAAAAATCCAGAAGATTCTGATGTACCTTAAACTAATCAGGGTTTGGAAGAGAGTTGTAACCAACCAAGACCAGGGAGGCACTGACCAGGGAGCATTGATTCTTTTGAAAGACACCCCCCCTCCACCCCCGCAGGTGATGGATGTTAACTAAACTTACTGCGGTGGTCATTTTACAATATATACAAATATCGCATCATGTTCTACGCCTGAAACGAATAAAATGTTGTAAGTTAATGCTGATTAGTCCGTCATGTCAGAAGGCATTCAAAAGGCCACACACATTCATATCAGTGAATGGGAATGTTCTGAGGAATGTTGGTCCTTCCATTCCCACCCTTTCCTCGAGGTTCCATCTCATTCCAGTTAGATAGCAAATAATCTCTTAGGGAGGACAATACCAAATCGATGTTAACATGAAGGGAGATCACAAGAGACAATAAAA
>NW_005371410.1:2659492-2666553 GCF_000412655.1 Myotis brandtii
CCACTTCTTATGTAGCTTTTGTGAATTTTTCAATGAAACTACACTCTAACTCCTACTAACAAGTTGTCATTCTTGATTGTTGACAATCTGTACTCATTCATAAACTGTTTATGGATTTGACACTTTCTGGCCTTGGAAATACTCAAGTCACCACATTTGATACTTAACTTGGCAATCTCTGTGTCCAGGAGAAAAAAAACACACAAATGTTGTAATGAACCTCTCTGATAAGCTTTGGGGACAAGGTTATTCGTGGTCGAGGGAACATTTGTTCATGTGAAAGCACACAGTCCTCCCCCCACCTTCCCCCATTGAGACACAGGATCTGAAGATCTTACCAGTTCAGGGAGCTGAGAAGTATGCCCTGTTCTACCACACCGGATGGCTCTTCGCTTTCTGCCTGGTCACTTCCGCGATAAGGAACCCACGTGCTGTGCAGCTCTGATTGTCGGCAAGTTCTTCTATGGAACCACTGTCCTCGGCAGCAGCGACAACCGGTTCCGGGTTCTGATCGCCCTGCTGATACAGATGGCAGGCTCCCTCTCTTCTTCAGGCCAGATACCATCCTGGTCTCCTGATCGGGGTTCACGCTCAGCCATGTCTTTCGTAAAATGGGGGCCCAGGACTGGGGGTGCTTTTCCTGGTGCCAGACTCTTGATACTGTGGGTATTTGCCTCTCTTGGTGCAGTCATGGGTGGCTTCGGGGCTTTGGTCAGTGTAAAGGCACCAGGTTCTGCATGGATGATGCATGCTGCTTGTGCTGAGCCTGCACCCTTGAGTTTGCTTTTACAGGATGTCAGTTACCATCAGCTGCCATGGGCGTAGAGGAATAGACATCTTTCCCTTTGAGAGGGCATCCTATTGGCTCTTGGTATGGTGGGCAGGGATGGGAAGGGCATTCTGCTCCAAAGGAACTCTCCCCTTGTAGGTGAAGGACTCTAGTCTTCTGTATTTCTTTTTTTAAAAATATATTTTTATTGATTTCAGAAAGGAAGGGAAAGAGAGAGATAGAAACATCAATGATGAGAGAGAATCATTGATGGGTCGCCTCCTGCACACCCCACACTGGGGATCGAGCCTGCAACCCGGGCATGTGCCCTGATCAGGAATTGAACTGTGTCTTTCTGGTTTGTGGGTCGATGCTCAAACACTGAGCCACGCTGGCTGGCTGTATTCCTTGAGTGGTATCTTTTGGTAGGGGCGCAGAAGGCGAGGTGAGAAGGTAGGTGAGCTGCTCATGGCACTGAAATCGTTGTTTCTTGAAGTTGGTTCTGGGCCACCTACTCAGAGTCAGTGGTTTGGAGAGCTTGTTAAAACACACGTGTCTGCGGCCCACCCAGACCTCCTGATCGGCCTCTCTGGCCGCACCGCCCAGAGGATCTGCATTGTTGAAAAGCTCCCCAGGTGATCCTCTGCCTGCAAGCCAGAGTTTAAGGTCTGCTTCAATTGTAATGACCTCTTTGATGTTCATTTTCTTAAATGTCCAGAGGACTGAGGACTCGGGAATCTTAAAGGCCACCTTTGTGCCTGCTCCAGCCACCCAGTGCTTTTAATGGTTCCTGAGTATGTGTTTACACAATCTGCATTTTATGAAGTCCATAAAGACATGTTTACCCAACAAGTCACCAGCCCTGCAAAGGTCAGCTTTCCTCTGTTTGTATGAAAGGCACTTAACTCAAAGTCAATTAACACCAAGATAGAAGCTAATTAAGGCCTGGAAATGAGCTGCTCATGCCCACATTCCAGCTGTAACTTTTGTCCCCAGTCATAGCTTAGTTTTACAAGTCCCTTCAAGCTAGTTACTTCCCATAACCTGTGCATGTGTGGCCCGTTACAGCACACAGGTAAAAGTGCCATTTGTCATGTCATCCTGTAAGAGTGCCGTTTAAAAGCATGTAATTTAAGGAACTATTAAATGATGCCATGTTAACACTTTTGCAACTGACTGGAACACACCCCCCCACTCCCCCCAGCATCAGGGATATCATGGGAATGCTAGAGAAAGGGCAGGGGGGACTCGGGCTCCCTCTGTTGCTTTCAGAGCCTGCTGTTGCATGAGCCTTGCCTGGGCCCAGAGCTGTGATTTCCTCATTTGCAGAGAGTCATTCCTCAAAGAACTGCTGGAGGATTAAATGAGGGAAACGTGGGTCACGCGCTCAAGCACAGCGCCTAGTACGGAGAAAGCAGTCGATGTAGAAAAGGTTATCTGCTGCAGCTGATGAGGATTATTAGCACAAAATCGAAAACCCTGCGAGAGGACAACCCTTAGATTAGCAGTTGCTATTGGTCAAGAGCCTCCACGGGTTGGTTGTCCCGGGCAAATAGCCCCAGGTCCGCCTGCACCTTCGGGACCCCAGCCAGACGCCAGCCGGAAGCCCTGCGCTGAGAACCGCTCCGCAAAGGAAAGGTATGGCTCCTGGGTTTCACTGTAGACCCTGTGCGTGACAGCTTTCAACCCAGCTTCTTACCTGGAAGCGCCTCATCCTTAGGAGGAAAAAGCGAGGCGCTCTTCTGATTCGGGAACCACTTTTTATCTGTTGAGGTTAAGAACTGGGGTGGATAGTACAGTTAGGGATTAAAATAAAGAGACTCCGCCCTAGGCAGTTTGCCTCAGTGGATAGAGTGTAGGCCTGCGGCACAAAGGGTCCGAGGTTCGATTCCGGTCAAGGGCACTTACCTGGGTTGCTGGCTCCTCCCGGCTCAGCCTGGGCCCTGGTCCGGGCGCGCGCAGGAGGCAACTAATCGATGTGTTTATTTTACATCCATGTTTCTCTCTGTCTTTCCTTCTCTCTTCCACTCTCCCTAAAAATCAATGGAAAGATATCCTCGGGTGAGGATTAACAAAAAAAGGAAAAAGAGAGAGAGATTCTGCTTGAGAATGTTTATCAAATGCTGTGAACGTGCTAAAGATCCTGGCTGGGGGGCTGGGAGAGGGGACCGCCCTGTGTAGGCTGCTTGCGGATTGTTTGGCATCAGCACATGAAGTGCTTTTTTAAAAAAATTATTCTTAAAGTCTTCATGGGAAACTAAGTTCTTGTTAGTAGAAGTGAGGCCGTCATGGTGGCTTCGTTCTTGTTTAGCGTTAGTGCAAGGAGGCAGTAGGGCTTGCTTGGTAACGACCATAGATTTTAGACCAGTGCTGTACAGTGCGAGCCACGTAAGTGTTTTTAAATGTTCGGGTAGCAGTGTTTTGTTGTTGTTTGTTTAAATAGAAACAGGTGAAATTCATTTTAACATGTTTTTATTGAAGTATATCTCCCAATTGTCATTTCAACATGTACTCAGTATCAAAAAGTATTAGTCTGCATTGTGTTTGCACTACACCTTTGGAATGTAGCGTGTATTCTACACTCAGGACATCTCATTCAGACCAGGTGTGTTTCACGTGTTCGTGTTCGGTAGCCACGAGAGGCTAGTGCCTATTGTGGTAAACAGCGCACCTCTCGGCTCAGACAGACCTGGGTGTGAACGTCACTCCGCTGCTGATCGGTTGTGTGGCCAGGGGTAAATTACCTGCACCCTGCAAAGCCTCAGAGTCCTCGAATGTAAAAAAGGTACCGTAAAATCCACCTTTCTGGGCTGCTCTGACTATTAAGTCAGGTGATGTGTGTATGTAAACTCGTGGGTCCATGAAGGGGTCCTCTGTAAATGGCACCTAGATGTTTTTGAGATATAGCCACTGTTAATTGTGTAGCGTATGGATTAAGGAGTGGGACTTATGGTGGAAGCCAGTGTTTAGACAATATTTATTTATTTGAAGAAGGATTTCAAACAACCTGACAATTCCAGGGACTGGAATCTGGGATCTCGCACACAAGCATTGGAAGGGAACTGTGGTTCTGGTCAGAGCAATTTGCTTGGAGCCCTGACCGATTCAGAGAAGAAGGTGTGCAGGGAATTCCTATAGGAATCATGTGGCATTATCAAAACAGCCCGAGCCTCAGATGTGGGGGACTCTGCCCCTTATGTTGCATATTTCTCTTCCCAAACTTTGGTTTTCTCATCTGTCAGATGGAACTAATAATTTGAGGCTTGTGAGGATTCAATTAGCCGACACCTGAAAATGCCTGCTGCGGTGTCTGGCATATTGAGGTGCCTAATCCTTGCCGGGTGGATGTTACTGGCACCTGGAAAGCAGTTTCAACTTAAAGCCTATTGAGAGGGCCTGAGGTCTAGATTGAAGGGAAGGATTGTGCCCCCCTGATAAGCAGTTTGAAATGGAACCAGAAAGCAAGGTTTTGTGAGGAACTATCTTTGGAGCTGGAAACAGACTGATAAATCCTGTCTTAGCCAAATGAAACGGGCGTGGAGGATCTAGGGCCACATACCCGCTGTTCATTGAATACCAAGATTCTGTGAGACCCTACTAAGGATATGTGACTGAACTGGGTGCCAGAGGGGACTCTGGAAGAGAAGAGGAAGAAAAGGGGCGTGGCCTGGGTAGCTGGATTAGGACCCCCCCCCCTCCCCCGCACACTGGCTGTGTCATGAGCATTTTTGGTGACTTTTTTTTTCTTGTTCCTTTAGTTCTCTGGCTTCCTTGCCCAGCTTTTGACATTCTATTTATTTATTTATTCTGGAAAGTAAAATTATTACTAGAGGGTCACACTCTCGTGTTAGTATTTTAGACAGTCCCAAGAGCCAGGGGAGAACCATCCTCAAAATGGAGCTCTGGGGAATTAGCTACCTGTGTTCCCAAGGTGAAGTGTGAGCGGATACAGTGTCTTCACAGGTGAAAGGACAGACGTGATCCAGCCAGAGAGAATAAGTACAAATTGGCCTTTTGATTCAGACAAACCAGACACCAAAATCTAGCTTTGCAAAGCACGTGAACGAGGGTGTGTGTGACAGTCACTGTACACAAAGACGCAGCATAAAACTGCGTTAAGTCGGCGGCCTCCCCTCCCCTGCCCTGAGCAGAGAGAAACCTTGCAGCCATGCGCCCACCTCTTTGATTTACTGCAGTTCTGCACCTGGGGCCCCTTAGCAACAGATTAGAGCTCCTTCTCTTGAAACTTTACTTGATAAGGACAGCCCAGTGGCCCCAAAGATGGTCATTAGATGGGTTTTCACTGCATATCGTGTTTTCCTTGAATTCAGCCATAGGTATTAATCACCCACCACCAACACGCACATACTCATACAGAGATGCGTAGCCGTCATGATTTGGGAGGGTTTCTGTGTGTGTGTGTTTTGTTAGCTCACAGTAGCTATGAGGTCATAGACTTTCTGTCGTGGGACTTTTAGCCATGAATAGAGGAGCTGAATGCCCCATTTGAGAACTAAACTTTCCACTGCCCCAAGTAGTGTCCAGTGACTTGGACCAGAAGCCCAGGTGGCTTGGTGGAGGGCCCTGCCGCACTGTGGGTCTGAGCTCTCAGGAAAGGTAGATCTTATCTCTAAGGAAGTGGCGGCTCCCTTTATCAGGCCATTCTGGTGAAGCAGACTCACTCCCTGCAGAGGAGAAATTTGATGTTAACTATTTCTGGCCTGTCTCTCACCTGCAGCAAGCAGAAGGAAAGTGAAATAATAACACATTTCTGAAGTGTGTGTTGCTACCTGCCCCTGACATTCCATTCTCCCCTCCCTAAAGAAATCCTCCCCAGAGATTAAAAAAAGGTCGACATCCCAGGTGTGGTGCATAGAGTAGAATGACTAACTGTATCCACAACCAGTTAGGCCCCTTGCCATGGTCTCTGTAAAAGTTCCTTGCAATCTTTTTTTATTCTTTCAAATATTTTTTTTTTTATTGAGTTCAGAGAGAGAGGGAGGGAGAGGGAGAGAGAGCTAGAAACATCATTGATGAGAGAATCAATTGGCTGCCTCCTGCTTGCCCCCTACAGGGGATTGAGCCTTAAATGGGCATGTGCCCTGACCAGGAATGCAACCATGACCTCCTGGTTCATGGGTCGATGCTCAACCACTGAGCCACGCCCGCTGGGCCTCCTTGCAATCTTGAAGACAGACTTGTGCACAGACACAAGCTGATGAAATACGGGATCCCACCTAGCAAAACTGGGCCCTTTGATTTGGGGGAGGGAGGAAGGAGTGAACCTGGCATTGTTTTGTTTTTAACATTTCAATTCGTTATTCTTGACTGTTGTGAAGAGTGAATTTTGAGAAGGGATTGGAGGATTGGAAAGTTTGTAGGTGGAGAGGATGAAGAAATCCTGGTTTCTCATTTCCTCCGGGGTGTGTTTGTGGCTCTGACATTTGCCCGGCCTCTGGAGAACTGCTACCTTGGGGTGATCTTCTGACCTCAGGGCAGCAATATGGGCTTCAAGGTGTGTCCATCCACAACATCTAGGCCAGAAAGAAGCACCATTTTGCAGATGAGAACACTGAGGCCTGGGATTTAAACCCAGGTCACACCGTTGGGAGCAGGAGAGTCTGATTGGCCTGGATGTTTGCTCTTCCCCCAGGGATCATCCAAATGAGGTCCAGAAAGAAAGGGGGATGCTGTCATTGCAGGAGGGTCAGCTTGGAGAATTCCTTTGCAATTTTGAAGAGTGCCTGAAGGAAAGAGGGGATGGGCACTTCGCAGAGGCCCTGGGTCTTCTCAGACAGGAGGCTCTGGGTAGGAGGAGAGGGGTGGAGGAGCTCTGTTATAGCTGCTTAAATTAGTTCAAAGTGAGAAATGTAATTACTATACTTGCTCAAACCAAATGTCTGAACATTGTTATAAAATGAGGTGTAATCACAGAAGAGAAGAGTGTGGCACAGCATTACTCCCACAAAGTGGCCTCAGTGTTCTCGGGAGCCCCAGTGCCGATTAATCTTCTGGGGGTGTTGAAGTCCCATTAAGTTCAGGTATGTGGATTGGACTTAGGGAGAGTTTTCGTCCTCATTTGGATAGTCATTCACAGTTACTTTGCATTTATAGCAAACTAGTGGCCTGGTGCATGGATTTGTGCACATTGAAAGGAAATTAATTAGAAGAAATATTTTAATATCTCTATTCGCCCTTTCTCTATAATAGAAGTGTCAACCAAATTCACGATCAACAATGACAGATCAAAACACACATGTGCGACTGGGCCAGCGAGAGTTTTAATGTGTCG
>NW_005371410.1:2666628-2666925 GCF_000412655.1 Myotis brandtii
CTTCTTTTCAGTTGGGTCAAGTTTCTAAGCTTTCTAAATCTGCATTTTCTGGCTAATGAAAGAAAATAGGATTCCATCGAGTCTCCTACCTACCGACTTCAGGACTTCTGTGAGGATCAAATGAGATGAGGCATGGGAAAACACTTCACAGACATTTGGTTACAGTGTAAACTGTTTCCACCTGGCTATAAAGCGTTTCTGGGCTGAAGAAACTGCAAGGAGGCTAGTGCAGCCGTGGGCAAACTACGGCCCGAGGGCCAAATCCTGCCCGTTTGAAATGAATAAAACTAAAAAAAA
>NW_005371410.1:2667034-2695127 GCF_000412655.1 Myotis brandtii
GTTTCTGGGCTGAAGAAACTGCAAGGAGGCTCTAGTGCCTAGAGAGGAAGCCAGGTGTTGCTATGTGATGTCATTACCTGGACGGTGGGACACTTAGCATATTAGCCTTTTATATATATACATATATATAGATTTGTGATGAAGGAGGAAAGAATCGCCATTAAACATTTTAGTTAGGAATATTTGGGGTCAGAATAAAATAAGATCTAGGCCAAGAGGGAAAACTGAGAATGGTCTATGGCAACTGGCCCTTGTTAATTGCTATTTGAATGATAAAAGGAAAAATGAAAAGGATATTTCACTAACTCCCTGGAAAAGGACTTCCTCTAATATTTTTGTCTGCTCCATACTTTTCTCCCCCAAGCTGAAAATTGTTATAAGGAGTTCTGATTCTGCCATTTCTTAGTCATGTGATCTAGAGCAGTTTAAACTCTAAGCCTTAGTTTTCTCTTCTGGGAAATGGGCTAATGTAGGTACAGTTAAATGAGATAACACGAGACACAGGAGAAAAACACATGGTGAATAATAGCAAGCTGCCATTATCATCATCATCATTGTTTCTGATCATGTTTCTAGCATTTGTACTGCCCCAAAGATAGCCACAATACCGGAGGAAAAGGGGGGGATGAAAGGTCTGTTGGGGAACAGGTGCCTGGAGCTAAGAGAGGTTGGTCCAAAGAAAGGTTTCCTGGGTCACTTTTTGGAAGGGAGGGATTTGATTGGCAGAAGAGAAAGGGTGATGTCCAAGCTGGGGATGTGGTGCATGGGATGACTGAGCTGTGTCCACATTTGCAAGAAATTGACCCGCTGTTTTGTAGATTTGCAATTTGTACCCTGTTCCCTTTGGCTTCTCCCTAATCTGTGCAAAACATGGGGGGGGGGGGCGGGCAGGGGTAGGTGCTTTCAACTATCCAGCTCCCAGAGACCCCAGGACCGTCTATCTGTGAACAGTAGGGTTTAGTTACAGAAGGGCAGGGCATTTCCCTGTTTTGTTTACTGCTGCTTCCAGTGCATGGCATAATCTATCTATACTAATAAAGAGTAATATGCTAATGGTCAATACGCTGTAACAGTGTAATGACCAGGTTATTAGCATATTAGCTGGGGCATTGCTCTGGAGACGGGCGAAGTGGGGAGGCCCCCGGAGGAGGCAGGACCATCCCGTGCTGGGGAGGGCAGGGGTGAGAGCCCATAGTGCCCCCCTCACCAGTCCTTCACCATCCACCGCTCACACTCTGAGTGCCCTGTGGCCCACCTGCCAGGGGAAGGAGCACAGCGCAGCAGGCAGGAGGCTTCCACACTCCCCCAGTGCCATGGCGGGCGGGTGGAGCTGCCTCGTTGCTCTGGAGATGGGGCAAAAGCGGGGAGGCGCCCAGAGAAGGCGGGACCAGCCCAAGGAGGCCACTCGGACTGAGGGCGGGGCTTGAAATGGCCAGAGGGTTTGGGGGCTGGGCCAGGTGCGCTGGAGCTCTGCGTGGACAGGTTCGGGTGTCAAGGCAGGGCTGCAGGTGGGTGGGCGGCGCCTAGCGATTTGCGCTCTGGGCTCCTAGTAGCATAATAGGATCTCAAGTAGTATCTGCCAAATGAATGAATAGGGGTACCGCATGAGTGAATATCTACAATAAAATATGTGTGCTCCTTGAGAAAACGCATCAAGAAAATTATCATTGCTGAGACTGTTAGGAGAGAAACTTTTGAAGCAACTTGGTTTGGTCACAGGCAAGTTGTTTATACTTGTGTTTATAACTAGTTACCATGCCGTTCATATGTTTAATATATTTGATTACAGATTTTAACTTTATTTTACATGGTTGCCTGCCTGTACACCATTGTTAAAATAATTGAGAAATTATTAGCATGAACGTTCCTTTTTCCAAAACGGGTTATGCTGCTACTTCTGGAGTAAAGTGTTCGAGTGTTGTATTCACCGGACTATCGCTCCTACCAGTGCAGTACTGAGCAGGTGTCCTGAGGTTTAGGGCTTCGATGTGCATGTGAATCACCCATGTCTTGCGAAATTGCAGATGAGGTGGAGAGGCTGAGAGCACGCATTTCTATTAAGTTTTCTGCTGCTGCTGCCTCTTTTGACCACACTTTGGGTAGCAGGACTTCAATTTGTCTTTAGTATACTCGTGTTTTTGTGTTCTAAAGATGTAGCATATCTCATTCTAAGCGTTGACTCTTCTTAATCCCTTCTGGAAATAGTTGTTTGGTCTGCAGGTGGTTAATACAGCCCTGCCCCAGTGTAGCCAGCCGCTCCTAGAAGCTTGGACGTTTCAGGATTCACTGTGGACCTTGAGTGAAGTCTGAGGCTCTATATTTGGCTTTTGGGAATGTATTTGGGCTTTTGGACTTTTGGATGACGTTATTGGGTTCAGCGTTGGCTAAAAGTATGGGTTGCGCCAATAAATTATTTGACAGAAGCGTCAAATCGTCAAATGATGGTAGGTTCATTTCTATTACTCAGTTTGATCCTATGTGCTCATCATTGTCTAACCCTCTTTTGGGTGAATACTAAAACAAACCTTTTGTAGTCTTGCAAAATAAATATCTTAAGTATGATTCTTTGCATGCCTATACGGTGCCAACTGATTCTAATAATTTCTGAATTGTCCATTTCTTCAGATGCAGCTGCTTTACAATACTGTAATTCAGGCAACAACATAGGTGTGAGTTTAACTTCTTGTTTGTATTAAGATGCTGTGATTGCAAAGTGAACTCACTAAGGATTTACCTCCTTTGGTGCTAGAACACCCCAGGGGCTCAAACCTGCCCCCTTCTACTCTCTCTCTACAGCCTGCCTGGGCAGCATCTAGTCCCATGACTTTCCATACTGTCTGTGTGCAGTTGGCTCACAGGTGGATTCCTCCAGGCTGGTCATTCCCAGAACTCCAGACTTGTGTCGACATTGCCACATGGACGTCTAACATGCATCTAAACTTAAATGTCCAAAACAGAACTTTCCGTCCCCTACAGCAGGCAGCCCACTTCCCCAGCCTTCCCTGTCTTTACACACGACGCCGCCATTCACTCAGTGGTCCAGATCCCACATCTCATGGTATCTTTGGTCCCACTTTCCTACACCGCCTGTCCGCCTCTAAGCCATCAACAAGGTTGTCAGTTGTTCCTCCATAAGAGTATGAAATTGTCCTTTTTTCCTCTGGCAGTTGCCTCCCCTGGGCAGGCAGTCTCAGTCTCCCACCTGAAGCATTGCCATAGCCCTCTGGCACCCTCCCTCACTCTTGCCCCTGTGTAATGCATTTTCTGCAGAGTAGCCAAATGATCTTTACAGAAACACATTGCTTCAAGTCTCTCGTTGCTTAAAACCTTCCAGTAGTTTTCTGTTGGAAACTCCTGACCTGGTTTACCAATCCCTGGATTCTTGCCTTGGCCTGTATCACACCTTCTGCTCATCTGGTACCATTCTCCTGCAAGCCAGGAAAGCTCGCTCTTGTCTCGAGGTATTGGTATTGGCCATTCCCTCTGACGACAGTGCTGTTCTGCCTGCTCTTCCCATCACTGGTTCCTTCTTGGTAAGTGTATCTGCGTTTAAATGTCAGCTCCTGGATGCCTTTTCTGGCCCTTGTCACCTCCGATTACATCACCCAACTTTAAATCTGTGTAGGACTTACCACTGCCTGTTGATGTTCATGCTCTGTCTCCCTGTATGTGAGTAGGGACCTCATTTGTCTTTTCTCTAGTGTATACTAGTGCCTAGGCCCTAGAAAGTACCCGAGCATAGCAGAAACTTAAGGCTTTTTTATGCTCTGTCTCCCTGTATATGAGTAGGGACCTCATCTGTCTTTTCTCTAGTGTATACTAGTGCCTAGAAAGTACCCGAGCATAGCAGAAACTTAAGGCTTTGTTGACTAAATGAATGACTTTACTGAAATGCAAAGAACTTGAGTTCTACCACCATTCGTATTTATTCACTGCTGTTTGAGCAAAAAAAGTAAAAAAACAAAATAGACTACATTATCCCTAAAGATTCTTTTGCTTTGTTTTGTTTTGTAAAGAAGCAGTTTCCAGACTGTTTGTTGGAAGCTGAGGTCCTGCAACTACAGGCTTGTGCGTAAAGCACCTGCTTCTCCTGGTGATGTTCGCATTCCTAGGAAACCCATGTGCCTTTCGAATTACCTGAGACAGATTGACAGGTGCTTGTGCGTGTTAATATTCTCATTGTTGTACATTTCCTAACCCGTGAGTGGTCTAAATGTTAGCATTTAGTTAGTGAAAATAATGACCCACCGTTATTGGTGGACTTCTTGAGCTCTCGGTACTTACACGTCTTTGTACTTGATGCTAGAAGGGGAAACGTGGTGCAAGACATGCTGACTGACCTTGTAATTCTGTTTGTAAACATTTAGTCCTTAACTTCTGGTTAAGCATAGTAAACTGAACAAGTGTACCTATCTCTGCTTCCTCCCAAAACTCTTCATAAAATGACAGTAAGGGCTAAAAACAGTATAAACACAGAAACCTCCCTGAGAGAGATAGCAAGCAAATTTTGCAAGATGCAATGCCCAGTGTGTGAATGCTGATTTAGCAGAGCAGAGAAAGCTGAAACCAAACTGCCTGCCAGGGTGGGTGGTGTAAAGTTGCGGGTGGGATAGATGGAAGTTTCTGCTGCAAAATCCTAAGGGCTGGAGTTCCAGATGCAGTTCTGCACTTAGAACAGGGAGTGGAAGAACATTGTATCAGCAAGGGTTTATCCGAGAGAGAGAGAGAGAGAGAGAGAGAGAGAGAGAGAGAGAACACACCTCGAAATCCAAGAAGTAGGGTCCAATACAGGACAGAAATAAAGGGAAGAAGCCCAGCAACGCAGCCACACATTTAAACCCTGAGAACAGCCAGTCTCGATGGGCAGCATGGATGGTTCCAGAAGGGATGGCACTAAGAGCAGAATTGCTTTCGGTCCTATTGAGAGAATGTATTTTTCAGCTCTGGCCCAGTTTATTGATGAAATAGTAATTAATGCATAGAAAACCAAGCAAAATTTTTAAGAGGAGGTCGTTTTTAAATGTAGGAATAAGACAGAAAGCTACAAGAATGAAAATATGACCAGCGAATTTTCCAAGGTCGGCTCACTTTAAAGATGTATATCATCATAGCTGTGTGCTGCCAAAGTTCGATTTAATTAAAATGTCATATAACTATTTAAGAAGGAGGGAGGAGTCGGGGTGATATCAGAGAGCCAAACCTGACGGAGCCAGTAGATAATCGCTGATACTGATGCCAGGTTTGCACATCAGCGGTCTCCCTGGAGAAGTATCCACACCTGTATACCATCTGCAATGCTGAGAACAGCCCGTCAGGTGCGTTGGAGGAAGTGACATGTCGAACGAAGTCTAGCCCAAGACACTTGTGTCTACTGCTTTCTTCTCAGAAGCTTCAAAGTTTTCTACTTTGTAACGATTTTACATTTAAGTATGTGCTATAATTAAACAAAGATAACAAGGAAAGCAAATGAAATTCATAGCAACCTCAGAGGAACATTCTAAGTAGGAGATCATGGGACCAAAAATTTGAGGTGGCAAAAATTTGAGGTGATGCCAGTGGTTTTTCTAGCCCCGAGACATGGGTTACTTCAGTCTTCGAGAAGTTGTCAGCCTACTTAGAAAGGCCAGAGTCTGTGAATGAAATATAATTATATGTTACCTTGTTGTGAGAAAAGGGCTAAAAAAAAAAAGGTGCCAAAGACATTGTAGCAATTTGGTGGGAGGAGAGGGAAAATCATCTTGGTTTAGGCCAGTGATTTTTCAGCCGGTGTGCTGCAAGAATTTTTAAAACATGCAAAACCTGAATATTTAGTCAGAAGCAATGACCTCTCTTCCCATAGATTTAGCCAAATTTAAAAATTTTAAATAATCAAAATTATACCTATTTTGTCAGGCAAAAAAATGTAGTATTTTTTTGTATGCTGCAGAATTTTAGTAATTCGTTTATGTGCACCGTGTTGAAAATTGTTGGTTTTGGCAGTTGAGAGTCGCTTCATGGAAAAGAAAGGAATTGAGTTTTGCCTTGATAGATTGGTAGGGTTTGGAGAAAAGGGAAAAAAGAGCTATGTCCTCAACCACAAACGAGTTGCCAATGAGAAAAGTAAGTACTTATTGCTCAGTTGTTCAAGATGGCGACGGTGAGGGCTGAGTTTGTCAGTTGGCTGATTTCTGGCAGACCTGGCTCATCTTCAGGGCATGCACCAGGCTTAGGGCAAGGGTCCCAGAGGCCCGGCCATGTAGGTCATTTAAGCCTGCCTGGCACCTGGGGGTGCCAAGATGCAGTGCATCTATTTCAGTATCGAAATTTTTCTACTGTGGTATTTCATTCAAAACAAAGAGAAAAGTCAAGTCTGTTTCCTTTTCTGACGATCATGACTAAATTTTTCTCGCATGAACGGTTCTTGTGTTCTTATTTAAAAGAAGAATTTGGCATATGGCAGACCTCCTCACGCTATCTTTAGTTGGTTGTGTGGTGTAAGTGATTAAGAATGCAGCTGTACTTGCTACCAGCACATGCTTTTAAGGACTGAATTGCTAAGCAGACAGGCCTGGTTAGAAGTTTAGAATAGCCTCTTGGGATCAAAGATCCAATTTTTCAAGCACGTGGTATACAAGAGTCCCTGTCCTAGGACGGAGGCATTGAGGGCTGTTTGCAGCCAGAGGCGGCGTGGCTTCTGTGTTTGACATGGCGGCCACTCCTGGCTCTGGGAAGGCAGCGTGCTTCCCTTGGAGTAGACAGAGCAGGCTGACTTCACCTTACTCTGTATAATTTGGCTCCAGTGCTCCTTTGGAATAAAACATCCTTTACTTCTCCAGTGTGTCCTGGGACAAGTCCACCTCTGTCCCGTTGCTCGGTTACACCGTGGTGCTGGGTCCTTAGTCTTCAAAGCTTGGAACTCCCTCTTGCCTTTCCTCCAAAAATGTGTTCTTCAACTCAGCAAATATTTACCAACTTTCTGCCATACGCAGGACTGTGTGGAGAACACAAAGATGAATCAGACATGGGGCCCGTCCATAAGTGCTGTCAGTCAAGTACAGGACAGCGTGCAGCAGGGCAAGCCCACGGAGCTTTTCCCACAAAGTGCCCCACAACAGCGCCGTGTGCTGTAGGTAGTTAGAAGGGGAAGGAGATGAGTTAGGGGGTTAACCCTCACGGAGAAGGTGCCATTTGGATTGAGCCTTGAAGGATAGGCTTTGCTGTGAAGAGCAGGAGGTGTTCTGGGCAAAGGTAGGTAACACATGGGCTCTATAAAGCAAGAGGACGGATGGAGAATTGGAAGAAAGAGTAATCAGTGCTCATTGAGTTCTCACTGTAGCCCAGGCACTTGGCTTAGGTGGCACCCTCCTTATCCCGTGTAATCCACATGGCAACTTCTCTCCAGCTAAGAAAACCAAGGCCTGGAGCATTTAAATAACTTGCCCAAGGAAGCTCTTAAGTGGTAAGAGTGGGGATTTGAACTCAAGACAGTCGGATTCCAAATCTCAAACTGTTGACCTCTAAAACAGGCATTAGCCAGAGCAAAAGGTATTTGAAGGGAAGTGGAGTAATTTGCAAGGTGAGGTTTAGAAAAAAAAAAAAGTGGTTTGGGGCAGAGGAAAGAAAGGACCTTGAATGCTGAGTTAATGACTCTGTAAGCAGCAGGGGGCCACTGAAGGCTTTTAATGCTTTTAATGGAGTGTGACTGCAAGGCAAAAACATTGGCGTTCATTACTATGTGCCAGCTGCCCGACACCCCGATGTCCTTTAACCTCATAACAACCCTGTGAGGTAGGTGCTACCCATGCCCCCTTCTACTGGTAAGGAAACTGAGTAAATGTGTAGAGAGGTTGACTTGCTAGAAGAGGAACTGAGAATGCTGTGGGAGGTGCACTGGAGGTCAAAGGCAGAGAGATCAGTCAGGCCACTGCAGGAGCCCATGAGAGACAGTGGTGACGCAGGGAGGGGAGAGAATCGGGGTGCAGGTAAGGGAGTGAAAGAGTCCACGTAGCAGAGCCTTCTGACTTCCATCTTGTAGAGCACAGGTGTTGGGAAGAGCCCTGGGAGTGCAAGCCGTGGAGGAGGCAAGTCACCTTCCTTTCCAACCCCACAGACTAGAAGGGACAGATTGGGGCATTCTGCACACGGGTGGGGAGAAGGCCTCTCAGGATGGTACAGTTGGTAAGTGAAGAGTGTGTGGAGACGGTGGAGCCGGGGCCACAGATGGAGCCACGCTGAACACTTAGATCTGAGACTGGAGAGGAAGCTGGATGGGATGAGGGAAGTCTGGCTGGTGACGAGAGAAATTGCTAGATGTGGCAAGTCCTGGTCACCGTGCACCCTTCAAGTTCAAGTGGGTCATGTGAATGTAGGATCCATGTCTGTGAAACGTACAGTGATAAGAAATCAGTCTTCAGGTCATGTGTGTCCTCAGTCAGATCTGGCCCAGAAGTAATTATTGGCTTTGGGGTTTATAGAGGCTGCTTTGAAATAGAAGGTACATTAAGCCCTTGTCTGTGACCATTCATTGTGACACCTGGTTTCCGTCAGGCGGGCGGCCAGTGCCGGGCGCCAGCAGCCACCCCCCTCTCTGGCAGGCCTCTAAGAGCAGCACCCTTGGCCAGACGCCTGTGAATTTTAAAGGCAGGGATTCATCTGCGGAATCATCTTTCCAAACCTAATGATGTGTAATTGCTTAGCTGTGGGGTTACGATAGATCTATTTCTAGCGGGTTAGCTACCTGAGAGGAAATGAGAATGTAAATTGTTTGCTGGACTTTGACAATGTTACATATGAGGATACAGCTTACCCACAGATGCAGAGGACACAGGGAAAGGTGTTTTTCCCCCCAAGTAGCAGGCACCATTGATTGATATTTTATAATTTTCTTGCCTGGGTCCTTTTCACACATTCTTAGTAGTTCTCACAGCTTTTATTTGTGTGGTTTTGAACCCATTTTAAGAGGAGGAGCCCAGGTTCCGAGGGGAAGTAGCTTCCTCAAGGTCCCCCAGCTGGGAAGCGCCAGAGCTGGGATTGCAGCCTGGGTCCCTGACTGCATGTGGCTTTCTGTTCCCGGTATCAGGAGTAGCCCAACAGTTGGCAATAACCACTGGTGGGTGGGATGGATGGATGGATGGATGGATGGATGGATGGATTCTCCAAAAACAATAGTTCATATTGCTTCCTAATATAAGACAATATTTGGGATGGTTTTTTGGAGAAGGGAGCCACGAACCAGGAGACACCAAAAAAATCTTCCTTAAAGCCGGCAATTCCCATGATTATTCATTATCATTACAAAGGAAAAGACCTACAATTATTCAACACATAGATGTTGAGTAAAATTGCACTCACGGCTCTGGATTTGGGGAAGAGGTTAGGGGTTGAATATACACGTGAGGGGGCAGGTTGGGTTGAGGCGCCACATTTCCCACATGAGGGGCTTCCCACAATAGCACCGCATCGGCGTGCAGGTGTCTGAAAGGTGGTTGAATGCTGCACTCAGGATTATTTTGAATAATGTGCTGCTTTTTTATATGTATCTATCTGTAGCAATAACTTTCTATAGGGAAAAGCGCTGGTTCCATGATCTTTCTTGCCTTTTAAAAGGAGGCAGGGGAGAGATCTGCTTGAAACTCTTACCAGGTTCCTCACAGTTCCCTTTTCCTGTTATTTATTGGCAGGTAGAGTCTCGCATTCATCGAGGTCTGGGCCCCAAACGGTCTGTCAGACCCCCGGTCCCCCCTTCTCATGTGGCGCTGCCCTCTGCTTCATCCCTCATCCTCCAAAGCAGCCCTCAGGAAGGCTAGAGCCTGGGGAAGGAGGAGGATGGAGTGTCCCTGGCACAGTTCTGATTAATCTTATTCATTGTCAAGTACAGCTTTTTAATGAGCTGATTCATTACTGAGAGTAGGTCTCATGCAAATCCCCAGTTTGTATCCTGTGGATTTAATTTCTAACAATTTCCTCATTTCAACACAACTCCATTGTACCATGAGTTTTATGATTTCCTTCAAATGTAGAACCTCGCCTCACATTTTATTTAAAAACGATGAGGTAAATATTAACAAAATGAAAACCTTCAAAACATAAGCTAGAAGAACACATAGGTAGATAAACTGATCTCTGAAGGAAGGATCATCCACACATAAAAGTATGGAAGAAATTACAGAGGAAATTACTGTGAAGTTTCCAAACTTCTGTTTGTGCGATAAAACCACAGACAAATTTAACAAATAGGCAAAGAGTTTGCCTCGATTATGACATATAGACAATATAAAACTATGAAGTGTTCAGGAAATTACAAAAAGAGACACTTAAGACAACCAGTAGAAATATAGACAACTTAATGCTTTCACAAATGCCAGGCTAACTATTTAAAAGAGAACAATATAGTTGGCTAAACATGGAACAAAATAGTTAACCCACAAAGTATTAAAGCAATGCAATTAAAACATAATAGCATTTTTACAGCAGCTATTCACAGGTTATTAGAGTAATACAAGTGAAATAATAGCATATTTTCAACTGTTACCAAATAGAAAAATATTTTCAAGTGCTGGTACGATTTTTGGCAAGGGGGCAGTTTTCGTACTGTGTTTGGAATAGAATTTAGTGTACCCTTTCTGGAAAGCAATTTGGTGACATATTACTTTTTTTAAAAAAAAGTTCATATTCTTTACCTCTAAATATTTTTCTTCTAGAAATTTAAAGATAATAATTAGGTGAAAACATTTCATGGGCAATGGGGTTTCAAGTTATGTAAAATAAGCCAGACAAAGAAAGACAGATATGATCTCACTTATATGTGCAATCTAGTGACCAAAATAAACTGAAGAACAAAATCGAACCAGAGGCAAGGATACATGGAACAGACTGACAGAGCAGAGGGGAGAGGTGTGGGGGACTGGATAAAAGAAGCTGAAGAGATTAGCCGAAGAATATATATGCATAGCCCATGGACACAGACAACAATGTGGTGTGGCCAGAGGAAGAAGGGGGCAGGGACCGGTGGAGGTGGGTAAAGTGGGAGAACATGGGGGACATCTGTAATAGTGTCAACAGCATCAACAACAAAAAGTTATGTGAGTTGAAAATGCTGATGAGGGAGCCTAGGAGAGCGGTAGTAGTACAGCCATGTGGAACATCCATACGACCGGATAGTATACTAACTAGTACAGCCTCAGAAAACAGTACTTTGAAGGAATTGTTAAAAAGATAGAGAATATAGCTTTGGGTGAAAACAGGATAGAGAGCTCTGTACCTACATAAACATGATCCAAATTTTGCCTAAAACGTGCATAAGAAAAGGACCAAGAGGAACTCCACCGGACTGTTAGCACTGGTCATGGTCATTTCTGAGCTGTGGTGTTAAAGACACGACTCTTGTTTTCTTTATTCCTTTATTGATATATTAAGTTGACCCACGGTTTCTGTTTGCCCAGCACTGCCTGCCCTGGTTTCAGTGCTGACAGGCCTACTCTACGTGTTGATCACTCTAGTGCACCCATCTCATGGCACACATAAACTAATTACTAAAATTCTAAAATATATTTTTTGCCAACCTGACAAAAAATAGGTATAATTTTGATTTACAAAAAAATCAATAAAATAATGGTAATTGCCTACCCTTCTTGCTCCAAAGATTTCTCAACAGAAACTTTGCAGGCCAGAAGGGAGTGCCAAGAAATATTCAAAGTGATGAATACCAAGAACCTACAACCAAGATTACTTTATTCAGCAAAGCTATCATTCAGAAGTGAAGGTCAGATAAAGAGCTTCACAGATAAGAAAAAGCTAAAGGAGTTCATCACCACCAAACCAGTATTATATGAAATGCTGAAAGGTATCCTTTAAGAAGAGGAAGAAGAAAAAGGCAAAGATACAAATTATGAACAACAAATACACATCTATCAACAAGTGAATCTAAAAATCAAGTGAATAAATCTGATGAACAGTATGAACTGGTGATTATAATAGAATCAGGGACATAGAAAGGGAATGGACTGACTATTCTTGGGGGGGGAAGGCTTGTGGGGGGTGTGGGAAGAGATTGGACAATAATCGTGCACCTATGGATGAGGACAGTGGGTGGGGAGTGAGGGTGGAAGGTGGGGTGGGAACTGGGTGGAGGGGAGTTATGGTGGGAAAAAAGAGGAACCAATGTAATAATCTGAACAATAAAGATTTAATTAAAAAAAAAAAAGGTGCTGCCCGGCCAGTGTGGCTCAGTGGTTGAGCGTCCATCCACAAACCAGGAGGTCACAGTTCAATTCCCAGTCAGGGTACCTGTTGGGGTTGCAAGCTTGAAACCCCAGTGGGGGGCTTGCAGGAGGCAACCAATCAATGATTCTCTCTCATCATTGATGTTTCTATCTCTCCCTTTCCCTCTCCTTCCCTCTCTGCAGTCAATAAGAATATTTTTTAAAAAGAAAAAAAAAATCAGGTGCCTATACTTGTATATAAGGATTTCTGGTATTAAGAATTAACCAATCAGATGCAACGTTATTATGCAGCATGACCACTAAGATACAACTCTATTATATGACCTATGTATTTATGGCTCAAGACAGGGCATTCACACCATATGGCTGTTACCATTTTTTTATTTGACAACCTAAGGGGAAAGAGGTCAGTGCCCCTAAGTAGTCAGGTATTGCATGTTTTTAAAATTCTTGCAGTACACCGGTTGAAAATCGCCGCTCTCGTGTATATGTATGGGTATTGAGGTGGGTTTGTGCCATTTGGCAGGAGGGGTCAAAGATAGTGAGTGACAAGTGACAAGCTGATGGGGCCTGTATGGGGGAATAAAGCAATCAATTTTCTGGTGATAAAATTAATATGACTTATTTTAGAAAACATAGGAAAAAACAAATATGCAAAACTTATATAGTGTCTCCATGTGGCCAGGATTGTTTCACGGTACTTAACACTTTTTGATCATCCCAACCCTATAAAGTAAGTACTCTTTCCGCATCCCCATTTACAGAAGCACAGAGAGATTGGGTACTTTGCCCAAGGTCACACAGCTCTCAAAAGAGTCTGAATTTGAATGCAGGCAGTCCAGATCCAGATTCTGGGCTGTTCACCAGCACCCCTATCTCTGTAGGTCCCCCACTCCAGCCACTCTCCTTGCTGCCCCTCTTGACAATTTTGTCTTTATTGCCCACAGGTGGGGCCATACTCCACTTACTGCTCCTTCATTCCAGGCCCTGTCAATGGCCAGGACTGCTTTTGACCTATGGCCAGGACTGCCTTTCTTTGACCTTGAACAGAGGAAACCCCCTTCTCCCCCTCTAGTCCAGAGCCTGGAGTGGGGATTTCCATAGCAGAGTTGCTGGCCTCTGGTGATAGAGTTCTTTCAGTTGTGCCACATGACCTTGTGGCAAAGGGCTGGGTCCAGGTGCAGCCTTGGCTATTTCTGGAAACACTTCTCCTTTTCCTTTATTTTGCCTCATCTGGCTCATCGCCCTTCCTGTTCTCTGAATGTGATTTTGGGTCCTCTGCTCAGACCATCAGATATTTCTGTAGGTGTTGGAATCTCCCAGGAGGGCTCTGGACTCGGCAAATTTCAGGATGAGTCTGAACGTGGGAGGGGGTGATGTATATCAGGGTATCCATCTCAGCTTTTCCTAAGACCCCCCACCCCCCCTCTATTGCCCGTGTCTTTGTCAGCACTGGTGGATCTCTGGGCGTTCCATCCCAGGGAGTATTAATCCTTTTGCTCATCTGTTTTAAATGTTTCTTCAAACTTCCTTTACTTTCCAGATTTTAAAAATGTATTCCAATTTTTTTCTTCTTCTTACAGTGCAGTTTTACTCTGGCAGAATTTCCAGCTCTTTCAAAATCTGTACATTCAAGTTAGAGCAACTCCACTTCTGAACCAAAAAGAAATACCTTCAGCTATTGTCTGAACTTGTACCTTGCTGACAGCTCTGCCAGAGTTTCTGGGTAATTGTTTGTTTTGTCACATTAGCTGAACAATGAGAGGGCACTGGCATTCCCCTCCCATGAGGTGGAGGCACAAAAATCTACATTTCTTTTTAGGTGTGTGTTAGGGAGGGTGGAGAAGTTTTTATGCTTTTAAGTCTTAGAAATTTGTTATTTGACAAGTTAAAACAAAGGTTTTAGGTACTTCTTTATGGGGACTGTGATGTTTAAACTAGAACAGAGTTTAAATTTGGATCTTGTGTGTTATGTTTTCAAAGGAGCTGTGAGTTTCTTCATCATCTTCCTTCCAAAAAGTTCAAAAATCTGAGTCACCTTCCCTTAACACACTTTTTTGGGAGGTAAGAGGAACATAATGGAGCAAAATTATTCTTTCTTAACTGTAAAAGTAGGGTATCTCCTGAATTTTTACTATTCAAAGGAAAGACTGCTTCCCAAGGCAAGATGTCTCCCCACCCCCTCGTCAAAGGCTGATATATCATTTATGGTTACTTCTCTGGGAAGAGGGATGAGGCATCTGCTGGGTGAGAACAGGGGAGAATTCCCTGGTGGATTCCTGAGGCTGGCAAAGGGCCTCTCATCCTTCGGAGGAAAGCTAGACCCGCCAGGATTCCTGGGGTCTGGATGTTCATAGCTCCCTACGTAGGGCGAGCATCACTGGGGAGTTGTTAGAAATGCAGACTCTTCCCCTTTACCTACTGAACCAGAATCAGCTTTTCAGGTGATTTGCCTGCACAGTCTGTAGGTATGGGCTGAATTGGTGGCTGCCCGGAAGAGCAATTGACTCCTAAGCCAAGGAGAATGGGGAGAGAGTGGGCTAATGTATTCTAGACAATTAATATAATAATGGATCACATGCTCAGGGTTTGCATTGTGCTTTGGGTACCTAGGAAATCAAGAGCACATCAGGAATGTGTGTTTGGGGGAAGAGTTGCTTCCTTGCCTCCACCCCCTGGTTTTGGTCCCTCGTCTACACTGGTAGTATTTGGAGGGGACTGAGGGACTTCCAGCCCCATTGATAACAGCCCTTAAGGGTACATAGTAAACACCCCAGTGAGGAGACCAAGCCAGGCCCTCTCCCTGTCACCCTCACCAGGGCAAACAGTAGAGCTGTCCATGAGGGTCCTCGCTGTGGGATCAAGAAATCACAAAAAAAGCCCAGCCGGCATGGCTCAGTGGTTGAGGATCAACCTATGAACCAGAAGGTCATGGTTTGATTCCCAGTTGGGGCACATGCCTGGGTTGCAGGCTCGATCCCCAGTGTGGGGCGTGCAGGAGGCAGCCTATCAATGATCCTCTTCCATCATTGATGTTTCTCTCTCTCTCCCTCCCCTTCCTCTCTGAAATGAATAAAAATATATTTTTTAAAAATGGAGCCACCCGTCCGTGGCCCTTGGAGGATTTGAGTACTGCCTTGGATGGAGTAGGAGCTTAGCTGGGAGACAGGCACACACAGGCCGGGCGGGGCAGCCTGCCCACATGGCGCCTTGGGCTGGCATTACCTCATTCACCCATCTAGCCATTTGTTGGGCACTGATAATGTCTTTGGCTCTGCCCCTAATGGGAGACATGCGATCCCTACCTTGAGGGCTCACATTCAGAGTTTCATAAGCTCTGGATTCACTCAGGTTGAACTTCTCCCCGAGACATGTTATAGTAAAATAAGGGACTGAACATAGCTCGTGGGTGTGGCACTGGCCTGGTTCTTTTAGGCCATGGAACGCCACTGAAACCTGGCGTTGTCCTTAAGAGCCTCCTTGCTCATTCCTGGTGGCTTTTAGATCTTTGCTCTCCCTCATTCTTCAGTGTTTTTAAGTTGCTTTTTACAAAAACTTATATATGTGTTTAGGTTAAAATTTGCATTTTTGGTTAATAGTCTAAACTGTTAGACCTAAGTTGGAAATAGATATCGCATAGAGTTGATCACTTTACTCTTTCTGATTTGGTTTCGCCAAACGCTCTGGCGTTCACATGTACACATTACCTAATCTTTCCAACACACCCACTTCAGAAATAATTTTGAATCATTTACCGGCATGTTTTGAAACTTTTGTGTTGTTTTTTTACTTATTAGTGTCAGAATTGAATATATTTAGCTGTAGCTCTTCACTGAATAAACTGAAACCTGGGTGTGTTTTCCCTTATTTTGTGGGGAAAAAAAAACCGAACCATCAAGGGTACAAATTATTAGCTGTGCAAATGAGAAGCCTCTGTTGGAGGGAGCTCATACCACCTTTACACTGGTCAGAGCTGAAGGACAGTATGTTTCTTAAAGAGAAAGCACAACCAAGGCTGCAGATACCGACAAAGGAGGAGATTGTTCCGGAGGCCATTTGTGGAGTTTCTGTCTTCAGTGTTCTGTGACCGACACTGAGGGTACGTGGATGGAATACTTACCACATAGCCCACACCACACAAGAGATTTAGGATGCTCCCCACAACATCATCCTGTCGCCATGGAAGAAAGGGACCCCTGACCCCTTCCTTGAGGTTTTAGGTGTTTATGGTATTCACTGAATATTTCCCAATCAAAGTATTTTTCTGTAACAGTAAAACCAGCTTCAATTAAAGGAAAACAAAAAAGAAAGTTCCTTAAGAACCATCTATGGGAAATGTTTGCTGGGTAGCAGGGAGAGCGGGTCTCCAAAGTGGGCGTTTTAAAAGATACTTTTATGCTCAGGACTTCTGAAACAAGAGTGCCCTAAACATAGAGAATGACAGCTGAAGGGCCCAAACCTGAAATGTCCCTCCTGAGACAGGCAGCCAGAGCCTGTTACTTGATTTCTCTTCCTCTCTAAAATGTAGACCACACTGTACGGATGGAGATGACGTCTTTTTGACAAGTTATGATTACATTAAGACCTTTCTCGGCTGACAGCACTGTTCTGGGTCTTGGGTGATCAGAGCTGACCTTACATTCTTAAGAGGGAGCATCACAATAAGCAGGGACACCAGGGAACAAGAAAAGTACAGGCTGTCCCCAGTGCCAGGAGAGACGTGATGGGGAATAGCCGATCCGGCCCTTACCTAGTGAGTCCTGGCTCCGGAAATGCTAGCTGCTACTCTGCGTTATTGACCAGCCAGTTGCAGGGGGAAAGTTCCTTGACTAAAGTTCAGCGAAGACCTATATCCGAAGGCACACAAAGTTAATGCCTGTGCTTTCTGATACAATATCGCCCCCGCTCTCTGCCTCACTGCCTCCCCTGAGCACAATCTGTAGACAATTGCTGGAAAAATCAGCTGTGCCGGAAGGTTTAGGAAGCTATTTGGGATTTCCAATGTTTTTCTTCCTCTTAAAGAATAATAAAGCATGTCCCTATTTAGGGGTTAGTGGTGGTCATCATTTATCTTTTCTGCTTGCTGCCTCATTTTGCTTCTTTGCCCAAAAGGAACTTCAAGGGAAACGAGATCTTATGTAAGTTTCCAGGTCAGAAGACCCCCCCCACCCCCATGGCAGTGGTAGGGAATGAAATGAAACATTGATCGCTATCTTCCTCTCCGAGTTCTGCCCGCCCCTGTGTCAGAGGAAGCCAGGGGAAAGAAGGCAATGCTGGCTCTCTCGTTCCCCAGCCCTCTACCACGCCCCCCATGGTGCTGGCAGCAGTTAGGAAGGTGGTAAGTTTTCTGCCACTATGCCAGCTAGGCCACTATGAAGCCACTGCCAAAGTCAACACGTGCAGCCTTTGTGTCTGGCCGGTAGATTTCATAATGATGGTTAATGGAAGTCCTGTTCAGATGCCCTCAAGCTCATTGTGTATTCAGTCTCCACTGAACTGGGGCTTCTCTTATGTAAAAGCGAGATCCTCGGGGAATTTTTAATTTTGCCTTTCATCGGTCACTTGGCAAGGTCATGGGCTTTATAAGTGGCCATTCAATAGAAATTTATAGCAGACCTAATGTGTACCAAGTTTTGTTCATGAAAGATGTGTGGGGGCGGGGGGGGCAGAATGACTAAGCAATGGACCCAAGGCCTTGGGACTCGGTCTAATTAAGGCGTGGAGGAGAGCTAGGTAAATAAATAACCACATGATAGATCAGGGCCAGAGAGCTCGGTGGAAGGGGTATCTGAACGCGTCACATGAGAGGGTGGAAGCTGGCTTCCTTGTCTTGAAGTCTTCTTTGAGGGGCAGGATGAGTTTCAATGAGGGTGAGGACAGGTGAGAAGGGTTCTTCCCAGTTGTGGCAGCATCTGTTGCCTACTGGTGTCATCTGAGGGAGGAAAGGGCCTGCCTCAGTTTTGTGCAACCTATGTGGTCACACAGAGCCTTGTGCTTAGAAGGGCCCCATACTTGGTTTATGTTGTTGCCACCTTGAAATTCTCAACTTTTGAACAAAGAGCCCCATCAATTATTTTCATTTTGTACTCGGTTCTGCACATCCTGTAACCAGTCCTGCATGTGGAGATGGGGCTCTGAAGGTGGGTGGGGCCAGATTGTGAAGAGCTGTCTGTCAAACTGGAGAACATCTGGTTTTATTCTAGAAGCAGTGGGGAGCCATGGAAGGTATGTGGCAGGGGTGGTGGGAGGTTGGTGAGACCAGGGAGGCTGGCAGTCCATGGAGGGAGGCTGATCAGATCATGCTGGTACAGACGTGGCGGATACAAGAGCTATACCCGGTGGAGATGGTCGGCTTTGGGCACCAGGGACGAAGGTGGAGGGGGTGGTTGGAAATGGCTGAGGTTTCTAGCTGGGCTGGAGATTCTACTCAGCCACGGGAATGAAGGAGAAAGGAGTCCTCGGGGCCAGTGGCAGCGAGGCAGATGTTTTGCAGGCGTGGGGCGAGGCCCTTTCCAGAAAGACCCGGAAATCTCTGGTGGGACAGCTTGTGGAAACATGCTCCGCAGCTGCTCAGCTGCAGCAAATGACCTGCGGATCAAGGTTTGTGTCAGTATCAAGAGCTTCACTAGAACAAATATTCATCCAAAAATAAACTTCCCGTTCTTCCTGTTTTTATAACTTGCCTATTTCCTCCGAGTTTGAGGCTGGTCTCCAGTTCCGTGGGTTATTAATCTTCAGAGGATCAAGACCTCTATAGAAGTATTTCCTGTACATGTTTATCTACCCAGCCCTAAATTATTTTCTCCAAATGATAAGATAACTTTTCCATCCTGGTGTGTCAGGCTTTTCCCTTGAGAGATTTCAGTTAGACACCCCAGCAAGTAAGGCTAAACCAGAAAGACTTCTTAGCCCGGAGCCTGGGAAATCCAGGGAGTGGGGGAGTGACCTGCAGCGGGTTTTGATGGGCACTCAGCCCCCTCCTCCCGGGTAAAGGTGGCTTCTTTCTGGCCAGGGTCCGAGGGAGATAGTGTGACAGCTGCAAAGGGCCCTGTTTGGGGACATTTTAAATGCCCTACTGAATATCCACCAGGGAATAATGGCTCCAGAAAGGTCACTGCCCCTCGGGAGAGTTCAAAATACCCCTCGTTGGGCCATAATGTGTTCTTACAACGTCTTTCAACTAGAAAGAGGGCCCCTACTTCCCTCTTCCTGTCACAAATGAGGGAATTAGAGTATATTTGGTGCCCATGACTGTGCACAAAGAAAAAGCAAAAAACCGTGTGGACACGTCCAGGCCAGATAGACACAAGGTAAGTAGGCCAGGGCCTTCTGCTCATTACCCAGTGGGCCCACCTGCCAGTGGGAGACTGTCTTGGTTCTCCTGCTCTTTGTGCTGACAGCCCAAGCCAGCCTGCTGGTGGATTATTTGTTCAATGTGAGCTTTCTGGTATGACTCTTGCAGAGAGGCCGTGGGGACCGGCTGCGTGGGTGGCGGCTTGTGCCGCAGCGGAAACTGGAGGGAAGCCAGCTGCCTTTTACTGAGGCCTTCTGAGGTGGGGCTGGGATGTCAGATTTTGCACAAGGCACCATCCCTCTGCCCTTGGCGACTCAGGTGACTGGATTGGAAATTCCTGCACCAGACCCTGGCGGCTGCTCTCAAGACCCGCACTGTCCAATTCCTCAGCCTCCAGCCTCCGGGACTGTCGTGCCCTTGAAATGAGGCTAGTGTGAGCTGAGATGTGCCGTACGTGTAAAATACACTTCGGATTTTGAGGCCTTGTTACAAAAAAGAATGTAAACTATCCCATTAGTAATTCTTTCATTTTGATGACTTGTTGACATGAAAATATTCTAGATATATTGGATTATGTCAGCTATAGTATTCTAATTAGTGTTGCCTGTTTTTTATTACTTGTTTAATGTGACTACTAAAAAAATAAGGGCATATGTGTATGGGGCTCATGTTACATTTCTATAGGACAGAGCTGCTAGTCTATATACTGTGGGGTCAGCTGCCAATGTGGCTTGGAAGCAAATATGGTCCCAGAGGCAGGGGTTCAGGGGGTCGGGGAGACTCCTTGCCCAGGTGGCCTGGGTGGAGGGGGTGACCCAGCCCTAACAAGACTGCCTAAGGCAGTGGGTGGGACAGCCTACTTTTATGCAAGAGTTAATAACTTAATAAGCAGCAGCAGGAATTTTTAAAAATCCTTTCAAAAGCACCCCTCCTGGCTTAATTTATTTATTTCTTTCTTTCTTTCTTTGTTTCTTTCTTTCTTTCTTTCTTTCTTTCTTTCTTTCTTCTTCCTTTCTTCCTTTTCTTTTCTTCCTTTTCTTCCTTTCTTTTCTTTCTTTCTTTCTTCAGCCTGCTTTGTACACCAGCCTCCTTCCTGGAACCCTTTCTTTCAAAATTCAGAACTTTCCCTTCTGTCAGCCTGGGACCTGCAGGCTTGGTGGTGTCCAGAGGGTTATTTATTTTATTTATTTATTTCTTTCTTTCTTTCTTTCTTTCTTTCTTTCTTTCTTCTTCCTTTCTTCCTTTTCTTTTCTTCCTTTTCTTCCTTTCTTTTCTTTCTTTCTTTCTTCAGCCTGCTTTGTACACCAGCCTCCTTCCTGGAACCCTTTCTTTCAAAATTCAGAACTTTCCCTTCTGTCAGCCTGGGACCTGCAGGCTTGGTGGTGTCCAGAGGGCCTTTTCATTTTATTTTCCTGTTTAGAGTGCTCTTCTACCCCCAGGTCAGGCTCCAGTAGCTGCCCAAGAACTACCCAGAGCGGCCTGGAAAGCCACTATTTCAGACAAGTCCCGTGTCCTCGTGTCCCCCCGCCCTTTGGCGTGGTTACTCAAGTGTAAATATATCTTGGGCAAACGAGAGGTGGGTGTGAAGGTTAGGAAACTCCTGCACTGAGACGGACAGAAGTACGGAACCACAACCACCCCCTGATGTTGGGGTGGAATTTCAGGAAAAGGGGGGAAATTCCACTGGTGCTTGAAAGCCACAAACAATTCCCTGTTGCAAGGAGGAGTTTCAGAGGTCCAGGAAGAACCTGTTGGACTGTTTAGTTGTCTTTTGCCAAAGGATATTACGTGGTGGAATTTCTCTGTTTGGGCACCTGTGCTGGGGGTGGGGGTTTGTTCTGTCATCAGTATCAGAGCAGCCCTGTACCGAGGCACTTGGTATTTTTGACACATTGTGTCCACACTGCTGTCCAGGGTATACCGAACCTTTGCTGGCACAACCCACCAGAGAAACAGCATTTATTCCGTGCTTACTCTGTGTCCGGTGCTTTATTAGATACTCCAGAGCAGGTGTCATTGTTTTTCTGTTTTGCAGATGAAGAAACGACAGTTAAAAAAAGATGACCTCATAGCTAGAAATCAGTGGGGCACAGAGTACAACTTGGGGTGCGACTCCAGAGCCGGGTGTTTAACCTCGGGTGTCCTGTGCTGCCCAGACCAGTCCATGTGCGCGCTGGTCCGTCCTGCTCAGGCATTTGCTTAGTATCGACACGTCTGCTGGTGCAGGCTGGGACACGACGCCAGGGAGGGTTCAATTCTGTGCCGCTGAGCTGAGTGCCTCTGAGCTTTGCTGGAAGAGCACCCTCTCACGTGGCCTCTAAAGTGCTCCACGCTGCTGCACCTTCTCCCCATGTGGCTGTTGTGTCCAGGGTTGTCTCGAACGATGTCCCACCTGCCGCTCCCAGGTGCCCTGCAGCTGCCGTGTTGATGCAGAAAGCACACCGCCAGAGGCGGCAGGCCCACCTGGTGAGGTTTGGAATAGCAGAGGAGTTAAGGCCTTTGGACTCTGGAGTCAGAGTGTTCTTTTGGTTCTACCTCTTGATGGCTTCCTGGGTGGGCTTCTTCGTGCTCTGGACTGTAAAATAGGGATACTCCTATTTCCTGACTTAGAGAACGGATGTGAGAATTAAAGAGGACGCTTAAAGGTATAGTGTACTTGGCACATTGGGTAAATGTCAGCTGACATTTCATTATGATTATCATTAATGCCATTTAATGCTGCATGATGGATTAGAGCAGCGGTTCTCAACCTGTGGGTCACGACCCCTTTGGCGGTCAAACGACCCTTTCACAGGGGTCGCCTAAGACCATCCTGCATATCAGATATTTACATTACGATCCATAACAGTAGCAACATTACAGTTATGAAGTAGCAACGAAAATAATTTTATGGTTGGGTCACAACATGAAGAACTGTATTTAAAGGCCCAGAAGGTTGAGAACCACTGGATTAGAGTCTTACACAAAATGTACTGGCAGATCTGATCATGTGGCCTCTGCTTTTTGTTGTTTAAAGGCAAACATATCAGAACATATCCCTTTGTATCTGACTATGTTCCTTTGTACTTGAGCTTTGTATCTTTCAAAGCCGTGACCTCACTTCAGGAGGCGCCATGCTCACTCGATCCTTCCAACCAGGGGTCCTCAAACTACGGCCCGCGGGCCACATGCAAATACAAATATTGTATTTGTTCCCATTTTGTTTTTTTACTTCAAAATAAGATATGTGCAGTGTGCATAGGAATTTGTTCATAGTTTTTTTTTTAAACTATAGTCCGGCCCTCCAACGGTCTGAGGGACAGTGAACTGGCCCCCTGTTTAAAAAGTTTGAGGACCCCTGCTCCCAACCATTTGCTTGAAACATTTTCAGAAGCCTTTTTGGGACGCTTCAGAAGAGAAAGATGGTGACATTACATATACCAAATGGAAAGGTAGATTGTAAGTTTGGAAATGGCCTTCAGGTGAATGAATAAGTCGAAAATAAGCTTTGGTGACGGATCCACTGTAAGGTGAAATTGAGTGCTTAACTAAAAAGTAAGGGTTGATTTTTGTGTTTTAAATTTAATGGCTGGCTCATTTATTGTAAGACTAGCCCCGAGGCAGTCCCAGAAGAAGGGTTCCAGGCAGCTTTTGACTTGGGGCAGCTCCTTGGAAGCTCTAGTACAGTGGTCGGCAAACCGCAGCTCACGAGCCACATGCTGCTCTTTGGCCCCTTGAGTGTGGCTCTTCCACAAAAATACCACGTGCGGGCGCGCACGTACAGTGCGATTGAAACTTCATGGCCCATGCGCAGAAGTCGGTTTTCGGCCTGGGCGAGTCTATTTTGAAGAAGTGGCATTAGAAGAAGTGGGGGGTGTCGGTGGTCGGGCGATGGGAGGCGCGGCGCAGGCGGGCCTCGGGATACGCAGCGCGGGGTAGGCGCGGGATTCATGCACGAGTTGAGTGAGCCATTCAGTCAGCAGTCTCATTGTGCAGTGGTTAGTGCTAGTTGCGTCCGCAAATAGCGCGTGGGTGACAAAAGTACCTACTTGAAGCATAAAGTTACCTGTATTTTTCCAACCAGCTGCAAATCCTACAGGTATTTTTGTCATCAATTTAAGAATTGTAATTCTTTTGTGTTGGTGGCTTTATTATTATAAAATGAAACATTTTTTAGGTGCCCTGTTTGAGATGGCTACAAAGAAGAAGCAAAGAAAAACGGAAGACGAAAACCGTGAATTTAAAGTTGAATGTACCTACCTATATAGTTTAAGTTTAAAAAAATTTGGCTCTCAAAAGAAATCTCAATCGTTGTACTGTTGATATTTGGCTCTGTTGACTAATGAGTTTGCGGACCCCTGCTCTAGTAAAGTCTCAAGTCTTAGTGGCAGGGGTGTGGGTGTGAGTGGGCAGCATTTACTAAGACGTGAGGTTCCGTTTTGGACGTACCAGCGAGCCTTATTTGCATCTACGGTCTTAAGTAACACCTGCAGCCGAGTTGGCCTGGAGTTGCGGGGGGTGGGGGTAGCTGCTGGGGGGGCCAAGAGCAGCAGCAGGTTTTGTGCATCCAAGGAGCAGAGGCCAGAACCTGGGTTGACCTGCATTCCAGGTCTGCGTGTGCCTTGCGATACACAGAATTCAGGTCTGAAAGTGTGAGTGCGAGGGAGGGGTGCTCGGGTTGGTGTCCTCCGCCAAGACCGTGGAGCTGCGTGTAAGAAGCGCTCCCCATCCCGTAGACACTGCCGAGTGGCTGGAAGGCGACAGTCAGCTCACTGGGAGTGGAGGGAAAGTGCATGTCCCTGTGGAAAATGTCGGAAGAAAGGTCAAGGGTTTTATATCTTCAGGCTCTTGGTGACTAATAGGCTCATCAGGAAGGGCTGGGCCACCGAGCAACCTTTGGATTATTTCCTACAGGTGGAAATGAGAGGTGCCACGTCCACTATACCCTAATGTTTCTCTCGGAGGACATGGCTGTGGAAAGAGCACGGGGCTTTGGGACTTGGTCAAACTCTAGTTCTGCTCTCAGTTGCCTGATTGTGCTGTCATCAGTAGGATTGCCTGGGCCTCATTTCTCTCACCTGTCAGATGGGAACACGATGACACTTCAGGGTTGTTGTGAGGGAAGGTCAGAGGAGTTACAAGGAGGGAAGGCTCAACAGATGTAAACCCCCCAACTCTCCCAAGGCCCTGTGAATGACATCAAAATGAACCCCAAAGCCACAGAGAGTGGGCGGAGTCCCACCGTTACACATCAGGATATGCCACCTGCTGCAGGAAAATTCCCCCTGTCCCTTGGCGAGGTGAGGCTTGTGCTCTGAGGGGATGCTTGCCAGCTGCTCTCTGCTTTGAATAAGGCCAGCTGTAGGGCTCCAACACTCGGCAGCTAGAACAAATTAAGCTGCCCAAGACCCTTCAGCCTCTTAAAACAGGAACTTCTTAGTAGTTAACGTAGGCTGATCTCAGAGAGATACACATTGGCAAAGAATGCTCAGGTGGGTGAGAGGGAACCAATGAAAAGCTTGATGTGAACGGCAATCCTGATATTGATAACAGGTTGTCTCCCATCTGCATTTAAAGCAGGCCCACCTCTGGTTTTAATCTATTTGCCAAGTCCCTAGTTGTTACTATAGCTCCAGTGTCATCTTTGATGGCACCAGTAATTCGCAGAAGCTTGACCTGGACCCCAGATTCAGGACCCTGGAAAGACAGATAATTGGGCCAAGGGGGTTACAGGTAAGAGCAGGAGACTGCCACTGTCCTCTCACACTTACCCCTGACTTTTTCAGTCCCACTCCATTCGGTTCCTGGAACACTGATTCTCAACCTTTGCTATACATTAGAATTACCTAGGAAAGTTTGAAAAATAGCCAGAAATTCGGGCTGCACCCCAAACAATGAAACCGAGCACCAAATTACACACATCCGAGGCCGAGGCATCACCCTTAGGGGCTGAACTGTCCTTTCTGGTCAGTCCGTAGTGAGGCCTCAGTGGCACTTGGCTGTTTTCTTATTATGAAACATTCTAAACTTCACTGAGGTGAAGAGAATAGCATACTGGACCCCATGTATTCATCACCCAGCAGTCATTCATGTTTTCTACACACACACACACACACACACACACACACGCTTTTTATTGGTGGGGGAAGGTGGGCTGGAGTGTTTTAAATCAAATCCCAAACATCATTTTATCCATAAATATTTCAATATGTACTTCTAAGAGTTAAGGAGTTTTTAAAAAATTACCACAATACCATTATCACACCTAAGAATATTAATAGTAATTCCTTCATCTCATGTAATACCAAATCCATATTCGGTTTTCTCTAGTTTGTCTCAAATGCTTCGATACATTTGTTTTGTTCCAATTAGGGTCCCAACAAGTATAATTTGTTTTTAGTAGTTTGACTTTAACTGCAGGTGAGTAAGCCAGTCACTGTGCACACGCAGGTAATGATGCATATGCACCGCTAAAAAGAGGTGCCGATGGCATTTGACTCAGCTGATGTTTACAGGATGGCCCCTCTCCTTCCCCACCTCCCTTAGCCTTTGGTGGGACCTTGACCCATCCTGGAGGAAATGCTCATTGAGCCCCCCCACCCCCAACACTTCTGTGCTGCTCTGCTTCTGCCTGCCCGAAGGCATGTTCCCTTTGGTAAACTTAGAATAGAACCATCAGGAGGCTTGTGGAGAGAATGAGTCAGCTCCATGGACAGCTTTGAATTTCCTGCTCCTTTGCTGAAGGCAGTGGCTGGAAAGGGCTGGAACAGCCTATTGGGCCCCTCCCTGGGCTCTGCCGAGGGGTCCTGCTTTACTGCTTCCCCCCTGGGATTCACCTGGGACTTGTGCTCTGACAGAGGGACCAGCCAACAGCAGCTCAGGCCTGCTTCCCTGAGCTCTGTGTGGCCTCACCTCCAGCTGGAACTCTGGGTGCAGGTCCAGATAATGGCCAGGGAAGGAGAGGGTTACTTTCTGCCCTCTGAGGTGGCACCAGACATTACAGCGTCCCTCCTCTGTGAGATAGAATGCTGTCAGAATTTCTTAAAGGGGCAGATGCCAGGATGGTTCCTAGGATGAATGGGAGGTGAGACTTTTGGGAGGTGAGCAGGAGGAAGATAAGGGTGGTAAATGGGCAACTTAAATAATAGCACTCTGCCTCACTCCTTCCACATATGCATCATACAAAATCAAAATCTCATTTTATTTTCCTATAACCATATTTTTGCTTTAGAAGGGCTTTGTCTAGATTTCAGATGGGGTTTGCTTTTCTTTCTCTGTATAATGGGCAGGCAATTACAGAGCAGTAAACACACATCTTAATATATAAAGGCAACTCTGCTATACACACAGTTGTTTATTACAGGATTGTTATCAATAGCAAAAGGTTCACAAAAACCTAAATGTTCATGAATAAGGGGCTAGTTAAATAAATCATGCTACATCCTTATGGTGGAATATTGTACAGATGTGAAAAGGGGATGGGTTAGTCTCGTGTCCCAATATGGAAAAATCTCTGAAGGGTAGAAAGCGAAGTCCAGAACATAGGAATAACATACTGAGAAAGGGTGAGAGGAGACTACATAAACCTGGAAGGATACACACAAAACTTTAAAAAGGTGGTTACAGTTGGCTTGTTGGTTGGGAGAAGGAACAGGGCAGATGGGATGTAGTGGGAGTCTACCTTTTTATATTTTGATTATGAATCATGAATGTGTTACCTATGCAGAACAGTTAACTAAATTAAAAAGAATAAATGCATCTAAACCTACATAGTGCAGATGAATTGGTGATCTACTTTGCTCAGTTAGTGTGTTTTATAAGCTCCTGACCTCTGCTTGTCTGTACTTAAACACCCCAGAAACTGTCCTGAGTTGGACCAGTGAGGCTGTGACCAGCCCATGGAATGTGTGCCATATTCTTCCCATGATGCCTTGCTCCGCAGCACATTATAAATATTTGGGTCTGTTCTGAAGGTCGTGGGCTTTTCTGCTTCCTCACACTGAAATATAAACTGAGCTGACCACATCTAAGGTTTAACGAAGGAGACAGGGAAGGCAGGCTGCCTCCAGCACAGTTAGCTGCTGTCTTATGTGGAGATGGCACGATGGGAGGAGCTGGGGCGGGGGGGGGGTGCAGCAGCGGCATGGCTTCCCTTCCCATTCTAGTCTTTCTGTGCAATCTGTTGCTTATCCGTTGGCATTCCATGAGCCACATTGTCTATGTATTTGTATTTATTTCCAGCTTCTACTGAGTGGTAGTAAAATCCCTTTGAGCTGAACTGGTCCCACCCTGGGAGCTTGGAATGTTCTAATGTTAAGACTTGCTCTTCACATTTGGCACATTCTTAGTATCAGGGACAATTCCTCCAGGGCTCACAGGAAACAAACAAATGAAATCTGTGAATAGTTTTCTCCCTTTTGAGTGGAGAAAGAGGGGTAGAGAAAATCTTTGGAGAGATTTGAAACAAAGGACATGGGGGGAGTGTACCTTATTTAACAATATTCTGAGAGATGAATTTTCACCCAGGACCTATTCTTGGCTCTGCCACAAATATAACTTTTATATTTTACTAGAGGCCTGGTACACGAATTTGTGCACAGGTGGGGTCTGGCCAGCCCGC
>NW_005371410.1:2695325-2736510 GCF_000412655.1 Myotis brandtii
GGGGCCGGCAGGTGGTTGGCCAGCCCCCTGGTCAAACTCCCAGTCGAGGGGACAATTTGCATATTAGCCTTTTATTATATAGGATTTGTTTGTGCATTTGGAGCTTATTCTTTGGTTTTTAAGTCTATAAAATAGGTGGAGCCCACATTCATTGTCGGCATCCCTCCCTCCCCCGCACTGTTCCCTTCTGAGACTTATTTTAATGAAATTTGAAGGCTGTCCTTTGAAATGGGCAGCATGCGTGAAGAGAATGGGTAAGCCTAAGCCTTCCTTGGTCCCTTTTCTTCCTGGAATGAGTACTACAGTGAGTACTGTTCTAGGGATGGGTACTGATCAGGTTGAGGTTTGATCACGGACTTGTTAGCTCTCCCACAGGTCTCTTCCTTTCTTGACTAGAGCTGTACACAGGATGAAAATCGCATGTGGTTATAATTACCCTTGGCAGTTCTGTTGGAGGCCAGCATAGTCTTTCTCTTCCTCCAGTCCTGGGAAGGCCCATGTTTTCACGATGGAGCACCAAGTGAGGTCATGGGCTAGCACTTGGAGTCCACATTGACAGATGAAATATGTACTGCATCTTTAAACCCTGGAGTCACTTCCAGGGTGGCAGTGGACCGGGAGAGGCATGTGGATAGTGGGCCCCAAATATCAGCCAGCTCCAGCAGATGTGTTCATTGAGAGGAAGAGCCTCCAATGGGCTCAGACTCTTGCTTCTGTTCTCTTGCTGAGAGGGTGGTGGTGAATTTTCATCTGTGAGACTTCGCGGTAAGGCACTCATCTTAACTCCCACACAGAGCAAGGTTCACAGAGCAAGGTTCACTTCTCGGGGAGGTACTTTGGATTCTCCCTTTCCTCCCCTCTCTGTGTAAGCTTTACTGTGACCACTCTTGGGAATTCCTGAGACTGGGAGATACTTGAAGCAGGTTGGATGCTCACTAACTGTGCTTTCAGGTGAGTCAGGGGGGAGAAGTTGGTGCCAAAGTCTTATCGGTAAGCCTTATCTGATAGTTTGCCATCTATTGACCAGTGAGCCTTAACTCGGGTTCACTGGCCCATTTTTTAAGTTTCTGGTAGACTTAAAATGTTTGTGGCAAAGTCAGAAATCGTTTTCAGAGAAACGTGTGCCTTTGGCTGCCCTTCTCATGATGTGTTTAATCTGGCACCTGAGAATTGTAGTGCAGGTAAATATTCTGGACACCGTCATTTACTTTTCTTGTTCTGGAATCATGTCTGATTGCTTCTCAGAAACCAGAAGTCAACAGTGTGGCAGAATTTGATTTTAGCTAGGTAGGTAGTTCTTGCAAAGGAACAATGGACTTAGAGTTCTGGGTCCAGTTCTGGCTCCTACTGCTTTTGAGCAAGAAATGTGACCACTGGCTTTAGTCTCCTCATCTGTCAAGTGTGGTTGGTCTAGAACTAGATATCTCTCAGGTTTGTTTTAGAATTCTAGGCTGCCCTCCTAGTTTTTTTTAGTTAATATCTAAGGTCCATAATGTGTGAAATCCATAAATGAGTTACTTGCCCCTTGGGGGTGCTGAACTAAAGCAGGGAAGAAACATTTCACTAAGCTCTGCACTTATTACCTTTTGACTTTATCAGAAATGAAAAAATAGGGAAATATTACTTCCCAATCATTTTTTAAATGTGGCAAAGAATACAATAAATTAGCAAGCAGGCATCCCATAATTGTAGATGTCTGTAATGCTCTGAAGTTCTACCACCTAGAGGTCATTTCAGTGAATGTTTTCCTTTGCATGTCCTAAATATTCCACGGTAAACTTACCACTTTTGTAATGAAGAAAAAATGCACATTACAAAAGTTTGCTACCACCTTTCTGTCATTTCCTTCCTTCATATAATCTTTATCTCCAGTCCCTATTTAAGCCAGTAAAGGTTTCTCTATGGTTTGTCTGTTGAATGAAAAAAAAAAAAGGTCTGCCAAGGTTTTACCATTTGCTGGACACTGAACTACAGAAGTAGACTAGAAAAATGAGAGAAAACCTTTTCTTGAGAATCTCACGTCCAATGGCAAAGGTGACGTGCAAGTCATAGCAGAATGCTGTAGTTGTGTTACTAATGGCTATGAAGGCAGAGAAGAGGGTGTGCCGGACTCTGTTCCCCTGTCGCCTGTGTTTGGGATAAGAGTCCTGGGAGATCGTAAGGCACAGTGCTTATGATACCACCACAGCTAATGTTCACATTAGCTGATACTGTTGACTACTGTTTGTAAGGAAAAGTCAGTTTTAGCTTTGGAGTGAGCTCTGCATCCTTTTAAACTATTGTGTGAGGCCCTGGCTATATAGGTCAGTTGGTTAGTGCTGTCCCGATATGCCAGGATTGCGGGTTCAATCCCTGGTCAGGGTATATATAAGGATCAACCAATGAATGCATAAATAAGTGGAACAACAAAAAATGATGTTTCTCTATCTCCCTTCCTCTCTCTGTAAAATCAATTAAAAAAATTTTTTAAGCTGGTATGTTAGTTTAGACTGGCCTCTTAGATCCAGGGTCAGGAACATAGCTTTGACCCCTAGTCCCTTGGTCTTTTTGTTGTTGTTGTTAATCCTCACTTGAAGATACAGAACAACAAAAAATGATGTTTCTCTATCTCCCTTCCTCTCTCTCTAAAATCAATTTTAAAAAAATTTTAAGCTGGTAGGTTAGTTTAGGCAGGCCTCTTAGATCCAGGGTTAGAAACATAGCTTTGTCCCCAGTCCCTTGGTCTTCTTGTTGTTGTTGTTAATCCTCACTTGAGGATATTTCCCCGTTGATTCTTAGAGTGGAAGGGAGGGGGAGAGACAGAGAGAGAAATAGCCATGCAAGAGAGACATATTGGTTGGTTGCTTCCCGGGGCAGGGGATTAAGCCTGCAACCAAGGTATGTGCCCTTGACCGGAATGGAACCCAGGACCCTTCAGTCTGAGGGCTGATGCTCTATCCACTGAGCCAAATTGGCTAGGGCCCCAGTCCCTTGGTCTTGAGTAAACCAGCATTGCCCAGCTTTCTTTCTAGTCCTCTCTCTGTCTACTTGTATTATTAGGCAGCTTTCTCATTTAGCTGTTACCCATTCATTCCTTGTAGAGTTTTGGAGCTTCAGGTACTGAACTAGTTTCAGCCCTACATTTTCGAGACAAGGAAATTGAGGCACCAAGAAGATAAGTGATTCTGCTCAAGGTCATATAACTAGTGGTAAAGCCAGGCCCAAGTTCCTGCCTCCCAACAAAATGAGTTCGTGGGACTTCTAACTTCAATAATGTGTGCTATTTACTTAGGTGCATGATTAAAGAGTATTGTTGAGAGTTCTCAGATGAGCTTTCTGTGTCCACAGCTAAATATCGGTATAGCCATCTGACAAACAGGTAGCTTCCACGTGGACGGTTTGCTTAGCTAGAAAGCTCCATGGTCTTGGATACATTTTTTGTGAACAACATCAAGGTGAGTGGCAGATTTCCTTTCTGAAGTCTGTTCCTGGAATTACACAGCCTTTGAGCAGCTTCAGGTCTAATCTGGCCTCTGGCCCAAAGTTAGGGGAACAGCAGAATGGGCTGAGCTAGGCTGATGGCAGATTGGGACCAGCCTGCTCAATGTGTTCAGTGATAGTCATGGTACAAGTGCGTTGAGAAACAAACCGTCCAACCTTGAGCAGATTTCAAACACAGACCTCGCTGCTCTGCCTGGCAGATATTAAGTACACTAAGTGGCCACCCCTTAGGCACTCCCTATATTCCCTCTCTAGGATCTTGGGCAACCTCATCCCTTGAACTTAAAATTTACCCCTAGGCCCAGGCATGGTTTCTCTTGGCAGCCCAGGTCTCTGAGGTCAGGCCCTGTTGCCCTGTTGACTCTCCAGGCTTGAAGGGTACAATGGTTTTCTAGTGGACACCCAGCCTCCAATGCAGCCGTAGACAGGCACCCCTTGGAGATATTGCAGGTTCCATTCCAGAACCAGTTGTGATATTTTTGCTGGTGGAGGGTGTGGCCTTTGATTTCTTTAAAACAAAACAAAGTCTGCAACACCTGTGAAGCACAGTGAAGCAAAGTGCAATACAATGAGACACGCCGATACCCAGAACTCTGAACGCTCTCACTTTTTTCCTTTCTATCAAGCCCTTGGCTCCTGCCATCATTTCCCAGGGTGACTTTCCCATATTCCTGATATATTTTGGATTCCTTCCTTTTTATCAGTGCTGGCCTGTTTGCATAACATCCTGTGCTCCGGAGATTCAGACTCTCTAGACTAAATCAACCTGGTAGTTCAGCCCCGTTTTTCCTCCACACACATCAGGAACCAAACTGTAGGTGCGTTGATACAGCCATACAGAACACCCCACACCTCGTGGTTACTCGGTGAATGTGAGTTCCCTTTCCCTTTCTCTAGAGAAACCTGGTTGAATCTACAAGCCTCGCTCTGAAAGGTCTTCTTCACATCAGAGGGTCTCTTTGTTATTTTTTTAAAATCTGCTTAGCATAATAGCCCATATGCATTTAGTTAGTGACGGTCTTCTGACTCTGGCCAAGCTGAACATCCCCAAATTAATCATGAGCTTTGGAGGGAGCCTTATCTTACCCCTGTGCCAGCCACTAACACTTTAGGGCTGAAAACTAACTTGGCTTCACAGGAGATTTTCGTATCGTCTCTGAAATCCTGCTCGCATGGGTAACAATAGAAATCATCGGCCTCCCTCCTCTTCCTTGACCAGCTCCAGCCTCATCATCCACTTTATTATTTACCATGTGCAATTTTCTGTTGGATTGACTTCACAAAAATACTGACATTTGCCAGTAAGGCAACAAGTGACCGCCAGAAAGACACTGTGTGTCTAAGCACACCCCAGATTTCATCTCTGTCCGAACCAGCTGGCTTAGACGTTTTTTGTAAGAGAACTAGCTGAAATAATTAGAATGGTTTCTTTTGTTCAAATTTCCTCTCCCAGAGACAAGTCCCAGGAGTCCCTTCACCTGCATTATCCATTAACGCTGTGGGTTCATTTTCCCCAAATAAACAAGTTTTCCTGCCAAAGAAAATAGGCAGGGTGATTGGATGCAGGGATGCATCTTGGGACCTGCATTTGGGGCGTGTTGTTCATTTTTCTGGGTTGGCCCCTAGTCTTCTTAACTGGGCTCTTGTTGGCGGTGGTGGTGTTGTAGCAACCCTCCTTTGTGAAGGCCCCTAGTGCTGTATTAATCCTGCCGTGGCTGTCCAGCCCTCTTGAAAGCATCCTTCATTTCTGTTTGCTCAGTTTCCTGAATGCCTCTTCCAGATCATTTTTCACCTCTTGCTTCAAGCTCTAGGGACACATGTGGTTTCAACATAATGCACAGATGTGGCTTGGGGGGAGGGGAGGCAGGCTGTGGACTCGCACACATCAGCTGGGGTCACTGGACTCTGCAGCAGGGAAGGCGGAAAGACCAGCAGGCAACCTCAGGCTCTGTAGATTCCCCACCTGCCATGAGACAGGACGCTGTGTTTTGTGTTGTAAGGGAAGCATGAGCTATGTAGCTCCTGTGGACCAAATCATCACAGATAACACTTGTGTATCTGATTCTGAATTGAGGCATTAAGCAGAATAAGGGACCAAAGACCAAAACTTCTGTAGGGAAAAGAACTGGTTCTTTATCCCTCAAATGTTGCTCACCAGTGGTCTACAGACTTTTTTCTGTAAAGGTCTAGATCAGGGGTGGGCAAACTTTTTGACTCGAGGGCCACAATGGGTTCTTAAACTGGACCGGAGGGCCGGAACAAAAGCATGGATGGAGTGTTTGTGTGAACTAATATAAATTCAAAGTAAACATCATTACATAAAAGGGTACGGTCTTTTTTTTTTTAGTTTTATTCATTTCAAACAGGCCGGATCCGGCCCGCGGGCCGTAGTTTGCCCACGGCTGGTCTAGATAGTAAAGGTCTAGATAGTAAATATTTTCAGCTGTGGGGACCATATTGTTTCTGTCACAACTCAACTCTGTCTTTGTAGCACCAAAGCAGCCATGTAAATGTAAACAGATGAGTGTGGTGGCTGGCCCATGATTTCATAAAACTTACAACATCCTTATCATTGTTTGCATAAATTAATGAGTGCTTTGTATGCGGCCAGGCTCTTACCAAGTACTTGTAAATGATCGCATTTATCCCATACAGAACAATTATGTGAGATCATTAATAGCATTGTACCCATTTTACAGATAAAGAAACAGAGGCTCAGATAAGTTTAAACAATGTAAGTAAGGGCCAGGCTGGATTTTGGACCAAGATAGCTTAACTCATGCTCTTTCCCTTTATACAGCCAGTACAGCCTATGGTACTAACATCATTGATACCCACATTTGCTTTTATATCTTCACATTAGCTGGTATTTGGACTTTAGCCCCTCAAAAAACATACAGATAATTGCTAAACAAATAAACAAAACACCCCAAAACATGGCAAGAATTTTAAAAATAAGGGCCCATTAGTGAGTTAATAGAAATTGGAAGCCACAAACAAACAAAACACCCCAAAACATGGCAAGAATCTTAAAAATAAGGGTCCATTAGTGAGTTAATAGAAATTGGAAGCCATGTTCTACTGTGTTTTCCAGGCTTGCTGTGCTTCTTAACATCCAAGGATTAGTGCTAGGAGACTGGCCTGGGGAGCTTGGAAGCCAAAGATATCCAGACTGGTTTCCAAGTTCCAAGACCCAGTGCTCTGAAAATGGCGAGGTGGAGCTGGGCCTGAAGCGAGCTGCTGCTCCGAGCCGTGGTGTTGCCGAGACCAGCTGCCTCTTACAGAAACACCAACACCAGCATGAGCTGTCCACTCCCTTGTACACACAGGTGCAGCTCCTTGGCTGCCACTGATGGGGACTTAGGGGAAACGGGTAATCACATAATACAAGTTGTTTGCTGACTACCCGTGGTCATTAGCCTGCAAGTCAACCAGATAGAAATGTCTGTTAAAGATAGTAGAAGCCAAGTTTGGATGCTTTTTGTGGTGATAGTAAAGTGTATTCTGAAGAAAACTTAGAAAGAGCAAAAGGTCAGAAAAAAGATATCCCATATTTCATCACCTACAACATTTCCCAAAGTACTTTATTTAACAGTAATGGAAGTGGAGGTTCCTGTGGTCAAATAAGTTTATGAAAGATTAGACTAAACAAACTTAAACAGTATTTTCAAGGATATGGTATATTGTTTTCCTGAATTGTTTATTTGGGTTTTTTGTTTTGTTTTTGGAGCCTCTTATAACATTGTTTGCAAGGAACATCCTTTGAGACACCCTAACCCAGAGGCATTTCTCAATGTTTACATGTTTGTAAATTTCCTTATGGTCAAGACATTTTTAAATGAGTGAAGGTGGCAGCAACAACTATGGTAGTTATGAAACCATACAATTCTCTCTCTCTCTTTTTTTTTCTTTTTTCTTTTTGTAGCAGAAGTTATGCATTTGTGTTTAACTTTATTTTAAAATACAGTGGGGCCTTGACTTACGAGTGTCCCGACTAACGAGTTTTTTGAGATACCAGCTGTCTCTCCGCAGATTTTTTGCATTGAGTTGATAGAGTAACTTGAGTTAACGAGCTCCTTAATGAGCTCGGTCTCGGAACAAATTAAACTCGTAAGTCAAGGCCCCACTGTATGTCATACTCCAGTGTCTTCATTCTGCTCTCTGTGATACTGCAGAGAAATTATTCTTCATCACTGCTCAGCAGAATTATCATATATACTTAATGCTTAATCATCACTTATATTATTTCATTTTACTTTTTCCAGTTTCCTTGCATTATTATAGTGTCTCTGTTACTGGTTTTTAAGAGCTTATTTATGACTAAAGATGTTAACCATTTATCATGCATTGCAAATGAAATACCATGTTTTTTGTTACTATTTTACTCTGGTGTTTTATATTTTTGCTATATCAAACTTGTGTATTAAATATAATCATGTTCTGTTTCTAAAAAATGTTATACTTATAGAAAAGTTGCAAGAATAGTACAAAGCTCTCTTTTATACCCATTTCACCGTTTGTTAACATTTTACCACATTGGCTTTATTCTCATTCTGTGTGTGCATACATTATTGTTGCTATTACTAACATCAATGATGAGAATCATTAATTGGCTGCCTCCTGCACGCCCCCTACTGGGGATCGAGTCCACAACCTGGGCATGTGCCTCGATCCGTGACCTCCTGGTTCCTAGGTTGACACTCAACCACTGAGGCACACCGGCCGGGCTGTTGCTATTACTTTTGTATTTTTAATTCATAAAATCTGAATTTAAAAATATTTTAATGAACTATGGATTTATTTCTTTAAAAGACTTAGAAACTCAAAATGGGCTAGAAGTTTATTAATTCCCCTAATTCTACCTGTTGCATTGGGTCAGTGGTTCTCAACCTTGGCTGCACATTAGAATCACCCCATAACAAAGAAACAGAATTTCCGGAGGATGAGGCCCAGAAATCAGGATTTTAAAAAAATTCCCAGGTGATTCTAATGTGCAGCCAAAGTTGAGAACCACTGGAAACAGTCAGTGTATCAGTCAGGCTGGGCTAACAGCTGTAACAAATAGGCCCAATGATGGACAATGGCTCCGATGAAACAGACATTTTGATAAGCCTGTAGCTTGTAATCCTTACGAGGGAAGAATCTGTACCAAGGAAGGCTTCCTAATCAGGCCGTATTTGTGAGGTTGTCATTGATGTTCTGTAGAGACTGTCACAACCATTTGCAGCCCATTTACAGTCCCTTGGGGCAGTGTCCTTTGAGAACTGGGCTTGGCTGAGGTGGGAGCCTTGGCCTGACATCCTCCTACGCTTTAGTGGGACCTCTGTATTTCACGTGTCCCATGCTGACTTGTCATGCTTTCAGAACATAACAACAACACAGAGGTTTTTTGTAATGACATCTAGTTTCAACAGTGGTTTCGTTGAACATACCTTGGAGCTTCCATATCTGGATTTTTTTTCTGGCCATGAAATCAAAGCTCTCTTTCTCCTTCAGGTGGTTTAAGTCACTCAGTTTGAGCATCAAGTGAGTCGGGCAAACACTGTGCCACATTACAAAGCGATTTGTTGGTTTAAGGGGACTGTGGAGGTGACATAATCTCTCAGAGCGTTTGCAGAACCATATAAGGAAGCTGGAAATAGTCACCTCTCCCTCACTGTGTCAACATTGAGCTCACAGAGGAGGCCTGGACTGGTGTCCTCAGAGCAAGCACAAGGAACAACCAGACAGTCTTGGGAGGAGAGGGCACCGAGCATTTGTGTTTAGGGTGGGGGTGGGGTGGGTGCAGCTCTCACAGTGGCCTTAGGACATGTGTCATGCCTTCAGGCTGGACTCTCTCTCACCCACAGAGCCACTGGACTGCACCGTGTAAAAGGGGCCACACACTCACACGTATGGCAGGTTCATACCTAGCTTGAAAGTGCTTTGTTTGGGCACAAATTAAGACTATAAAGACTGAACATTAAAAAACACACAAACATTTGATTGAAATTTTCAGAGATACTCAAAAGAAGAGAGAATAATAAGCTTATAGACTCACCTCACAGATGCAACAATTACCAAGATTTTGCCGCATTTTCTTACCTCCCACCCTGCCTTTTTTGGTTAAAATATTTCACGACAAACCCCAGAGAGCTTATCATTTCACCCTCAACATGCTTTCTCTAAAACAGTGGTTCTCAACCTTCCTAATGCCTCGACCCTTTAATGCAGTTCCTCATGTTGTAGTGACCCCCAACCATAAAATTATTTTCGTTGCTACTTCATAACTGTAATGTTGCTACTGTTATGAATCGTAATGTAAATATCTGATATTCAGGATGTATTTTCATTGCTACAAATTGAACATAATTAAAGCATAGTGATTAATCACAAAAACAATATGTAATTATATATGTGTTTTCTGATGGTCTCAAGCCAGCGGTTCTCAACCTGTGGGTTGCAACCCCTTTGGCGGTCAAACGACCCTTTCACAGGACAGGGGTCGCCTAAGACCATCCTGCATATCAGATATTTACATTACGATTCATAACAGTAGCAACATTACAGTTATGAAGTAGCAACGAAAATAATTTTATGGTTGGGTCACAATATGAGGAACTGTATTTAAAGGGCCAGAAGGTTGAGAACCACTGTCTTAGGCGACCCCTGTCGCCTAAGCGGTTGAGAACCGCTGCTCTAAAAGGTAGGCATTTTATAAACAGAATGCCACTATCCCACCTAAGAAAATACACCCAGGGAGCAAAAAATGTTGGTGTGTAGTTTTCACAGAGCACCTGCAACTAGGTAACCTTACAGCATAAGAATCAACGAGGGCCTCACTGATAGCTTAAAGGAGGGAGCAGGGCCCTTGCTCTCAACTCGGAACAACATTATTTGGATTGGGGGTGGGAGCAGGTGAACAGTTTTGCACTTGTGGTTCTACAGACTCTAATCTCGGGTATTGAGCTATGCCATTTGTTTCCTGGGCACTTCATAGTATCATCAATGACTGATAATTGTAACTTACAGGAATTCTTTTAAACAATATTTTAATTGGAAGAAGCATCTGTCAGCTGTCAGGCTTCCAGCTTCCACTTTTGAGAAGCAGGATGTTGAATGTGAGTAATGACACAACAGGCCTATAAAATGCGGACTAACCCTCGGATGACTCATCCAGTACGTTGCAGTATATTTGTCAAGGAGACTGAATCATATATGGGGGAAACCACGGCTCCAGCAGCCAGCTGGTTCTCAGGTCCGCAAGGGACGGTCCATTTTTATCGGAAGCTTTGTAGTAGCAATAATGCTAATACCCAGCACATGGGCTCTACCATGTAGAGGAAATGGCACCGCCCAGCAGGTATGTGCTTGCTGTTTACGTGGGCTTTCTTTTCTCCTTTTCTTCTGCCTAACCTTTCCAGTGTGTGCTTTCTACCGTTTTTAAGGGAGGGAGAGAATTATTCAATTTATAAAGAAGTGAAGCGTGTGTGTGTGTGTGTGTGTGTGTGTGTGTGTGTGTGTGGTGTGCCCACATGCAAGGACACATAGGTAACCATGGTCTTTTGTTGGACAGAGTTCTTGTCACATCTCCTTTTCTGAAAACAAATTTCTCCTTAGGTATTCAGCTAGAGATGGTCTTAACCCATCCCCTTTGTTAAGCCCTTAGTTTAAGAGATGCTGCCTAGGAAACAGCTTGCAGAGGTGGTATACCTTTTGGGGGGCTAGCTTAAAACTTAAAAAAGAAATGAATAAGCAGAGGTGAGCTAAAGGATGTGGCCGAATGATAACTATTGTATTTAGGATGTTGGATTTTTTTCAATATTGTGCTCTTTCCTACCCTTCAAGATGCATGACTTAATGCAAGAAAGCTTTATTCCCCTCCTGAGTGACTATGTCTGTTTTTACAAATTATAATTTGTTCATGCTCAGTTCATGCATTAACTTTTCTAGGTGGGAGAAGAGGAGTTGGGGGGCTCGATATCAACCTTTAATTATAACTTTCACGTGATCTGAAGGATTGCTCTGCATAATTGGGAGGCTGTGTCGCCTGTCTGACCCCCTCCCCTTCACTCACTAAATTTAAACAATGCCTGGCGAGTTAAGGCGCATATCTTGTTTATTTGAGTACATTAAACATTCCTCTGTGTGTTGACAGTCCATTCAGTGTCTCCTTGTATTTTTAAAAAAGACTTTCTGCATCCTGTGCATCCTACTTGTTAGGGACAGAAGCAGTACTATTTCTGCTTTTCTGGTCTGTCTGTCCAGAATGTCTGGGTGAGGACAACTGCCCACAATTTTACCTAAGATTTAGCATTTTTGGAGCAGCTTCATATATGATGATAAATTCTGTTATCACTCAGACAGCATTAAACATAAGGGACTACCAAGCTGGAAAAATAGGCAGTGTTTGTTTCTCTTCCCTTTTCTTGTAAAGCCCATAATAATGTCTTGTTTTCCTTGAGGCATCTGTATTTTAAACTGTCAGTGGTAAATGTATTAAATTTACTTCTTTAAATACACTTAGAATTCAGATAATCTGGGAAGTCAGCGTGAAGGGGTTTATTTGGTTCGTTTCTATTTGTTTTGTAGATTAAGGGGTCTACTTTTCTTTAGAATGGCCAACTTGTTTTTGGAGGCGGGACTATCTCCAAATTTCATTAATTTTGCATTCTATAAATGAAAGCCACCTGTTATGCTGTACCGTGCTAATTATGGTAGAGGACAATAATGAGGAAGGACAGTATTTGAAATATGTGGGGGTTTTGTTAAGAATTTTCCTGCCCACATCTGTAGTGCTTATTTTTACATGTGTGTGTATACATGCATAGTGCCTATTTAATAATGGCATTTGGTGATATTAAAAAATACTTCGGATTCAAAGTGAGAGTCCTTTTTATTCTCATTAACATTTTTTGCACGCTGTAAAAGACAGGCTACTTAAAAAAGTGTCAGCTTAAACTAAAGCCTGAATTTTGTGACCTTATAGTAAATGGGGTTCTCTCTGGAAGCCACATTCTGAATGCCACACTCAGCTCAGGGTTCACTTTGTCAAAAGTCATCTGAGCCTGACTGGTGTGGCACAGTGGTTGAGTGTCAACCTATGAACCAGGAGGTTGAAGTTTGATTCCCAGTCAGGCCACATGTCCGGGTTGTGGGCTTGATCCCCAGTGGGAGGTGTGCAGGAAGCAGCCGATGAAGTGATTCTCGCTCATCATTGATATTTCTGTCTCTCCCTCCCTACCTTCTCCTCTCTGAAATCAATAAAAATATGTATATTTTTTAAAATGTTATCAGAAAAATAGCTAATTTGCTCCAATTTTTCTGACATCTTCAGTTCCATTATATCTTTTTTTTCCCTTGAGCCTATAGAAAATGATTACAGGTAGCTATATGAAAACATGTCTTATTTTTTCTTTTTTAAAATATATTTTTATTGATTTCAGAGAAGAAGGGAGAGAGAGAGATAGAAACATCAATGATGAGAGAGAATCATTGATCGACTGCTTCCTGCACTCCCCACACTGGGGATCAAGCCCGAAACCTGAGCATGTGCCCTGACCAGGAATCAAACCATGACCTCCTGGTTCATAGGTCAATGCTCAACCACTGAGCCACGCCGGCTGGGCAACTTCATTCTCTTCTTGTCTGCATGGTTTCTGACATGAAATCCACTGTAATCCTCCTCCTTAATTCCTCTATAAGTAAGGTGGTTTTCCCCCTCCTTGAAAATATTTTTTAAGATTTTCTCTGTCTTTGGTTTTCTGATGCTTGAATAGCATAGGCATAGATACCAATGAAAACCAAAAAGTTCTTGGTTTGTTGGCATTTTCTGTGAAAATGTGTTACTTTCCTGTGATTTGTGTAGTTGAGACTAACTTAGGTCCTGTCCAGGTTATTTCAGGGCAACATAGATTTCGTTCAGCTTTGGTTACATTTCGCACCCAGGGCATATTGATCACTGAGATTGAGCAATGATAATCACCCCTAGGGTTGGGGCCGCCACTCCTCAGGGGCCCCTTTGCTGTAAAGCACCATGAGCCATCACTCCAGAGTGACTGCATGGTTTTTAGGTTCCCCTTTTCCCTTTTGAGGCCACAGGAATACAGAGCCAGAGCCAGTACCAAGGCTCTCAGATCATTCAACTTGGAAGCGATCAATAGATATTGAGTGAGACACTGCCTATGTTCAGAGCTATGTGCTGGGTAGTGTTAAATTAAGAAATGCTTACGATCCGGGCCTAGCCCTGTCCTTGTTTTAATTCCCCTTTCAGTGGGAATTTATTGTTATGGCCTGTAGATTCCTCCTGAGTTTTCTTTTATTCATAGATTTACTGGAGTCTATAATCTGGAGCCACTAATTGCTCTGTATAGAAGCGACTCTCAGCTATTCCCTTTTGGTTCTTCAACATCTAACTCTTCCTTGGATGGATGTCAAGAAAGAACTGTCCTACTCAAAAATTCATTTGATAGGTTTGGTGGCCATGTTTTTCTGAGCTACCTTGCACAAAGGCTTTTGGTTTTTTGTTTTGTTTCATTTTCTCTCTTCTTCCTTGAGGGGAGAGGCAGTCAGAGAGAGTGTTTGAATCCTCAAAGCTTAGAGTCCAGAATATTTTAGTGAAACAGATTAGTAACCATCAAGGATAGTTTTCCCAATCTTTGAGGTTTGAAGACCCCTCCCCGCTTTAGCATCTATAAAAAGTATATTCTAATGACTCAAAGCCGTAATGAATTCAGTAACCATTTAATAAAAACAGGTTTATTTAAAATCACCATAGGTTATCTGTCGACATTTTAAAATACTTGCATTTAGAGAGATCTGCTTAGTGAGTCCACCATCCGTTCCTGCCGTGCGGGCGGATGATTTATGGGTGCTTGGTGATCTCCCCCAGCTGGGCCTATTCATTGCCTGCTGTCCATTGCCCACTCTTCTGCTGTCCCCCCACATCCGGGGTTTATGGTCACTCTGCCTACACAGGGTTGCGATGAACGACACTTAGATAAATCTTGTAGCATTATCTGGAAATAGTCGACTTTTGTGTGTAGCTCAGAAAATTCAGAAACAAGTACAGAACAGCCTTCCTAGGGCATGAAGCCCATTCTAAAGAACACACAAATGGGACAGTGACCACTCTGATCAAACCAGCAAAGGCTTTTATTAGTCCTGAGCATTCTTCTAGGGGTGAATTTGCTGGCTGCCTGTTTGCATTGATTATCTGGGCCCAGATTGTCTTGGGATGCATGTGGGACAGTCATAGAGGTCATGCCCGTCCCCAGGTGGATTCTTAATCACCAGCGTTTCTTTGTGACTAATGATCACCACAGGGGAAGCAAATGCTTCAGAGGCAGGCTGGCACTTCAGCCCTCTTAGAAAGAGCTTTTGGCTGGCATGCCAGTCTACTGCCTTCCTTGCTGCACACTTTGAGAGCAGCTCCAGGAGTTAGCTGCCTCATCTTCGTAGAGCTCAGTGTGCAAGGAACCGCAACAAAGATACTATCTCTTTCCAGATTTCAACCCAAGAGATGACTTTTCGTTTCCAGTGTTAATTCATACAGTTGTAAAGATTTTCAGATTGGGGGTGTCCAAGCCGGGCTGGGCTTTTTTGTGGTTTTCTTTTGAACACACGTTCCTTGTGCCCATCCAGAGGAAGAGGGGTGGCACTGGCCCCGTGGGGCCTGCTGTTTGACTGGGCCTCTTGAATTCCATTAAATGGAGCACAGACAGCATGTGTCATAAAGGCTGCTTGGGAAGGGTGAAGAGCAAAATTAGTGTCTGTGGGTGGGCATGTGTTCTCATCACATCGCCAAAGAACTGCAGTGTGCAAAATCTGGCAGGAACTTATTCCAAAGAAAAATAAAGCGGCCCCCTTTTCTGCTTTGAAAAATATTAAAAAAAAACATCACCAATCCCCATGATGAAGAAATGGAACTCTTAGAAAATCCTTGTGATTGTGTGTGTGTGTGTGTGTGTGTGTGTGTCTAAAATAATCTCAAAATTGAGGTTGGAATAGAAGAAATAGAAAGGGAGTAATAAAATATTTTTAGGGGTCCTGTTGCCTATATTGTAAAATAATAAGCATTCTATTTGAACATACTGGAATGGCAAAGGATTAGGGGAATTTTTGGAGCTAACAATTAGGGGAAAGTATATTATGCTTACCGTGACTTCTGTTCTTTGAGATGACTTTGTAAGAAAAGCCATTTTTATCTCAGTAAAACCCTCCACAAAGGAAATGTTTGTGCTTTTTATATATGCAATTCGTCTGATATCCCAAGGAACAGAGCATAGGCCACATTTACATTTATATTTAAAGCACAAGATCTCCCTTTTATAGTTACCTTGAGATCTTGCAAATTTGTTCATTGTTTCTCATAGTGTAGAAGAGTGTTTCTTAGATTAGGAGGGGTGTGTGTGTGTGTGTGTGTGTGTGTGTGTGTGTGTGTGTGTGTCAATGTTTATTTCTTAAGGACTACAGAAATATTCTTTTCTCAAAGCCCAAAATTTATGAATTTGGATCCTTCTTGCGTATACCCATTTCAAGAGGCCCTTTTTTGTTTCTCATATTGTCTTTTTTGTGTGTGGCCAACTAGATGCAATTCTACTACACATAACATAAAATGTGCCATCTTGACTATTTCTAAATGTTTCAGTAAATTATTAGTGCTCACTACATGCATGCAGCGAACTCTAGAACCTTTTCATCTTGCAAAACTGAAACTCCAAATGCATAAAACAACTCCCCATATCTCCCTCTCCCCAGCCCTTCACAACCACCATTCTGCTTTCTGTTTCTATAAGTTTGATTACTTTAGATAGCCGAATTTAAACATGGAATCATGCAGTATTTGTCTTTTTGTGACTGGGTTATTTCACTTAGCATAATGCCCTCAAGGTTTCATCCATGTTGCAGCATACGACAGGATTTCTTTTTCTTTTTTAAGCTGAAAAATATCCTGTCATATGTATTTTCTTTATTCATTCATCCTTTGATGGACATTTAAGCTGTTTCCATCTCTCTCGACTGTTGTGAATAATGCCACACTGAACATGGGTGTGAAATTTGTGCCTTTTGAGATAAGACTTGACTTTCAAAAAACATCAGGTTAATTCTTTATATGTAGCCACACGAGAAAAAGTGCCATCATGTCATAACACCTCGTGTTTATCTAGCCTTTTGGGTTTACACAAGAGCTTCCATAGACCAAGTTGCTCACTGCAGGAAATGGCTGGGTGTGTAGCAATGTTCAGTTTGGGATGGCGTATTTACGGTGCCTTCAGGGGTTGTGACTTTCCTGCAGGTGAGCTTTGTCCTGAGAGGTGGCTGAAGCACACCACGAGTGAAATGAGCTGTGGGTAGTTCCTCTTGACCAAACATTAAGACAGGGCTCTTTTATTCTTTCTTCTGATGCTAATTGGCAGCCTACAGTGACAGCATGGCTTCAGGGTAGTGTAATTGCATCTGTTTGGCCATACAGACTGCCACCTGCTCAGTAGAGCTTCCCTGGTGGGAGAAGTTGGCCGTGGCTACTTGGTTGTCCTGCCTTGGACAGTGGGCAGTGGTCTTAAGCCACCACTGAACGCATGACCTAAAAGATAGATTGGACTTCCTGGCGTAAGCACGTTGGCGATGGGCAGGAAGGCCCAAATTCGGCAGCTTAGCCCCCAGGGATCTCAATTTTCTGTGCATACCAAGAGTCTCGAAATCAGACGGCTTCTAGCCCTTCCACAGGCTGGTAGACTTAAGTTATGTGTGGGGATAGCTTTTCCCCAGAGGCTGTCTTTGAAATCAACCTAGAAATATTCTCCTACAAATGAAACTATTTTAAGAATATTATGTTAAACGGTGGGCAAACCTAATAGCTAGTTGGCCTACTCATTCTCCTGACAGCCCAGCTCTTTTATGGCAGGAAAGTCACTTATGGAGGCACGTGCCCCAAGTGGATGGCTCTGTTGTGTAATAACTCAGACGGAAATGGCCCTCGGGGGTCAAATCCTGTTCCTCTCTGTAGTCGAGCACTCGTCAAGAATGCACTGCTGCCTGATTATCCCGTGAGCGTGAAGCTTGCCTTGTTCCTGCCCTTCTGATTGCTCGCCAGCAGTCATTGCCGCCGTAAAGGCAAATAGTTGTCTCGGTGACACTTGGAATTCCTAACCAATGGTGTTGATTCGGATACCATTGCCGTAATTTAGCGCTTTCCTTTTGGTTTGACTGCTGCTCACTTAGGTATAAAGACTTCTCAATCTTATTAGTAGATGGTCATCAGGTTGGCTCTTTTCAGAGCTATTCAAGATCCAGTGATGTGGAATTCCAGGGTCCCCAAATGAAGCCTAAGTCAGGAGTTTAAGAATTCTTCCTTGCTTGCCCTTTCTCCCCCACCCCTCACCCAGGTGGGGAAAACTCTTGGCCAGAGCTGAATAGAAGGGACCATTCCCACTGGAGGGGATGGGGGAGGTTTCTCTCTCTTAAGGGGACTCTCAGTGGGCAGTAAAAACCATTTGGGAATAGAACTGTGATTCAAGTATTTTAGGAATTGATTGGACTCTCCTGCTGCTCACCAGTTTGTTTTTCCTGTGGAGAAAATACATTCCAATTTCAAACAACTGATTTACAAGAAAACTTTTGGACCCGAATTCATTTGTGTCATTAAAGCATCCTGGACCCAACGTGAAACTTGAAGTGCACAGAGTTGCTTTATCAAAGTGTCTCTCCCCTTTTTTTAAATTAAGCACATGCTTCATTACCTTCTGCTCCTGAAACAGCTGTCTTTGAGTTGATTGATAGAGCATATAGATCAGTGGTTCTCAACCTTGGCTGCACATTAGAATCACCTGGGAATCTTTTTAAAATCCTGATTTCTGGGCCTCACCCTCCGGAAATTCTGTTTCTTTGTTACTAATGTTGTGGCCCCACCCCATAACAAAGAAACAGAATTTCCAGAGGATGAGGCCCAGAAATCAGGATTTTAAAAAGATTCCCAGGTGATTCTAATGTGCAGCCAAGGTTGAGAACCACTGATATAGATGAACTGTTTAGAGAGAGAGGAGGCAGATCCCTCTTCTCTTCTTTGCCTGCTTTTGTCCCATAAATACATCTTGAGGATTTTCTTCTGTGTATCGCTGGAGAGAACCTCACACTTGTGGACATGTAAACCCAGTCAGAGAGCGAAGTTGTACCTATTTTACTCAAAGAATCTTATTAAACTCAATTTTCAGCATTTTCTTGTGGGTTGTTTTTTTTGTGTTTTTTTTTTCAAAAACACTTTGATAGACTAGCTTCACTCCTGGGAACTTTATAATTGCGTAATAACACTTGCACCGAGAGAACGTATCTGTTAGTTTGTCGTGGTTTCAGGTCTTTGTGGTTTCAGGGGTTTTTTCAATTCAAAGATATTTTCGGTTACCATTTTACTGCTCAAAGTTTTCTGATCTGCTTTTGTAGAATATTTGTGTGGCTTCAGTTTGCTGATTCCTTTGGCACAGCTAAAGGGCTTTAAGGAGATGTTTTTTTCATGTGTGTGTTTAATACAATTAAAAAAAAAAAAAAGGCCTTAGCGGTCATTTAGCCCCTACCCCTCATTTTACGTATGAAGAAACGGAGGCTGACTAGCAGAGTCCGGGGTGCCTCAACTGGGAGTGAGGAGATGTGCTGTAGAGGTTAAGTCTGCTGACTTACGGCACGACTTACACTGATGGATCCAAAATGAGGATTGCCTCTGTTTGTGAGAAACTTTGCCAAGCTGAGCAGGTCCCGCTTTTTTTTTCTTCACGTGGTTGTGTCATTAGTGATACCTCTTCATTTCTCCTTATGACTTCTTTGACAGTCGGCTGCCTATCCAGTAAATTTTAAGGGACTAATGAGAATAACTTCTCTTATATCCTCTAAATCTGTGGTGGGGAACCTTTTTTCTGCCAAGGGCCATTTGTATATTTATAACATCATTTGCGGGCCATACAAAATTATCAACTTAAAAATTAGCCTTCTGCCCTGGCCGGTTTGGCTCAGTGGATAGAGCGTAGGCCTGCGGACTGAAGGGTCCCGGGTTCGATTCCGGTCAAGGGACATCATTCGGCCATACAAAATTATCAACTTAAAAATTAACCTGCTGTATTTGGTCAAGCATTTAATTAACTCACCCCGAATGCCTTGGCAGGCCCAGACCCAATGATTTCGCAGGCCTTACACGGCCCTCGGACCGGATGTTCCCCACCCCTGCTCTGGGTCAGCTAGCTTGGATATTGGGAGCTTTGCCACAACACGGGACCCCTTTAAAACAAAGTGCCAGGGGAGGGGGGTGGTTGACAGAGAGTAGAGCTTAGTCCTTTTCCTGTCCCGATGCCGGTGACCTTGCACAAGTCCCTCCTCTAGTGTGGACTCTAACTTTTTCATCTAAGCGAGGTGTCTAGGGCACATGGTTTCTACGCTTCTTTCTAGCATAAAAAGTGTGTATCTAAACGTGTTTGGGTGGCTCTTCACAGGTCCTAATTGAAGACCTGAAGTCCACCTGTAGGCCCAGCTCTATTCCAGTCTCTACCTGGTACATGAAGAGATCCAGAATTCTTCAGGGAGAACAAATGCCTGCCTGTGCTTTAGTTGTTTCTCAGTGTTAGGCTTTTCATCTCTGATGGGGGAGGTCCAAGAAATGGAACTACATTCCCTTTGGTAATTCTTGCCATTCACATCTGTTGGAATATAGGCAGGGAGGCTGGCACTACAGGCTGCCTTTCCCCCCTGTGGGCTAAATTGTCACCTCCTTTTGTTTGAGAACAGGCCTTATTAAGGACTGGCTTGTAAAGGATTTTGTAGGTTTAGAATTTGGTATTAAGTAGTTTGGTAAAGTAATTTCCTGCCCTTTTGACCATGGTTTGCTTTGGGGATTGGGAGGGATGGCAGGTGGCAGGTAAAAATATGGAGGCGTGTCCTGGATCGAGTGAGGAGAAATAATTGGACTGAATTTTCAGTACCGTTATCAGCATCTCCTAAGTTTACTGTTAATCTTCATTTAGAGTGGCGCACCATAAAAAAGTCTTCCATTTGTTTTGTTTTTTCAACAAAAAATTTTGTCGAAAGGGGTGCACATTCACCACTCACCAGCTCCTGTCTGCTACCAGCATTTTGCTATTATTGCTTAACCCACAGGATTTACCCCTCTATCGATCCCTCTCTCCATCCAAGTTACCTTGTTACTTTTCTATGCATCGCAAAGTAAGGTACAGACATTATTAGTGTGCTTCTCCCTCAACATCAGCATGTGGATCATTAAGGAAGCTCTTCTTTGTTTTCTCCGATTCAATGAGGGGGCGGGGGAAAAAAAGATTCTGAGAGGCACAGGCACAGCATTTAAGGGCAGCAGTTTAAAGACCCGAGTTAGAGATTATTAACTTGAAACAAACCCCCTTGGTATTTATGTGTGGAAGTACCCATTTTTCTATTACATTATACTTTACTGTGGAGAGAGTTGATTTTGTTCAGTAATTTATTAAATGTGTTTAGTGATTTCCATCAGCTGATCTTTGGGTATTTTGTAAATGCCATCGTTGGAAGGGTAAAAACAAGGAAATGAGAGTTGATTTTGTTTGGTAATTTATTATATGTGTTTAGTGATTTCCATCAGCTGATCTTTGGGTGATTAAATGTGGATTGTAAATGCCATCGTTGGAAGGGTAAAAACAAGGAAACCTGCGTTCGAAGTAAAAAGTGGGAGGAGAAGACGGGGCTCGCTCTCCAGGGATGCGTTATTTGATTTAAGCTGGTAATCCTTTGATCCGGACTAAGTATGAACTCCACTAAACTGTGGGCTCCGCAGAGCAGCAGACAATAAAGGCAAAATTGTAAACCCGGGTTTCAGACCTTGGGCCTCTACCCTCCCGGACTCCCAGTCCCCACTTCACACCATGCTATCATCCTTTAGGACAGCACCATTTTACTCTTTAAGAAGTAGATTCATTCTGTTTTGGTTTGAATATCATTTTTTTTAAAAAGTAGTTTGCTCATGTTCAGGTTGTCTGTGTTTGGGTGATTTTGGACAAAACTCAGAAGTCTGTAAATGCCTTAAGTGTGAATGAAGTGTTGTAGTAAAATCTTGCCATTATTTCCTAAAATGTTTTAGCTGATCTTAAAATTCCCATGTTAACATTTAGAGAATTTGTGTATAACACTATGATAAAACTCATGTTTTAATGCAGAGAATCATTTGCTGTTGAGTTTTAAAAAAGTAATCTTTTCCTAAAAATTTTTTTAAATTTGTTGAGTTCTGTGGAATTGTAATTTTTTTTTGTGTTTATTTTAAAATTGTATTATATTTACTTTTTTTGTTGTTGTTAGAGGGCAGTATGAGCTAGTTTACTTTCCTGGATCCAGTGTTTTAAACTAAAAAATAATTTAAAATGTATACCAGAGCCTGCTATTAAAGAACTTACCCACAATATAGGTACTTGCTAGATGAGGGTACAGAGGTCCCAAGTGGTTGAGCAGGAAACCCACCTAGGACTTAAGGGGCCTGCGACCAGGAGCCTCTAGTTCCCCAGACCCTCGGTGTGGGTAAATTAGGATTTCTGCTGTTAATAAAAATTAGAGCAAATGGTTTTAAATTTTCAAGAAAAAAAATGGTTGTTCCTCACTGATCATGCATCCCCTGCAATAAACTTCAAGCCTGTCCTGCCCCAGCTCTCCAGGCGAGACCTCAGCAGGCCCTTTCTCCTCTGAGCCGGGTACATTACTCACCTCAAGAGGTTCTTGCTCAGGAAAGTTATATTGACACGGGAGAGTTGCCAAAGAGCCATTAAAACAAAATCTGTCCTATAGACACAACTTCTAAAATGGCCTTTTCAGGTGCTGAAGCTAAGATTTACTTCAGCGGACGGTTCATTGTCCAGGTCTAAAACTACCCCGTGTTACGGTTTGGGGTTGCACATTAGCAGAACAACCCTAATGCCTTTATCTTCCTTGTGCCCCAGCTCTGAGTGATCCGCCATCATGGGTATTATATATTTAGTATTCTTGTGGTTTCTGAGTTTAAGTGCTGAATTTAAATGTCGGTAGGAAGAACATTGTTGCTGTTTTAAACCATAGCTTTGTCCTTAAGACATTGGATATAGTAAGTAAATAAAATCAAAAGATTTTTATAAAAAGGTATTTACAGAAGAGAAAAGGATTGAGAACCATATAAGTAAAAGCCAGTTGAACCATTCATTTCCTGTGGAGGGTGTATGCTTGTTCACCATACAGGTGATAAAAGTTTAGAGGTTACATTGAAAATTGCATTTGAAACACAGTACTGTAGAGTGGAGTGAGTCTCATGTAACTTTGTAAACGTTGGGAAGGAAACCCAAAAACCAGTGTTCTATAAGGCAATTTCCAGTGGCCATCACCACCCTTCACTCACAATTTAGGAAGATTTGCCCCTAGAATTGGGATTCTCCCCGAGGCGGGGCCACCAGAAGCTCTGGCTCACCTTGGGGGCCTCCATGGATTTGGGAGCTGTAGGTCATTGCTCCCAGGCTGCAGAGATGTCAGAGGGCCCCTAATCGCCTCTGGTATTTCCTCAACAGCCTCTTAAGCAGTGGTTCTCAACCTTCTGGCCCTTTAAATACAGTTCCTCATGTTGTGACCCAACCATAAAATTATTTTCGTTGCTACTTCATAACTGTAATGTTGCTACTGTTATGAATTGTAATGTAAATATCTGATATGCAGGATGGTCTTAGGCGACCCCTGTGAAAGGGTCGTTCGACCGCCAAAGGGGTCTCGACCCACAGGTTGAGAACCGCTGCTTAAGCCTCCTTAAAGCTTGCAAGTTTCCATTTGGCTCAGTGGATAGAGTGTTGGCCTGCGGACTGAAGGGTCCCGGGTTCAATTCCAGCCAAGGGCACATGCCTGGGTTGTAGGCTCGATCCACCCCCAGTAGGGGACGTGCCGGAGGCAGCCAGCAGGTCAATGATTCTCTCTCATCATTGATGTTTCTGTCTCTCTCCATTCCTCTCTGAAATCAATAAAAAATATATATATTAAAAAAAAAAGCTTACAAGTTTCACTTCCACTCTCAGCCTTCGTTCCTTTGTGTCTTCGCTTCATTTCCTTTCTTTGGCCCTTAAGGGTTGCAGGACTCAGCAGCAAAGACGGGGGCCTGAGCGGTGAGCAGCACACTGCCCAGTACCCTCGACTTGGGACAGCCCCAAAGAGCATCCACTCCCAAAGACATGTGTGTACAGGGCGGTGGCTTGGCCCCACGTGGGAGAGAATGTGCCGGAATACTCAGCACACCGGCACTCTGGCTCCTATGGCCTCTAGGTGTAAGGTAGCACCTGGGAGATTAGAAAATGTGTCTATTTACAGTGCGTTGTAATTGAAAGGAAAGTATTAGAGGCACATCGCGTGCTGCATCAGCACTGGATGTTAAGCAAGGTCTGGCCATTTGTTTAGAATCACAGAATCACTCGCTTATAAAAATAGGAGTTAGCAGTAGTTATTCTAACAGAATATTTTTGTGTTAAAATTTCAATAGGAAAATAAAAATACCAGAGGCCACGTCTAAAGAACGTTCACTTGCTAGGCTGGGTTCTAAAGAATGATTTATGAATTATTACATTTAATAATCATGCCTGTTTTAAGCACCCGTCGTGTTGGCAGTGCCTTTCACAATAATGGAGGAAGCGGCCCTTTCTCTGTGCACTAGACAGTGTGTGTGGGTGAGGAGGTCTATTTATAGGCTCCAGTGTAGCTAGGTAGCATCAACAACAAAGATGCGGAATTAAGTGTGGCATGCGAGGATGAGCATGGGCATGCCCCATACCTCCCCCTCTGGGTGAGAATTTGGACCCCGAAGGCTCTAGTGACCTTGCAGGGCTACAGAATTTACTGGTTTATGGTGCAAGGCTGAAGTGGGGATTCCTAAAACTTTTTCGCAGATTCTGAGCCCAGCACATAATAAAGAAACCTATTCATACCCCCTCTGGGGCTCCTACAATATAAGCCGGACCCCTGACTTTCAGCCTAATTGATTCCTGGGTGAAGCTTACATCCCTAGCCATTGCAAGGCAAACAGCCCCAACCACCACCACCTTTTGGGTACCAGGTTATATATTGGGGTTCCATGCCTAGAAACTCGTTACCATTTTTTAAAATGCCTAAATTATGAAGATAAAACATATACAAGCTCTGTTGTAATCCTCTGGGAGAATGACTCTGCATGGGCAAGATGAACTGCAGCATCTCAGAAAAGCAGGGACAGGATGGAGATTGGACCGCCGCGCCTGCTTTCCTCTCTCCGTAGATCTGGTCACTACCTGAGCGCCTGGGCACCGTGAGGTCAGAGCCATGTTCTTTTCCCTCCCAGATACTGGGTAGGGCAGTTTCCAAGCCAACTTTCTTCCTGTGTACTGCATGGCTGATTTCACAGATGTTACGTTACTGTGGGGAAGCCTTTTTCTTACATGATCTTGGCCCACTTTTGAGCTTCCCCAACTCTGATATTAGGCAAACCAGTTCTCTTTATGAAGCAAATTGACGTTCAGAAAATGTCTCTGCTTCATAGTGCCTGCTCATCAGCGCCCGAGGGAGCTGGTCCTCTCCAGAAGCGGGCTTCTCCTGCCACCGTTCTCTGTAATGCCTCAGCCAGTACAAGGCCCCCACACATTTTGGTAGACACTAAGCCAGTGGTTCTCAACCTGTGGGTCGCGACCCCTTTGGGGGTCGAACGACCCTTTCACAGGGGTCGCCTAAGACCATTGGAAAACACATATGTAATTACATATTGTTTTTGTGATTAATCACTATGCTTTAATTATGTTCAATTTGTAACAATGAAAATACATCCTGCATATCAGATATTTACATTACAATTCATAACAGTAGCAACATTACAGTTATGAAGTAGCAACGAAAATAATTTTATGGTTTGGGGGTCACCACAACATGAGGAACTGTATTAAAGGGTCGCGGCATTAGGAAGGTTGAGAACCACTGCATTAAGCAGAGAGAGCACATAGTCTACTTTTAGTGGCTCACACAGAGCTGAAAAGCACGTTCCCACCATGCACGAAACTATCTATATATATAAAAGCCCAGGGACCAAATGGCGGAATGACTGGTCACTATGACACGCACTGCGGCAGCCAACCAGCCTGATTTGGCCCCATCAGCCCCCACAACCTCCTGCGGCCCCTCCCCCTGGCCGGCCCAGCCCAGCCCCCGATAGGGGCCCCCCCACCCCAATTGGGGGTGGGGATGCTGGCCAACTGCCCATGGCCCCTCCCCCTGGCCAGCCCCCCAATAGGCCTTGATCGCTGGCCAGGCTGAGGGACCCCACCCCTACATGAATTCATGCACTGGGCCTCTGGTATTATGTATAACTTTCCTTGCCTATAAACTTCAGAGTATATAAATTTCTAAAATTGGGGCAGTCAACTTAAAAAAAAAATTAAGTAGTTGATGCTTAATAGTAAAACAGTCACTCACAGAACCACCACTTGCTTAAATAGAATATGACCAATATCTTTGGCTTCTCAACACACTTGATTCTGCTGAAATAAGTTTGTTGATTCTTTTTTTAAGATGGCTAGACATATATATTTCATATACACACATACTTTATACACATAGTATTTTATATATACACTAGAGGCCCAGTGCACGACATTCGTGCACGGAGTTGTGTGGGGCGGGGGTCACTCAGCCCAGCCCTTGTCCTCTCACAGTCCAGGACCCCTCGCTCCTTACCGCCCGCCTGCAGGAGAGGCTCCCACCACTGCTGCTGAGCTTGCCAGCCATGAGCCTGGCTTCTGGTTGAGTGGTGCTTCCCCTGTGGGAGCACACTGACCACCAGGGGGCAGCTCCTGCATTGAGCGTCTGCCCCTGCTTCCCCTGGGAGCACACTGACCACCAGGGGGCAGCTCCTGCATTGAGCGTCTGCCCCCTGGTGGTCAGAGAGCGTCATAGCGACCGGTTATTCCACCATTCGGTCAATTTGCATATTAGGATTTTATTATATAGTATATATGATTCGATGAAATCAAAGAGCCTTTAGAAACCTATAGGCATAGGAAGATGGGGTAGACAGGGTGTGAGTACAGTAAACTGTGCGCCTGGCTCCCCTGGAGGACTTGGGGTTCTTGTGACTCGGTGGGCAGCTGGGGGTTGTGCTGGGGGGAAGAGGGAGCCTGGATCTTAGCTAATCCTTCTCAAGGTCTGGTGAAGTGGGGAAGGGTAGAAAAGAGGGCTGGGAGGAAATTAATGTAATGTTTAGCATAATGTGGAGATAAAGATGCCCGGTAATCAGATAAGGGCTGGCTGAGAAGGGGTCAGGGAAGTATTTATGGGGGATGTAAAAGTTCTAGTCTCCATCCCTGAACCGGGGAGGGGAGGGGCAGAGGACCGCTCACAGATGGCAGCTGGAATGATTTTTCTCTCCAGGTGTGCCTGAGGTGTGGGCTGCAGCCTGGCCTTTAGGATTCTGACTTGCACTAATAATTGCCCCGGGTTCGTTTTGGATTTTCTCCTGTTAAGGGCCTGACAGCCTCCCTGCCACTCCACTCTCCTGCAGCTGAAAAAGGCAGTCAGTGGCCAGGGACCTGTTTTAATCATCAAAGTCAGCCTTTCAGCAAAAATAATCATGATGGCTACAACTTCTGTGTCAGATACTTGACCTCTATCACTGTTTTTAACCCTCTAGACTTCCCAGCAGGATAGATCCATTTCTTCTCTCTCTCCCTCCCTCCCTCCCTCCCTCCCTCTCTCTCTCTCTCTCTCTCTCTCTCTCTCTCCAAATAAGGAAACTGAAGCTCAAAAAGAGGCTCCTTCAGCTACTAAGGGCTGACCTGTCTGGCTCTCAACATTATTTACAGACAGTTGCCTCCGCACCGTTTCCTACAATTCCTTTGTTTACTTCTGTAATGTGGCCTGTACAGGGCCTGCTTTTAATCTAGGGAGACCTTAGAACATTAAGGCCTGAGATCCAAACCTTGCCTTGCCACTGTAGAATGAGTATTCCCCCCCACCCCCCCCCCCCCCCCAAAAAAAATCTAGCTTTGAAATTGTTCTTTCTGCTTTAGGATAGCACCTATCTCTTCTGTATGTTGAGCGATCACAGAACAAGACCTGTTTTTACAAATAAAGTCACACATGGCAACACAAAACTTTTTCCTTAAAGAAACCACATTTAAATGGCAGATCCCCATTCCAATTTGTAAGAATCAATTTTACTCAAAATGCATCTAAAGCAGTGGTTCCCAACATGGAGCACATGCCCCACAGGGGGGCAATTTGAGAATGAGTTATTAACGGAATATTTTGCATTTCTTATAGTTCTAGAGGCCTCATATACAGTGTGTGTGTGTATATATATATATCTAATATGCAAAGTGTCCCCTCTGGAGTTCAACCGACTGGGAGTTCGATCGCTCGCTATGGCGTGCGCTGACCACCAGTGGGTGTCGCGGAATGAAGGAAGGCCCAGGCCGGGAGGGGAAGGGAGGCCCTGGCCGGCAGCTGCTAGGAACCCTATCCATGCACGAATTTCGTGCACTGGGCCTTTAGCATAAATATATGTTGTGACATATTTATGCATTTCAGTTCTCTGTAATACGTTGTGAAAATTTATTTGCCATTTTTTCATATCACTTCATATTATTATTTTTTAAACAATTTCTTAGTGATTTCTTCCTCAGTACTTCAACTGTCCTTTTGTTCTTTTGTTTCTCTTTCATGGATGCCATGTTCTTTGGAAGCTTGTTTAGACTAAGTTAATGGTCTTTTAGGCTTCCTCCACATAAATAGGGGCTCACTTTTTTAATAATAAGAATTATATGTCACGGAGGGGGCATCAGGATTTTAGAGATGCCTTGGTGGGGCGTGGCCAAAAAAAGGTTGGGAACTCCTGATCTAAAGAAGATGGTATTGTTTGGATGGTGGGAGTCAAACACCATTTGTACTGACGTTGATTCCATGGGGCAGTTTAGCTCAAATTCAGACACGAGGGCTCCATTCAGTGGGCGTCTGGACCCACGTCTAGAACATCACCAGGTCCTTAATCAGTTACACTAGTTTGGCCGTTGAAACTTTCAGAAGCATTTTTTGTTGTTGTTATTTTTGACAAAAATAACATTATTTTGTAAAAATTTCTGAGGCATACTAGCAGCATATTCCTTGTGCACGTCAGAACACTAACCTACCTTTGCCCTTCCTGCTCCCCTCCTCCCCCCAGCCACCCCCACATCTGGTTTAAACATGTTGTTTAATTCTTTCCAGAAGGAAAGGAGGGAAGGTGGGAAGGGAGTTTTCCTCCCCTATACCTTCTGGTAGTAGAGTTCACTGTCGTGTCTGTTCTGGGTGGGGTGAGATGCTTGGGTAACGTAAATACACCACAGCTAGGAAGCAGCTGGCACGCAGCCATGCAGCTGGATTATCCAGACAGCCTTCGCAGCTTTTAGTGCAACACTTTATTCCCCACCTCGTTTTAAATAGCCAGATGCCTCGGTTAATGCTGGCTATCGGAGTTGTTACCAGAGAAGACAGGGGGATAGGGGGGTAGACTTCTGTCCTCCCAGCCCCATCACACGCAGCCCCTCACAGAGAAGACGTCTGCCCTCAGGAAGGGGCGTGAGATGAATCAAGGCAGGAAGGAGGATGCTGCAGACCCAACAGCAAAGGCCCAAATTAGCCCCTGTGGTCTGGACGCCAAGGGGTGGGGCATTTTTAAAAATCTCTAATAAATGAATACTTTTTGGAAATAAGTTTATGACACTAGCATAAGTAATGCAAACTTCCTTTTTCATACTTAATCCACTCGAAAGGAGACCAGTACACAGCTGCAACACCAAAACAGTGAAAGCATGTTTCAATAAGAGGTGTGTGGAGTTTCAGTTATTCACCTTGGCCTTTCCTGTGAGGATGAACCCACAGTGCACTTACCGGAGAGTTGAAAAGCTGAGTTTCATACCACAGCTTTTACACATCCCGGGACCCCTTCCTTTTTCTAGAGAAGATGAGGTATTGGAGGAAAAAAAGATATTCTCAAGATGTTTGTATGCAACTAATCTAAACAAATGTAAAAAATGTTCTTAATCTCTATGATCTAAAGGAATATGCATGTGGGATCCTAAAATAGATTAATGATGTGATTTTTTAAAATTCAGTTTGTTTGTTTATTTATTTATTTATTTATTTATAAATACATTTTTATTGATTTCAGAGAGGAAGGGAGGAGAGAGAGATAGAAACATAAATGATGAGAGAGCATCATTGATTGGCTGCCTCCTGCACGCCCCCCCACTGGGGACCGAGCCCACAACCTGGGCAGAATCTAACCCGGGACTCTTCAGTCCACAGGCCGACGCTCTATCCACTGAGCCAAACCAGCCAGGGCCAGTTTTCCTGTTTAATGAAGAGGAAATCTTTACCTGATCCCAAGTAAACTATTATGGCTCATAAGCAAAAGGGTATTGAACACTTCATGTCTTCTCAGGAATTCTGTTAGCTACAAATTATTTTTTTAAACCTGTTGATAAATATTGTGTATTTAACCCAATCACTGTACCACCTACTACATGTAAGACACCGTTCTAGGCTCTAGGTATATAGCAATCAACAAAAGGGGCAAAGTCCCTGCTCTCATGGAGTTTACATTCTAGTTGAGGAAGGTGGACAAACAAATAGGGCAGGGGTCGACTTAGCAGCATGTAGAAAGACAAAGCAGGGTGAGAAGATTGAAGAGGAGTTCACGGTACTGTATATAAAGTGGACAGAGAAGTCTTCTATGATGAAATTAACCTTGGGAATGAACCTAGTTTGTGTGGGGAGAAGAGTGAAATGGCGTTTTAAGCATGTGCAAAGGCCCTGAGGTAGGAATGTGCTTCATGTGGGGGACCCTCAAGGACAGTGGAACTAATGTGGAATGAGCAAGGAGGAGAGTGGTAGATAAGTGCTAGATTTTTTACGTTTACTCAGAGTAATAATAAAGAAATGTTGCAGGGTCGGTTTGAGTCAAGTGTCATACTCTGAGTCACCTGTCTATTTTCTTAGAAAGTTGGGCATGTGTGGAAGTAAGGAGGCCAGTTAGGGGGCTACTGCAATAGCCTGAGAGGTGGTGACAGCTGGGCTCAGGGCAGAGTTGAGGGAGGTAGTAAAATGTGGGTTCTGGATATGTGTCAAAGGGAGAACCTCCTGGATAGGAAGGTGTTGGGAATCACGATTTCAACCTGCTGATTGATGTGCCTACTAGATACCCGAGCAGAGGAGTCATAGGCGGTTGGTTTTACTGTTCTGAAGCTTAGAGAAGAGGTCTGGATAGAAACATGAATGTGGCCACTGTGGGCACATAGAACTGACGTTGCAGCTGTTGACCCTGGCTTGGACCGTGGACGGTTTAGCCAGTTACCAAAGGAGAGGCAGAGAGTCCTGGTCCAGAGTGGTCGGCGTGCTGGTGGGCACAGGTGCAGGGTCTTTTCTGATGGTGTCTATTTTCTCACTGAAATTAAAGCGAGCTCATCCATCATCTGAGAGGGAGGTGGTAGGAGGACACGAGAAGTGATCTTGGGGACGGACTTGGGGAATGTAGCAGATGCTGGCTGGCACTTCAGGACCCATGGAGGTTAGTGCTTATGACTTCCACCCTAGAACTATAAGTTAAACAGGGTGGGGGGTTTTCCTCTAACCATATTCAATTCAGCAGCCTGGGTGTGAGCATGGAGTTGAGTAGATGGTGGGATTTCCCGAGTTGGGGTTTCACCAGGCAATTAAAATGAGAGAACAAATGTGTTAAGGTTTTATGCAAAAGAGTGTCATGATAGACCATGGAGCTGAAGTTGGGTAGAGAATCAAGTGAGAGCATAAGGGGTGGGGAACGGAGTTCTATGTGTGTGTGGGGGGGGCGGGGGGGGCGGTCATAACACTAGATTTTGGTCCCAGTGGGTGCAGTTACTGAAGTTGAGGGAGGGAAGGAGCAAATTCAGGAGGTGGTGGCTGGAGGGCAGGATGGTTAGAATTGAGGTCATGGAAGTTGTACAGCTATTGTTTAAGGTTAAGGCTGTGACTAGGCATGGGTGGGAGAGGTTGGGTGGAAGACCAGGTCATAGGAGCAGAAGAGTTCCAGAAACTGAGGGGCCAAGAAATTGGAAGGATCCTTTGGGTGAATAATGAAATTAGAAAGAATCATGACAGGGATCATGGTGGGGAGATGGAGGGAAAATGGGTGTCTTCAAGGAATGCGGGGGAGTGACCCCCAGGTCTGTGGAAGATTGAAGAGGGATAGTGGGGGCATGGGCAGACTCGGGAGCTTCAGAGGAACTGGGGAGAGGGCCACTGGCCTGCAGCAGCGGTGAGAAAGCAGCCCAGTGTGTGCGGGCCCCGAGGCTCAGCCCAGAGCACCCATGCCTTGAGGTTAAGAAAGTGAAAGGATCTTACATGAGGTACCCAGAGTAGAATGGTGGCTGCCAGGGGCTGGGGAGAAGAGAGAATGGGAGTTAGTGAGTATGGATTTTTAGTCTGGGGAGATGAAAGTTCTGGAGGTGGGTGATGGGGTTGGTTGCAGAACAATGTGAATGTGCTTAATTTAATGCCATGGAATTGTACACTTAAAATGGTAAATTTCACTTTATGTATATTTTACCACCAAAAAGAAGTCTGAGGAAGGGATAAGAAGGTAGGGGGTGGGGTGTCAGACACCTGATGGGCACAGTGGGAAGGGAGCTGGGTCACAGTAGAGGGTAAGCTGTCTAGGGAACCATGGAATCTAGGTGGCTTTGTCTTTGCGTGAGTAAGGTGATCAGGGACGTGGGGCAGAGGGACTGTCCAAATGGTCTCCAGCAGCTTGCAGACTGCGTGGCCAGGCTCAGCGCCGGGCCCGGAAGGCGCAGGGAGGGGGTTCTGTGTTACTCTGCATCTTTGTTCCCTGGAATCTGGCACAGTGCCTGGCGTACAGAAGACGGGGATATATGTTTGAATGAGTAAAAAATGAATTCTTTCCAAAGAAAGAGAGCAGCAAGTGAGATTTAATGGCCTTGCTGAAAATCCAAATAAATTTTCCGCAAAGTGACAGAAGAATGAAAAGAAGCTAGAGTTGGTCTCTGGAGAAGAAAGAGGATGTTTGGCAACTGTGCAAAAGAACTTCATATGAAATTGAAATTCAGACTGGAAAAATAGAATCAAGAGGTTACACACGTGTAAAGGGCACTTAAATTGAAATATTTCCCACCTATATGTGATTGTATAGTGAATTTGTGATTTGGAAAAGGATTCTCCTATTGTTATGCTAAATCAGAGGATTATTCGTTTTATAAAATGTTAAACCTTGGCATTATAAACTAAGTTTTAATGGTTGAAACCATAATATCCTTTTAAGTTAATAGATTTGTCTTTCCTAACGTATGATACCAAACTATAGAGATCACCTCATTTGTGTGGGTTTGGTTTTTTTAAATGTTTTTATTGATTTTTTTTTTTTAAGAGAGAGAAGAAGGTAGAGGGAGAGAGAGATAGAAACATCAATGATGAGAGAGAATCATCGATTGGCTGCCTCCTGCACACCCACTTCTGGGGATCAAGCCTGAAACCTAGGCATGTGCCCTGACCTGGAATTGAACCCCAATCTCTTGGTTCCTTGGTTGACACTCAACCAACTGAGCCACACCAGCCGGGCCAGCTCATTTGTTTTATCATTAATATTTACCACCCAGAAATTGGACATACATCTTAAAAAACTCACAAATATTTTTAGTTTCTGGGCATCTTTTTTAAAAATGTACATTTATATTGAGTTTAATTAAAGTTTGGGTTTTTCTCTGAAAGTTGAGATGGGCTGCCTTTGAAGGTTGCTGCCAGGCATAGGTTTCCCGTCGATGAGCCCAGCAAATGCTGGCATCTTGCTTTGTGAAACATGTCCTGCAACTGCCAGACCATTGTCATGCCCCATTCTTCTTGTTGTCGTTTTAGTGACAGCTATATTGTGCGTGTCAAGGCTGTGGTTATGACCAGAGATGACTCCAGCGGGGGATGGTTCCCACAGGAAGGAGGCGGGATCAGTCGCGTGGGGGTCTGTAAGGTCATGCACCCCGAAGGCAATGGACGAAGCGGCTTTCTCATCCATGGTGAACGGCAGAAAGACAAACTGGTAATGGCAGACGGGGGAGGCGGGGGTTAAATCAGCAATGACTGATTTCTTTGCCTTAAATTACAGCCCTCTTCCCGTAGGATATTTCTTCCCTTCTTTCTCTGACCCCAAACTCTTATGAAAGCTTCCGAAGTTATAAGTGTGGAGCTGGTGCCAAGTTACAAAAACGTAACCCTGGCTTTCCAGCAAAGTCACTTTTTACACACACCGTATAACTCGGATGCTCAGAGGCCGTATGTTCGGCAGTCTTGTTTGCATCTTTGATTAATTAAGCTGTCTTTCTGTCACTGTAACAAGATATTCAAAACAGAAGTGGGTTCTTTATTATGAATCAGATTGTAGTGAACTGTGAAGTCAGACTTTTTAAAAGTGTAGGGTTGTTTTTTTTATGGAGCGTGCCATCAAGGATTGGTTGGTTGGTGAAAAGGTGGAAAGAAAAGGGGCCACCTGATATTTGGTTACTTCTAAATACATGTTTAGCTAAAAGATAGTGTAGCTTTAATTTCATAAGGTAATGAATAAAACATGTTTGGAAAAAGAAAGTAACAAAAAGTAATGGTATCACCCTTCCATACTAATTCTACGTGCTTAAAAATATACGCTTTGGAAGTATCTTTGAGCTCACTTGGCCACCATGAGCAAAGCTCACCCTCCTGAGTTAAAAAAATTTATGGACAAGAAGTTATCATTGAAATTAAATGGTGGCAGACATGTCCAAGGAATATTACGGGGATTTGATCCCTTTATGAATCTTGTGATAGATGAATGTGTGGAGATGGCAACTGGTGGGCAACAGAACAATAATATTGGAATGGTAATACGAGGAAATAGTATCATCATGTTAGAAGCCTTGGAACGAGTATGAAGAATGGCTGTAGTTACCAGAGAAATCATCTGCTTCCACGTGTCCCCTCTCCATAGCACCTGTTTTAGTACAATATAAAAATAGAGTCCATTTTCACATTGAACTTTTGTTAAATAAACTTTTGTATTGGTCAAAAAATATATATATATATATATACGCTTTGGAGTGTAATCATGACCTCACAGGGGTGGGCACATGGATAATCCATTCAGTTGCATGAAAGAACTTGGATGTCCAATTCTATATTATGAAGGGAAATTGAATGTCTAAAGCTATTTATTTTTATTTTTTTTTAATTGATTTCAAAGAGGAAGTGAGAGGGAGAGAAAGATAGACACATCAATAATGAGAGAGAATCATTGATCGGCTGCCTCCTGCAAGCAGCACACTGGGGATCAAGCCCACAACCTGGGCATGTGCCCTGACCGGATATCAACCTGTGACCTCCTGGTTCATAGGTCGACGCTCAACCACTGAGCCATGCCGGCCGGGCTAACGCTATTTGTAATTGGTGGTGTGAACCTGGAAGAACACTGCCCCTATCTGTACTTAATCATGGAGTATATGCTCAAAAGCCATCAGATGATTCAGAATGTGCCAGATGGTACAGGATCTCAACAGAGAAAACACAGAGACACTGCAGGGCGTGTCAGTGTTACACCTGAAGCCCTTTACTGTGGTGTCTGTTGAGTTGATGAGGTGCTAAGTGCACAAATATAATATTTTACAAACACTTACTGTTTTAAAAGTTATGAAATAAGACAGAACAATTTGTAAATATTATGTATGGATTAATAGAAATGCTGCTTTCACACTTGATTCATCTCTAAAAATAAAATAAATGAAAATGTGTCTAAGAAATTTTCTACATGATAGTCAAATAATTAAACATTCTCGTTTGTAAGATATTCACAATAAAGGCAGTATAACCACACTATCAATATAAAGTAACTGCCCTTTATATAGCATTGGCCCTGTGCTAGCTCTGCAGTTAGGTTGCATCATTGTGTCCTTGTAGCCTGTGCAGTCAGACCTGAAGAAATTAAGATTCGGAAAGACTGCTTGTTCTTGGTGACTCATCTTGGAGTCTGGAACCAGTATTTGCTACTCTGTCACTCTGACCCCAAAACTGAGCCAAAGTCGCATGTGCACAGCCACCTTTATTTAGCTCTGATGTAGCTTTTCCTCCTCATGCATATTTTTATTTTTATGTAGCCATAATCCGAACTCATGAACAGTTCTGCACGTCATTGGTTTTGCCCTAACATTATTATAAGCAACTTTCCGTGTTGCTGTTATCAGGTTGATTATTTTTGTTTATTTGACAATCTCCTTAGTGTCAAATATTAAGTTTCTTCCGCCTGGCTCCCTCCCCTAGGATTACCTCTCTGCATTTGTAGATACCTACCTGCATTTTCCACATTTTTATTTCCTTGGAATAACTTAAGGGGCACATTTTTATGACTTTTGATTATTGTACGAAGAGCTGCGACCATTATGAGAATATCCTAAACACAACAAGGATCAGATACTTTACATCTTCACCAATTTGACAGATTATCAGTGGTATCTGATGAGAGCAAATGTTTTTCTGTTTGTTAAACAGTGACAACTAAATTATCTGTTAATGATGTTTGATCTATTGGGACCTTACTTTTCTCCTTCATGTGTATGTATGCCCTCTTGTATAAGAAGGATATTAATCTTCATCTGCCACATTTGTTGCCTTTTTATTTTAGTTGGTGTTCTTTTTCTACAAAAATTTTGAAAGAAAAGTTTTACCCCTTTTACCCTTTTTATTGTTACTACTTTTGTGTTAACAGATTATCTTACCTGAATGGTTATATTATTTTAGATGGGTTTTTTTTTCCTGGTATTTCTATGGTTTGTCATAGAATATGTCAACCTAAAATGGCCTTTAGCTTGTCTCATCCAACGCCTTCATTTTATAAATACATTTATAAACTTGTATCTTACCACTGACATACATAATAAACCTTTGCAGTTTTGTTCAGGGCCCTTATGTAAATCACCTCAGTTAAATCCCTGCAACATGCTGTAGGAGGCAATACTATTATGTCCACATTGTGGGAACTCGGTGCTCTCAGAAGTGACGCATTTCCTCTGTCTAGGCACACAGCCTCAGCAGAGCCAGCATTGGGAACCATTTCCTTGTGAAGCCAAAACCTGGTCCCTTCTTACTAACTCCGCACAGCAGCAGGGCAGTCCTGCTTGCGGGCCGGCTTCCATTGTGAAAGGATTGTGTGCCTCACCCTCTCCCCAGTCATGTTTCTCCGTCACTCTGTCCCCTTCCTGACCCTCTGCATTCTGACTCTACGCTTCTGGACTTTTATATCCACTAGTATTTAAATCACACACCCAATTATGCTACTCCATCTTGGCATCCCTCACCTTACCTATGCCACACTCTAGGAAATTCTGGACTTCTAGACTCAGTGGTACTTTACTCCCTCCCTCTGCCCTGTCCCACAACACACACACCACCACCACCACCACCACCTTCACACCCACTCCTCACCCCCCATCCCCACCCCTGGAGATGTGGTGACTCTTCTTTTGGCCTCCAAGCTTCCATAAGCAGCACTCCCACCTAGTGCAGAGTATGAGTCCCTGTGGGAACCCTGTGGAAGGTGGGTTGTTGAAGGAACACACACACACACACACACACACCCACCCCCCTAAATGGTGTGGGATTTGGAGGAAAATGGAGATCATTTTTGGAATAGAGTGGATGGATGGTATCAGAATCCCCAGTATTCCAGCTAGGACAGGAAGTGCTTTTTCTGACAGAAACCATGTGGTCAGTGGTTTTTCCAATGTAGTGCAGTTCTAAAATTCAAAACATTGGTTTTTGTTGGTGTTGAATTAATATGTTGAGGCCTGTGAACTCAGCTGCCACTGTTTCTATGGCAAGTCTGGGTTCCAGACATCCGTTCACAAGGTGTTATTGGGATCATTTTTTGTAAGTTGGAGACAATCAAGTTTTCCTGAGCAATTATATGTAAATTGAAAATTTCTGAGTTCAATCTTATTTGAGATGGGTTAGAGGAGTTTACTCCTGAAACAAATCCTGTGAGAACCACCTTATGAAAATGAACCACAAAAGCTAAAAGGTTGATCATTCCATTCGCCCCTCTGTGCAGGCCAGGAGCGCTCCCGTCTGGTGGGAGCTCCAGCTGGCAGGGCTCTTCGAAAGGCAGTGTGGCAGGATATCGACTGGTTTTAAAGGTACATACCTTTTTACCTGGCAGTTTTACACCTGAGCCCTGTCCTGTAAAAATAGACTCGCCTGCAAAGATTTGTGGACAACAACAGTTCTCGAGCATTTTTGGTCTTGGGCTCCATTTGCACTGAAAATTTATCGAGGACCCCAAAAATCTTTTGACGCTGTGAGGTATCGCTGCTAATATTTACCATTTTAGAAATTCAGACTGACAATTTTTTAATCTTAAGTAGCAGTTTTAGCATAGGTGGCATTCTTTATGAGAACTAACTATATAACTATTTTCCAGAATAAAAAATAGGAGAAGGGTAGGATTATTTTGCTTTTGCAAATCTCTTTAATATCAGGCTAATGGGAAATAGCTGGATTCTGGTGTCTACTCCTGCTTTCAGTCTCTTGCAATATGTTGTTTTGGTTGAAGAAAAGCCAGCCTCACACAGGTTGGTAGTTGGAAAAGGGAGAAGTACTTTAATCTTTTCAGATAATTATAGATATACTTTTTTGATACTACACCAAAACTTGGCTTGTAGAGTTTTATGAATGTGGAATCTGAAGCCATATCAATGAATTTTTCATACTCTTACAATAAAATCCACTGGTTTATCTTTCACTCTGATGACATCTTTTACTCACTCTTGATTTCGTAACATCATGCATTGGTCATTTGGAAAATAATGATTTAAGCAGATCTTCCAAATGTTGGTACATTTAACCCAACCGTATCCAAAAATCACAATGTCACCACTAATCTCATTTGAAACGTCTTGCAGTGTTGGGGAGCTGTCCACAATTCTTTCCCTTGAAAGTTCAAATTTTATTATTGGCAACAAATAACTCCAGTTGTTCTCCTGGAAGTGACAGGCTCACTGTGCTCATATTAAAGAAAAGATCTGCCAAATACACACGTTTGAGTAACCGTAGTTCATCTGTCAGTGGTTCTTTCAAAGAAATCCATGAAAAAAGCAGGCAGGTCAACTCACAACTGAAGTAGTTAATTGCGCTAGTGCTTTTTCCTTGAGACAGTTGTCATTCTTCCATGGGCAGCAGAAGTGAAAAGGCTGTTAGAAATCCTCTTCCCTTTCCCAACCGCATTTGCGCAAATCCAGGCTTTCTTCATATACTGCAACCCCAGTAACATTACAGCAGACTGGTCGCAGAAGCAGAGATGAGAATCCAATTATGTGTACTTCCACTTCATCACACAAAAGATGTCCATTCAAGGGTCAGGCTTCAATAATTTTTAATATATTTTTATTTTTAGATATATTTTTATTGATTTCAGAGAGGAAAGCAGAGGGAGTGAGAGATAGAAGCATCAATGAGAGAGAATCATTGATCGGCTGCCTCCTGCACGCCCCACAATGGGGATCCAGCCCACAGCCCAGGCATGTGCCCTGACCAGGAATCGAGCCATGACCTCCTGGTTCATAGGTCAGCGCTCAACCACTGAGCCACACCAGCCAGACTAAAAAGATATTTTTAAGTTTTAAGTTAATGCCTAAACTTCATTAGAGGGACTATACCTATTGGTAAGATGAAAGCATCTGAACTTTTTCATTTTTGTCATTAAACTTAGATATGTAATGATGTCATTTTTTTTAAATTTCTGTAAGAAAATGAACCGTTGTAATAATCTTAATCTTGGAAAATGTCAAACGAAGACTAATTTTTTCACGCTATAAATATGGAGAAACTGGAAGTCTTTGTTTTTACAAAAAGTTTATTTTGAGACTTTGAATTGAGACTATTAAATTCTAAAATAGATAACATTTGTTAGTTAAAGCCTTGGTTATTTGGATTTCCCCAATTAGGAATGGGGCTGGGCTGACATTTAACCATCGCACTATTCTTAGGGGGAAACAGCCATAATAAGCATTTTAATCATAAATAGAACTGTGTGAAAGGACTGTTGTCTTCTTTCAATACAATGTAATAAAGTTAACTGCTTGGGACTGCTACTTGATATACCAATTTGACTGTTGTTCTCATCTGTTGAGAAGTTAGGGAACATTTAGTAGGCAGCACTTAATTTCTTAGTATGCTTAGATGTATCCTTGAAACCTGAACTCATTTAAGAATAGTCTCTAATTTGAATTTATATTAATTTAGGCAGGCCTTTACTCTTTCCCTTCTCTTAGTAAGATTTTATTTGGTTCAATGAAGAGCTTCACCAGAACAAAATCAAAGCTATTAATAACACTTAGCAAAATTATTTTGGTGTACATAGGAATAAATATTGTTGATATTTTAGAGATTTTTTGTGAATAAAGAAGGGTATTTACATTCACATGATTGCAATGCTGCTTTTATGCTGTATATGTTCACACTGATAATATTAGCGTTATTTCCATTTTAGAGATAAAAAGACCAAGGATCTGAGACAATCTATGCAAAGTTATAGCTTAGTTAAAGGCAGTTCTGAAGCGAAATGGCTAGAAACTTGGAGAGTGTTCTAATAATTCAGATAAAAGGTTAATAGAGACCCAGATCAGGGTAGTGGCAACTTAAATGAATTTATATAAAAGATATTGAAGGAAAAATGAAACGGACTTGGTGATTAATAATACAGGGGGCAGAGAAAGCAGAAGAGGCAAAGGTAACCACGGAGATTTTAAACCGAAGAGAATGAACAAAGAGGGATTGGCATTGCTAGATGTGGGGAAGTTGGAAGAGGAAGCTAGTGGCAGAAATTTCAGAGCAGATTAAATTAGTTTTTCAACATGTTGGATTTGAGGTCACCAGGAAACACCCATTAGGACAGAGGAGGGAAAGTTGAGAGCCACTAATACAAAGGCCCTGGCATGGAATCAGTCACCTGGAACAGAGCAAAGCCCCAAGACCTGGACCCCAGCTTAGTGCCCCCCAATCAGGGAGTGAGGAAGAGGAATGAGATGAAGGGGAATGAGAAGGAGTACCACAGTACAGTGGGATCACCAAGGGGAAGGGGGTTGGGGGGTGGAGTAGGGTGACAGGCCAATAAAGAGTAGATGGATGGTCCACAGAGGCAAGCAAAGGCCTTTCCAATGGAGAGACTCACAGATACCTGAAGGCAGGAGAGGAGGGTTTTCATTAGTTGCCACCAAAGATGGACAATTCCCAGTTAGAGTTTTGTAACCAAACACCAGCATGACTGTTTCACAAGTTAACCAGCCTGTGTGTTTCAATCCTTCAGGTGGTATTGGAATGCTATGTAAGAAAGGACTTGGTCTACACCAAAGCCAACCCAACCTTTCATCATTGGAAGGTCGACAATAGGAAGTTTGGACTTACTTTCCAAAGTCCTGCCGATGCTCGAGCCTTTGACAGGGGAGTGAGGAAAGCAATCGAAGACCTTATAGAAGGTATTGAGTTTGTCACTGCATTCTTAGTGGGACTGTGTTACTTTTCTGAGTTATTTTTCATTCTTGTTGTCCACCATCATATATTTGTGGTTTATTAGAAGGAGGGTTGGTGACCAGGTCAGTCATTAGGAGCCAAAACTTTAGGAACATCCAAGGAAAACAATTACAAAGTGAGAAAA
>NW_005371410.1:2736615-2806907 GCF_000412655.1 Myotis brandtii
CTGAGTAAGAAGTGGTCCCAACTGGTTTTTAGACTTTGCTCTGAAAAGACAAGATCTAGACTTCCATGTGAATGCGTTTTTGATGGAGTTCACCTTTCCCTGACAATTGAAACTGCTTGGTCTATCGGTCATGGCTCAAAAATGGAGAATAGATTCAAATGGGCCCAGAGGGCTCCAGGCCTACCCACTGCCCTTTTGCAGTCAGAGCCCAGGTGTGCAGCTGCCACCGAATATGAAAGGGATCTGTGACTCCCGGAGCCCTGGTTTGGTTTAGGCCTTACTCTGTGGTGAGTGATTAGTAGACATTGTGTACATTTGATCCTGGCCTGGAAGGCTCCTAGCCAGTGTTCGGCAAACTGCGGCTCTTTGGCCCCTTGTGTGGCTCTTCCACAAAATGCCAACTTCTGCGCATGGTCCACGAAGTTTCAATCACACTGTATGTGCGTGCCCGCAGGTGGTATTTTGTGGAAGAACCACACTCAAGGGGCCAAAGAGCCGCATGTGGCTCGCGAGCCGCAGTTTGCCGACCACTGTCCTAGGCCATCGATTCTCATAGGGTTTTCTAGAGTCCACAGATGCAAACACACGACTTCTCCACTGTAACTCATTCAGTTCTCAAATCAGAGGGTCACTGGTACCACAACCATGAAGAAAGAAATATCAAGCAAAAGCCAACCTCAGAATTAATTATAAAAACTAAATAAAAATCAATCAGAAAAAAATGTGTGTGTCATCTGTTTAAGAAATAAAAGTGTTCAGAAGTCATTTTCTTCATTATGGATTTGTGGGAAGAGAGAAAAGCAAATCTTCAATGAAAAGCTGCTTAACATCAGTAGTAAGATAATTATAGCTGGAACATGAATCTGCTAACTACAACCACGTGATAGCCAATGAAAACTGGTGTTTACATCATAGGTCTTACCTAAGTAACAAATATTAAAATGTTATCAAACATATCTTTTAAATGTATAGAGAGAAAATAGCTCCTGTATTACTGATAGCAGTTTTCAGTATGTCCATATACTTAATTACTGAATTTATAAACAAAATTGATCGCATGTCATTTTTTTCTATGTATTCTCTACCTAGCTGTTTTCTATCAAACTTGCCTTAAATATTGATTGATTAGTATAATTTAAATAGTAGAGAAAAACCCTGAAAGATCAATAGGAATTGTGCAGAGTTTATTATGGAACTTATTTTTCCTCCAGGGATTCCTTGTTGGAGATTTAAATATTTTTCTTCCCTTTCTTTTTAATATATTTTTATTGATTTCAGAGAGGAAGGGAGAGGGAGAGAGAGCTAGAAACATCAATGATAAGAGAGAATCATTGATAGGCTGCCATCTGCATGCCCCACAATGGATATTGAGCCATGACCTTCTGAGCAATGGGTCAACGCTCAATCACTGGGCCACGCTGGTCAGGCTCTCTTCCCTTTCTGAGCAGTTCTTTTAATTTGTATTTTATATAGTAGCAAAATATTTTTTAAATGCATATTTTTAAAGACTTAACCAAGAAAAAGAGAAGGTAGAAAATCAATTGCTCTTGATCTATCACTTTTGCAAATTTAAATATTTTTCCTTTTGGCCATTAACTGTCACTTCTTGATCCACACATTACTGGGTACTATTAATGGGGGAAAGACGGGAATTTCTACTGGTTTGCATACCAGAATGAAGAGATGAAAAGGTAAATAAATTGAGCCCTCATTTCATGATGGAATAAACCTGGTTTTCTGACCTGAGCCTAAATGTTGGCCTGCAGAAACAGAAAACTCACTGATACCCTGGTATTGCAAGAGAATACAATCTTGCCCTGGTATCAGCTTAGAACAGCGGTTCTCAACCTGTGGGTTGCGACCCCTTTGGGGGTCGAACAACCCTTTCACAGGGGTCGCCTAAGACCATCGGAAAACACATATAAAATTACATATTGTTTTTGTGATTAATCACTATGCTTTAATTATGTTCAATTTGTAACAATGAAAATACATCCTGCATATCAGATATTTACATTACGATTCATAACAGTAGCAAAATTACAGTTATGAAGTAGCAACGAAAATAATTTTATGGTTGGGGGTCACCACAACATGAGGAACTGTATTAAAGGGTCGCGGCATTAGGAAGGTTGAGAACCACTGGCTTAGAAGGTGGCTCCCACCATCTGGGTTTTAGACAACAGTGCCTGAATTTCAGAACAGGAGGGGACCATACAAGCTGTTGAGTCAAGCCCCCTCTTTGGTAGATGAAAAGACTAGAAAGCTAAGTCCAGTTTACAGTGAGATGGTGGTGGGTCTAACCTGGGGGTTTTCCATCCCGTGCTTTCCCTACTATACCCTGGTGGGCCTGGGGGATCGCTGGCAGAGGCTGGTCTTGACCTTGCACGGCAGAGCAGTGGGCAGGCTCTCACCGCCCCTCCTCTGTGTTGCCTCTCTGTGTGCTTGTTCTCTAGTAGCCAGTGCAGAAGTTCAAGGGGTTAATTGGGAACAACAGTCGGCCAAGTTCATTTAGGGGGCATCTGGCGAGGGTCAATTGAAGAATAAATTAAAAGCATTAATTCCCAGATAACATCTCTGTTAGTGAGCTACATACGAAAGGAAGGAGGTGTGGTTTTATTAAAATCTACCTTTTAAACGATTGGACTGGACTTATCCTCTTTGAAAACACTTTTTATTACATTTATTTTTTGTCTTTTTAGGCTCAACCACATCATCTTCCACCATCCACAATGAAGCTGAGCTTGGTGATGACGACGTCTTTACGGTACGTTCTCTGTGTCCTTTGCTCTCCAGGTTAGTGGTGAGTACTCAGGAGAAGTTCTGGTTAAGGGCATGAGAGACGCTTTGCAATTTGGCATGTGCTGTTGCAGCAGGGATGCCATCGTGGAGATCTCTGTCTTGTCGCAATTTTTCCTGGGCTGGGTTTTGCCTTTGTTATTCGTGTTGCAGTGGTAACATCACCACATGACCTGCGAGTGTCAACTCTCCCGGACCTGTCCCAGGTTCTCGCACAGTCTTTCCTCAGATTTAGGATGAACAACCGCCTGGTTTGCCCAGGACTGTCCTAGTTTTAGCATTGAAAGTCCCTGGTCCTACAAAACACCTCAATCCCAGGCAAACCAGGACAACTGGTCACCCTACTCAGAGTGGAACACAACCGCCTCCCTGGCATCGACGGGAGCACCAGAAGTAGCCTTGCTGATGAGTAATTAAACTGATCAGAAAGGCCTGAAGGCTGAGTTGAGGTTGGAACTAAGTGTGCGAAGGCAGGAAATGGGCTTGGATATTTTGACACAGCTTGAGTTAATGGGATATAACTGGAAATAAAATGATTTCTCAGCTAGCTTCTTCATTTAAGTCCTGGGCTTCTAAAAGGAAATAACAGTTCATTGCACACCTACTGTGTGCCTGGTGCAGTGAAGAGCTCTAGGGCAGCATTTTCACACTCTTGGCCTGGACCTAGAGTATGAAATACATTTACGTTGTAACCTAGGGCACACACATCCAGGGACACCTAAAACCAGACTGTACTTCATGCTCTGCAATATGTTTTTTTTCTCTTCTGTTTTGTTTTCTTCTACTTTTGATTATGAAACTTTTCAAGCACATAGGAAAATATACAGAATAATCCAGTGAGCACTGTATGCTCTACACCTAGATTTGGCAGTTGTGACATTTTGCCCCATTTCCTGTATCTGTGCATGTATGTGTATTTAGAGATGTGCCCCCCCCTTCCCCCCCCCCCACACACACGTATATTTTTGCTGATTGGTTAAAAATAAGTCACCTGGAATTACTTCAGCATCCACCTCCTAAAAATAAGGTGGTATTCTACACAAGCACAACACCATTCCTATCCCTAAGAAAATTCATAGGAATCTCCTGTCGGATAATAGTTCCCCAGTTGTCCCAAGAATATCTTTTATAAGCAATTTTTTATTTCATATTTTAAGATATTGGTTGCACCCCTTTAAACGTGCTTTCCAATAGACTCCTCACAGCTAGTGATTTCGAAAAAGTGCTTGGGGAATCCAGAGGTGTGTGTAAAGCGAGGCTACAGCCCTGGTTCGGGGAGCAGGGTGGTTTGAACAGAGATGAGCTTGGCTCTGACAGGCTTCGACTGGCACAGACTGTAGAGTCCTCTGAATCAGGGACTTTACGGTAGGGGAGGTCAGAGAAGACCACTAGTGGGGAGGCCCGCCTGGACCTCAGCGGCATTTGAACAGGGCTCGGGAAGTGGCTTCAAGGCTGGGAACCACAGGGGTGAAGGCGGATGCCGGGATGTGCATGGTGAGCGGCCTGCGGGTCCCAGCCTGACGTGCGTGGGGGTGTCAGGAAATGAGCTCAGTTGTCCTTCCCTGGAGCGGCTGGTGTGATGTGGCTCTGAGCAGGCTTCCTATAGCGCTCCAAGCAGATCTTCTCAGCAGTTGGCATGTTGCTTACATCTGTTCCTTTGTCACGTTTGGGGAGACAAACAACAGCAGGAGGGTTAAAAGGTGACTTCCTGTGCTCCAGAGCAGAACTGTCACCCGCAGCTGCTTCCCAGCTACCTGCCAGAATGATTTATAGAATCAGGAGAGGGCAGCGGGAGCCGGGTGATGGAAGCCAGCGTCCTCCTGGTTTTGCCCTTTCATCCACGGGGCATCAACATGCCGCTCTAGGGTGTTGCCGAGTGCCTGGAAGGAAGTGTAGAAACAGCCCTGCTGCTCCCAGACCCTTGGAACTCACGGGAGAAGGAGCCCCACTTACTCGCATTCCGTGTAGCCCTGATGTATAGGACCAGTGGCCTTCATGCCATTCGTTTACAAAGAAGGGACTGTTAACAATAGTACCTCCCTTCTCAAGACAGCCCCAGTCATTAGGTCATTGACGGTTAGAAACACATCCTGTGTAATGACAGGAGGGTCATCGAGGCTTACGCACCCGGTTTCCCATGTGTCCGCTCGCTCTCAAAATCAATTTTAAAATCTTTTTTTTAAAGAACACCTTTTATTGGTAAGACAGGCGTTTAGAACTCAGAACTCATTTATCAGTGAAAGAGTGTAACTTACCGCCTGCGATGGGATTAGGAGAGTTTCCTGCAAGAACAGCATGTGTGTAGGAACACCTGTAGAGGTGTCACTGGAGGAACCACCAGCGTATCCTGTTTCTGCTGGTGGAGCCAGGGGGTCCCTGTTTCAGGGGATTGCTTGGGGTTAGTCTATTGATGCACATTCTGCATTAGAGAATGAAGTGGAGGTGGAGGAAGGGGCAGCCCAATTCCCTGTGGGGTAGCTGTCTGGCCTGGGTGCTCACCAACCATGGGCTGTCCCTGCTCACACTTCCCAGCCCTGATGGTTAACCCCCAAGCAGCTTCTCCGCCTGACTTCTCAGGATGGTACAACCATGTTGCAGTTTCTCAGTTAAATTCGTGCCCTTCTTAGTGTGTGCACGCACGTTCACACATATGCACACCTGCCCTGCCTGTGCACCTGTGACCAACACTGTGGCCTCCACAATCTTCCCATGGCTCCCCTGTCCACATCACTGCCACCAGCCTGGTGTGTGTCCACATCTTTCCAGCCAGTACTGCCACCAGAGACTCTTGATTAGCAACCATTCCAACTTTCTGAGTTTGGGCTGTTTATCTGTTCATGTGCCCTCATATTTCTCCCTCGACCAAATATGATTGTTCTCTCTTATTTAAAGTCCCATAGCACTCTGCTTATTTCTCAAGCCACTTAAAAGCCTGCCCCCTTTTTTGGCTTTCCTATTTTATTTGCTGAGTGAATAAATCTTTGTCCAATTAGAAGCAGGTTATTCATTATTTTAGTCTCTGCAACCCTAGAAAGCTTTGCTCTATAAATACCCAATAAATAAATGGGTGATCTGACCCCCAGATACAGCAGGCCCAGAGTAATGCATTTCATTCAACATCGTTCTGTTATAACGACGATGAGAGTGTAAGAACTTCACTCTTGCATTGTTGGTATGGCCTGTGGTAAAATGGGCTTCGTTATACATCATTTTGCTTTAAGTCGTAGACCCTATAGATGGCATTTGGTGGGGATGACTGTATAGTGTATAAAAATCACAGGTTTTCCTACTTTATTCATTTGCTTTGTTATCTTGGAGAGCCATTGGAAGGGGGTGATTTTGAGGGAATCTCAGTGACTGTGTGCCATGTTTCCAGCTGTTTTGTGCTCGGTCTACAGCGAGGAGCGGAGCCCTGGCTTTGTCACCGACTCTAAGCTGTTGGCTCCTCGCGCTGCCTCTTACCCTCTCGTCCGCTTTCTCCTTTGTGGCACGGCCCTCTCACAGCCCCTCCACTCCAGGGAGACCTCAATTATAAGGGTTGACCCTTGGTGGCAAGGGAGTGCCCAGCATTAAACATGGAGGTACCAGGAATTCCAGTGCCTGAGCCACTTGGTAATGTGTAAGATGAGTCATGCCAAGAACATAAAACAACAACAAAGGTTCACAGTCTGTACTCTGCTGAGAGCACACTCTCACTGCTGCATCTGACCGGCAGCTTGTCCCTTCTGTCCCTTCCGAGCTGGGGAGACAAGAGGCAAAGACCCGCAAGTCTGTTCCCTCTGTGGTGCTTTTGTCTCTGTGGAGGAGGCCCCTGTGAACTTCAGGTCTGGGCTGTTCAGCTCTGTGGATAAACTGAGCTGCTTTGCTCCCCAACTTAGAACTGACTTCCTCCCAGGTCCCTCCAGGTGAGGGTTTGGAACCGGCAGGGAAGGGATTCTTGGGCAGAGTGAGGAGAGAAAATGAACTAGCACTGGAGAGGCTCTGGGTTTTGTGGTCACCTAGTGAACCATTTCCCAAATTCCTGTTGTGTAGGGTTTGGTCCATTCAAACCAGGTGATTTATTGACTGCTGCGGAATTCTAAAGTAATTTTTAAATGGGATTAGCATCTTCATAGCAGACAAGGATCGTTTTAATAGGATCGTTGGAGAATGCAGCTGCAGGGCACACATACTTCTAGAGCAGCCGACCTAGAATCTGGCCACGTGTGGTCAGTGCTTCAGCTGTCACTGTGCCGAGTGGCTGGATTCTGGCTCTAAAGCTGGGGGATTAGGGAAATATTTGCTTTATAGGAAGATACTTGAGGGTGTATAAGAGGGCTCGATCTTCATCCACAATAAGCAGTCCTTAAATAATATCTAAATCTGCACATCAGAAAATAGTATAAACCACATGGGATTGAAAAAAATGGGGACAAATACAAGAAGAGCCACAGGAGTAGAAAGTGTATTAATTTCTCTGGAGAGTGAGAAGCTGAGGTGGAGAGGGGCGAGACTGCTACTTGAGATATTAAGTGATATACATACGTGTATTGATTTTTTTTATTTATTTTTCTTAAGAATGAGAGGGGTTTTATCAGAAGGTGGGTGAGAGGTCAAGGGAGAAGGAGGAATGGAGACGAACACCTTAGTTATAGCAACTCATCCTCGTTCCCCCCGCTGTAGGTTTAGAGATTAAAGAGGTTGACTTTTGTGGCTCTAAGTGCTCTTCTTCCTGCTGTACTCCCTGCCTGGTGCTAGGCAGCTGCATGTCCACTGTGGAAGTAATGGCACGTTAGAGATAAGATAAGCTGCAGGCGTTACTGGACATTTATTTGCCTTGCTGGGTGGCGAGGGCAGCTCTAAAAAGCCAGCTCCTTAGGTCTGGGAGCTGGTCTGGGAATGGGAAGGGATTGTGAGTTCTTCCAGGTGACTCAGACGCGTGACTTGCCTAAGATCTCACATCCAGCCCTAACCGGTTTGGCTCAGTGGATAGAGCGTCAGCCTGCGGACTCAAGGGTCCCAGGTTCGATTCCGGTCAAGGGCATGTACCTTGGTTGCAGACACATCCCCAGTAGGGAGTGTGCAGGAGGCAGCTGATCGATGGTTCTCTCCCATCGATGTTTCTCTAACTCTATCTTCCTTCCTCTCTGTAAAAAAAATCAATAAAATATATTTAAAAAAAAAAATCTCACATCCAGTTCATGGTGGAGGGGCAGTGGGGACTCGCGCCCAGCTTCCCAGTTCCCCGCTGCTGCTGTTGAATAATTATATTTAGGGTCTTTCAGCTGTTCTATTTTTTTTAAACCACCACCAAATATAAGAGTTCTATCTTAGGGTTCTCTTGGACCCAAGTTGGAAAAGGGAGAGACAAGAGAATAAATATGTGGCTCATGCCCATGTGACCCATTCATGTGGTGGACTGGGAGCTACCTAGTGGGTGTTACAGTCTGCGGTCCCCAAGATGGCAACTCGGAGCTTGACCATAGCAAGGCCTACCCTACATGTATAGGTTTGGGTGGTTTTTTTCCCACCCTCTAGGTTTACTTCCACCTAAGTACTGTTTTGGGATTTGGACAGCCCTTCTCCATCAATTCTTCTCTATTAAGCCCTAGCACTTTAAGGAATCCATCCTCATATAATGAGTTAACGTGTCCTGCGCACCTAGAATGGTACTAACTGTGTAATGTCCTTTGTAGAATTGAGGAGAGTCATTCAATGATTTTGTTCGGGTTTGAACTCTCTCCTAGAACCCAGTTGGAAAAGGCTGGTATTTGGATTAGGTGTTGGTGTTTCACTGTATTCCTTTCTTTAGGTAGGCAGTGCTCCTTTAGATAGGAAAAATGTCATGTCTTTTAGAACATCATCAGTTTCTAGCCATGTTTTGCCCAAACTGGAAAACCTGGTCCTGCCCTGTGCTTGGCCCCCTGGCATCCTGTTTATTACAAGCTGCATTGTTACCTTCCGGCTGTTCAGAGCAGTTGTCCCCGATGGTACCTCGCCCTTCCACCCCAGGTGTTCTCTAAAGCGAGGTTAGAGCAAGTGGTTGAAACCAAAGTACTGAGAAGCAGTTTTGCTTTATCCTAGATGGGCTTTTGAATATTTGCAAGTTGTCCTTATTTTCATTCTTAAATAGAAAAAAACATTCATTGAATTTTGTAATTACCTAGGTTTCACTTACAGAAGCGGAAGAGTGCAGAATACCACAAAATTTTTCCACCTAATTCAGCCCTAACAAACATTAAAACTGAAGGCATATCGACCAATTTTGTAATGAAATGGGGTTCACCTACTGATTTTCTAAGAGTGTTTTTAAAAGCTGGCCCTGACTGATTTGGCTCAGTGGATAGAGCGTCAGCCTGCGGACTCAAGGGTCCCGGGTTCGATTCCGGTCAAGGGCATGTACCTTGGTTGCGGGCACATCCCCAGTAGGGGGTGTGCAGGAGGCAGCTGATCGATGTTTCTAACTCTCTATCCCTCTCTCTTCCTCTCTGTAAAAAATCAATAAAAGCTGAAGTGGTGTGTGACCCCTGAGAGTGCGGAGTTGAGGTGAGGGAGAGGCCTGCCTGGATTCTGAACTTGGTTCTGCCGTGAGTTAGCTGTGACCCTTGATCCTTTGAACACAAAACCTCAGGGTGGACACATTTCTTCTGAGTCTCTGTCTGCTGGCCCAGGAACTGGGGTGTGGAGCTGCCCTGGCACTATGCCCACACTGGCACATACATCACTGCATCTGTCCCCCAGCCACCTGGGAGGTAACCTCCTGGCACTTCATGTCTGCAGATGAATCACCCAGGCTCAGCGAGGCTCAGTTCCACACTCTGCTCAGCCAGAACTGTAAGAAAAGGCAATACTTATTCAATACGTTTTAGTAAATGTTACCTGTCAAGCGTACCAGAGTCCCCCTTTGTTGCAAAAGAACCACCTAAATGATGGATATTTCAACTAAGGCACTGGCTTAAGACCTCTGTGTAGGCAGACGGTCCCCGGTTCCTCCTCGAAGCCCCAGCCTCCTTTTAGAAGATCAGCTGATCAGAAACTTTTCTGTTGTCTCTCCCTAAGGAATGAAGGGATGGGGACAGAAGGGGAGGGGGGGGGGGGGGGAGACGTGGGGGGAAAATAGGTTGGAAATGTAAATCCTATAAAATGTAGTGAAGTTGGTCTACAGTGCTTTGTTAAGAAAGGCAAAAATGTTTGGGAGGGGCAGCCCTGTGCCCCATAACTGCTACAGGCAGAGGCCCACATGGGTGGGAGCTGCTTTATCTTCCACACGACAGTTATCAAGCTCACATTACATAGTAAGAGGAGGATCTTTTTATTCAAAAGTAATACCTTACAGTGGCTAAACTAAAGCAATCAATGTCCAACAAAAGCTTTGCAACACTCTCCATTTCAGGAAGGCCAACGGCATTTCTCTAACTCTTCCATGTGTGTCTTTCTTCATTTACACGTATGTCATCTCATCTTTTTAAGCTGTGGATAGTAGGCTACTATTATTTCCATTTTACTAATTCATACAGAGAACGTAGTCAGGGTTACCTGAAACCCAGCCTTCCTGCTCCCATCCCTCAGCCCTTCCAGTGAAGCAAAGCTGTGGCTTATCAGTCCTTTCCTTTCATATCAAATTTGCTTTCACCTGACTTCAAAATCTAGACACATAAAATTTTGTTAAACATGTGGACATTTCCCTTTTTTTATTATTAGAGGTCCAGAGCACGAAATTCATGCACAGGTACAGTCCCTAGGCCTGGCCTACAATAAGGGCCATCTTCCCTAGCTGCCTGCAGCCAGCCCCGCCCCCTGCCGCCACCCGCCCCCGGTTCCCCATTCGCCATCAAGTGATCGAGTAATTGGAGCCTGCCAGCCAGGGGGAGGAACCAAGAGGTTGACCATTCCCGTCCACTTGCCGGCCCCACCCCCGTCGTGGGTTGCCCTCTGTGTGTGGGGCGACCAGCGGGGTAGGGGCCTTGGCCTGGCACCACCCACATCCCCCATCATCCACCCCCGGTTCCCCGCTCGCCATCAGGCGATTGGAGCCTGCCGGCTGGGGAAAAGGCCAGAGAGGTGGTCAGTGCGCCTCATAGTGACTGGTTGAGCTGTCATTCTGGTCATTCCACCATTAAGGTCAATTTGCATATTATCCTTTTATTACATAGGATTTTTTCCCAATGAAAGAACGCCCACTTTATTCCCTGGGTCCCAGAGAGGGTAATTAATGCCCTAGGACCGAGTTCTCTCTTTTCCCCAAGCAGCTGCCTCTTAGGCCCAAACTGCCTGCTAGCTGGGACCACAGAAGAGCATGTTCCTGGCCGATTTTCTGCTCTGCTTGCCTCTTTGAAACAGGACACCTGGAACCCATGTAGGCCCTCAGGACAGGTGAGCCAGTGCTACCTGTTCCCAGAGACCTGGTGGTAACTTCCTGGTTAGCAGAGGAAAAGGGATTGGCCACAGGCCTGTCAGTCTGGTCAATACGGAGCAGAAGGTATGCTTTGCTGAAGAGTTAGAAACAACAGCTCGTCCACACCCCCTGAGCCAGGAGCCTTTGGGCCCTCGGCCATCCAGGTCACTGTCTCCTGATAGGCAGAAGCAGCCCAGAGTTTTATGTGATCAGTCTAGTCTCCCAGCCCGAGGTGGAGAGGAATGGCATACATTTGTATTTATATGTACTCTGTGTGTGTGCATACTTTTTAAAAGAAATAAAACGAGCAGCCCTTGCTATAGGAAGAATGCATCAGATGTCGAGATCTATTTTGGTGGTGGATTGCAGTAAAAATAATACGAATTGTGGTCATAACTCCCAGTAATCCATCTTTAAAAATTCAAAATAGCAGCATCTATAGATGGCAGAAATTCTACTTAATCATCCGAGTGAATCCTCTGGCAGTTTGGGGGTGGGGGGGCATGGTGATGACTTTTATTTATTATTTGTGTTTATTGAGTTATAGTTGACATATATCCTGTGGCTCTTCAATCAGCTAAGCAACAGTGTTAGACAAACCCTTCTGACCTGTCATATTCTTAGGCAGAGGGAGGAGGATCACACATGAAATTGTTAGAGCCCAGATAGACCTTGGGGATCACCCAGTAGCACCCCTGATCTTACACATGAGGAAACTGAGGCCCAAAGAAGTTCAACAACTTGTCTAAGATGAATGGCCTGGCCTGGCATCAGGGTTGTCCACTTCTCTCTGCATTGAGCTATGTTTGCCTAGCATTGCTGTGTGATCCCCAGATGCTGTGGTCGGGCTCCTCGAGCAGTTTCTTGCCTGTCTTTCCTATGCCTGTTGAAAACACCCAGGTCCACTGGCCTCCGGAAGTGGCCGCCGAGTGGGCTTGGCTCCATGCACTGTGCACTTTCTTCCGTCGGCTCGTGTTCTGGAGACACGGGGATGATCAAGTGGCTGTACTTGCTTGCTTGCCTCTCTCCCAGAAGGGAGGAGAAAATTGACGAACACCAGCCTTCTCGTAGTCTCACCAATACACTCAGTGGGAGTGTCCTACTCGGGAAAGCTATAAACCAGGAGCCCCTTAATAGTTCCAAGTGTCCTTGAAAAATCAGCCCTGGACACACCTTTCTCTCCCCTAGCCACTGTCTGCCAGCTGTTGCTGCCTTTGTTCTGTACCTCCCAACCCCTTTTGGAAAATCAAGGATTTAGCAGGAAAACCCAAGGGAGTTAAAGGGGATGCACATAGTCCTGAAAACACTTCTTTTACTTTGAAATGTATAGTCTGACCCACCCAGAATGCCCCAGAAAGCCCTGGTCTGCAGCTAGGATCCTATCCCAGATGGGTAACTTAATTTAAGCAAATTGCCTTCTTACCTGGCTTAGCCTCTTGGTTTTTTCCCTCCCTCTTTGAGCTTCCCCTGGTCAAAGAGGTTCACCTTCCAAATGAAGGAGGCTCGTTCCCGGACCCAGGGCACGCGAACAAATGCACATGCTTCTTCAAGAACCTCCCGGTCAACTCAAGGGCCCTCCATAGGTCAGGGAAGAATAGCCAACTTTCCACGAGTAAGAAATCCTATTGTACAAAATATGCCCATAACATAGAAGGGAGCCAGCCACAGCTTTAACTTTAGGCATTGATCTTCTCCCCTTTCTCCATTCAGACCAAGTCCTGCCCACACAGGTAGCACTGACCTTGGGGAACAGGCGGCCTCCACCCAGTGTCTTTTGTACTTCAGATTTTGACTTACTGGCAAGACAGCATAACATTCAAGTCAGTTCTTCAGAAGAAAGGCCTATCAACTTTCGAAGCTCCATGGTTTTCCTCTTATTTGTTAAATTAAATTCTGGAGAATTATCTGAATTCTCAAAGGAAATACCTGAATTCTCAAACTAAGTACAACTTACGTCTGCCGAGTTCAGACATTGGAAGCTTACAGTGTTTAAAGGAGTTTATCAGATGTTCACTGATAAATTTGAGCCTCTTTTTTTCTTCCTCTGGGCCTTGGTCTGGGTTGTCTACCCATCTAGAATGTCCTTCCTCAGGGAAGCTTCCTGGCCTTGCCCTGCCCATGTCACCTTCTGTGAACCCACATCCCACAAAGCACCCAGCCCAAACCCAAAAACCCTTCAGGGAAGGGATGGGTATTGGTACTACCAGAGTGGATTTGGTCAGGCTGGTCGGGGCTCTGTTCAGTGTTTCTAAGGTTAGCAGTGCCCACCCTTTCATCTCAGTACCCTGAACTCTCGTTTCCACTTCCCTTCCCTTCCCACTCTCCTGTTCTTTCTCTGTTCTCCTTATCAAGGTCTTGTCTCGGCTTACTGCCCTGTTAGAGGGTCACACAAGCTTGTTAATTACTCAAAATATGTGACTTTTTACAATAATCATTGGAAATTTATTTTTTAAAGTGCCTTTTAAAAAGACAAGCAGGGTGCCCTAGCCGGTTTGGTTCAGTGGGTAGAGTGTTGGCCTGCGGACTGAAGGGTCCCAGGTTCGATTCCAGCCAAGGGCACATGCCTGGGTTGCAGGCTCGATCCCCAGTAGGGGGCATGTTGGAGGCAGCCGATCAATGATTCTCTCTCATCATTGATGTTTCTCTCTCTCCCTTCCTCTCTGAAATCAATAAAGAAATAAAAATATATATATGATCAATTTTAAAAAAAGACAAGCAGGGCCACTATCGCCTCTGTTGTTCCACATCATGCTGGAAGCCCTGGCAAAAATTGCAATAAGATAAGAAAAAGAAGGTATAAAAACTGGAAAAGAGGCCAAACTACCCTTTGTGGGTAACAGGATTTACTGAGAAAAACCCAAAGTCACTATGTAAACTATGTGAACTTCTATAAGGAGTTAAGCGAGGTGACCAGATACCGAACCAACAGAATCAAAAACTTTTCGGTAATCGGCAGTAACAGTTTAAAAAATGAGAATGTTTAATCTCATTTCATTTTTGTAATAGCTCTGAGGACAATTTCAGCTCCATTTTTGCAGATATGAAAACTGGAGTTAGACGTTAACTTGACCAAAATCATGCAGTTTATAATTGGCAGAGAATGATTCAAATCCAGTCTGCCGGAGCTGAGACCCTGATATTTAACATTATAATATTCCATCACCTTTCTTTTCTTCGGCCCTCATGTTACGTTGCAACCTTCTTCCTTGGACATCGTTTTCATCATGGGCGCTGACACTGAGTCAGTCAAACTCGGAGGCTGGTTGTGGAGGAGATCTGTGCAGGTGCGGTGGCTCGGGGAAGCCTGGCGCTGAAGCTGTCCCTCTTAGGGGGGCTGAGGGCCTCTGCTTTTGTTCTTCCCGAGTTCAAACCTCCGGAGAGCAGGGTGAGTTTAAAACGCAGCCACAGTCTTTCCGAGTCGAAGGAGAAGCTGTCAGGTGGGTAAGTTCAAACCTGCAACAGTTGAGAGACACCCTCCGGAGAGCAGGGCGAGTTTAAAACGCAGCCGCAGTCTTTCCGAGTCGAAGGAGAAGCTGTCAGGTGGGTAGGTGTCATGAGCTTGTGCACACAAGTAACAGTGACATTCGAGAATCTTGCTTGTGGATGTGTGCGCGTGCGCACAGCTTAGGTGGCTGCTGTCCTCCGGCTGTGAGTGGAAACCACGAGCAGTTAGGTCAGCGGTGCATGTGGGTAGGAGGTATTTCCCCTCGCTGTTCTTGGAGATGCCCTGATAGGACATTCCTCTTGTCGGCAGGTCACACCGCTTGCAAGATCTGTCTGATAGTATAGATTTGACACAACCTCGGCTTCCCGTGGAGCCTCTCTGGCAGGCTCTCCTCTCCAGAGTCCAGACCCACACCGAGCAGTTTGGCAGGGAAGGCTGTGGGCTGGGCCAGGCCGTACCCTCAGCAGGGCCCTCGGGAACCGGTGAACTGTGGGCATACCTCAAAGTTTGCTGGCTTTCCTGCTCCTTTGTACAAACCCGTCACTCGGTTAGGAGACCTTGAAAGGCCTTCCTCGGCCTCACGTTTGGGAAGCTTTGCACTTGACCGTGCAGGGGGGAAGGGCTGTTTGGGCCTAGGGAGGTCAGACGGGGGCATCTCTGATTGGCTCATGAATACCGGGAAAACTGGGTGTGCCCCATTTCTCAGAATGACTTCCTACACATTGTTAACCTGGCCCTGGGGTGGATGAGGGTACCAGCTGACTAACACAGAGGTGACCGCGATGTGTTAACTGGTTTCCGAGACCTCAGTGCTGAGTGCATGTTACCGTGTTCAGCACTCGGGTAGCTTCTAACCTCAGAGATGACCGTCCTGTGGGTGTTGGATAAGAATTTAACCCCTGAGATCTGAGTCATACTGAGGGCCCTTATCTGCTTATTCAGGAAGTGCTTACTGAGACCTTTGGAAACCTTTGTATCGTGTGACGCCATCCCTTATCTCCTGGGTTCTGTCACGCAGGGTGCACCTTCTGACGTGAAGTTGTACTTTCGTTGAGGTGAACACAATTCCTCGCAGAGGCGGCGTTGGAATGGGCTCACCTGAGTGTGAGAAGCAGGGTTTGGGGTACTGAACTCCAGGGGGCTTGATGGTCAGGGTGTCCACATCTGGGTTAGCCACTGCCGGTCAGCAGGTCCTGCCTCTGTGTGATGTGGAGACGATATTTTACCTGCGATTGTTCACGTGTACCCAGCCCCTGGCACATGGTACCCACTCTCCTAACGGGGGAGTTCTGGGCTTTGTTGTCGGATCGACAGCAAAGTGGGTGAGAGCTGGACAACAAGCAGAGTGTGGAAGAAAGGAAAAAATTCTTGTGTGTCAGCTTGGTCTCTTGCAGTTACTGATATTTAATAGTAATTCTTTCCTATCTGAGTTCTGAACCAGTTGGGGGGACCCTTTATGGTCCTGGCTGACATCTGCAGGAAGCGGGTGTCTCAGGACCCACCCCGCCAGGCACAGGGGTGCTGGGTCTGCAGCCTCCCCACGGTGGGCCCCACAGTCCCAGAATGGCTGCTCGCCAGTTGGGTAGCTCCCAAGAGGCAGAGGAGGGAGGTAGCAGGCTGCACGCCCAGGTCACCCCACCCGTTGTGGAGAGGAGTCTGGGTCACAGAGAGGCCAGGGGAGTGACGCAGGTGGAGCTGCTGCCTCAGAGCTGGGATCGGGAGGGAGGAGAAGTGCACCCACGTGGTGAGCCCAGCACATCTGGCTTCAGTTACCAAACAGTGGGTCAGGATTCAGGCTTGACTGGACCCCAAAGCTCAGATGGTGTCCATGGGGGTGGCCTTCTCTAGGTTTTGCTTCACCTCATCCAGAAGGTGCTTCCCCAGTGCCCTCACCACCATTCCAGGCTTACGGGACCCTTAGGTCTTAACTTGAGGTAAAAAGTCAGCATCTTTTCTGAACTCTCCGTCAAAAATCTTTCTGTACTGCCTGAGAGGACCATGTGTCCACATCTGGATTAGCCACTGTGGGTGGAGGGACTGGACACAGGCATCAGCCCCGCATCACTTGGACCAAACCAAGAGGAAAAATCCAGGCAGATTGGGTCCTATAGGGAAGCTGCACATGTCCGCCAAGTTTTAAAAATTAACAGCAGTTTATTGCGTAATGGAAATGAGTCTTCTTTTTCCTAAATACCTGTAGTCCCATTTTTCTGAGCATTTACTTCTTTATAAATGGGCAGAGGGGTAAAAATAACTATCACTCTATTTGTTTAAACCCTGCCTTGCCCCCAAAAGGATTTATGACACGAACAAAAGACATGTAGAATAAAAAGATAAGGGGACTATGAGAGCAACAGCCAGCCAAGGAGAGGAAGAAGTTTCTAGATACAAGAAAAACCTTTTCATTTGTTTGGAGGTGGGGAAGGGTCCTCGACTCCTTGGAGGTGAAAGGTGGGGTGCCCTGGTTGTAAAGACTTAAGTCTTTTACGAGCATGTGGGGGGTGGGAGTGGTTGTGGAGGGTGACCATCACCTGGCCCCCTTTATTGAGGCTTAGGCGGGAGCATGAAGCACCCAGGTGGTAGATATATTGGGAGGCGGTGGGCCCCCCCTGAGCTCTGGCCACAGTCCATCCCAACATCTGATCACCTTCCCAAGACACCATCAGGTAGGCTCCGGGCTGAACTGGATACCGCTGCTGGGGAGACAGCTCTGGAAGCCTTAACCCTCTGCAGTCGTCCATCTTGCTACCAGTTTAAAGTGGACCCCAAAGATGTCCTATAAAATTTCTGGAAAGCCAGTACCCATGATACCCCACGGTATCCTTCTCTCTTTCTCAGGCTGGGACTAGCCACACATGTCAACATTTGGGTTTGATTTTTTTTCGTGTTTGCACCTCCCCTGCTCACCAGAGTGCCTTGGAACTAGCGCTACAAATGGGACAACCATCCTTGACCAACTGGGCTGCACCCGCGGGAGGCCTGCTGTGGTAGCCTGGCCCCAAAGCCTGGTCGCTGCTCCCACATTCGAGAAAACAAACCGAACTTTCCAGGGTCTGGCGGCCACATCATGTTTAGACAATCTCGCCCTTCGGGGGTCCTCCCGCCTCGGGTAGCCAGGATAAACTCCAGATTTCGGGAAGCCCTGCAAGATGCCACAAGGCGGGCAGACGGCATGCGAGGGTTTGGTGTGTGGGTTTGGTTGTTTCAAATTAACTCTTGGTTACCTCCCTCTAAACAGACAGCTACAGACAGTTCTTCTAATTCCTCTCAGAAGAGGGAACAACCGACCCGGACAATCTCCTCTCCCACATCCTGTGAGCACCGGAGGATTTACACCCTGGGCCACCTCCACGACCCATACCCCGCGGACCACTATCACCTCGAGCAGGTGAGCGGTAGTCTCCGTCCTCGGGGGTCATCGGGGTGGGTGGCTCCCAATGCTGGAAGGCCTCCTTCCTCTCCCCGAGCCTAGGCCCTTCCGTGCTACTTTGTGCCACCCCACCCCGCCCCACATCGCTGGCGGTGATGGCAGCTCACCCTTGCTTAGAGGTTTCTGTGGGCCAGAATCCTTGTACTGTATCTCGTTTAATCCTCACAAATTGCCCCACAAGGCAGGTCCTCGGCTCCCCACTTTGTAGATGAGGAAGCTAAGGCTTAGAGAGATCGAGTCCCTGGTGAAACAGATTCAAATGCAAGTCTGTGCTCACCCATGCGCTGTGCTGCCCCCTGCAGAGGGCCTCCCGATCAGGCCTGAAGAACGCTGCACACCTGGCTCACGCCCTGGCGGCTCGGGCTGCAGGCCCAGGCCTGCTCAGGGAGATGGAGTCTGGAATTCAGTAATTCAACAAATATTTACCGAGTGGCTGTTTTGCAGAGTAGGTTCCCAACCTGTGGGGCTGGGACTGCTGCCCGTGTAGGGTGATGTGGCCACCGGTCTGCTTTGAAAAGAGAAAAAAGGAGCACAGTTAACATAAAGCTAGGTTTATATGACTCTTTTTAAAAATCTTTTTGTTGTATGCTTCCCAACAGTTTGGCATTAACAAAATTTTTTTAAATCAAATTATGGTAGCAATCCATAAGAACTGGCTTCTTGGCTCTCCTTACGTTGCAAAATAAAAAATTAGCAAAGCCTGTGACAGCTCCCAAGATCCGTTTTGAAATCCTACAGGATTGTGATTTTTCTGAAGCCCAGGAAGCTCTCATGTCAAGGCTCTCAGGGGAATTAGGGCAAAGGGTGTGAGAGGTGGCCCTGCTCCCAGTCTGGTGGGAAGCGATGGGGAAACCCAACTGCCATGTAAAATGCTGTAACTGTTACAAGGACGACAATGACAGCCGGTATCGAGCACATCCCGTGTGACAGACTCAGTGCGAACACTGCGTAGACTCCTCCTCTCCATTCACAACAGCCCTATGCAGTCTGGCAATCAGGGAAACTGAGGTTGAGGCATAGCCACTTGCCGGGAAATTGCACAGCCCGAATTTGACTCCAGTGGGTTTGCTCAGAACCATGCTCTTTCCCCCTTAAAAAGCCTTCATGCCCAAAGGACTTGTAAGGTGGAAAACCAACTACTGCTTGGCCCTAAGGGAGAATGCAGTTGGGGTGTGGGGGCTGGAGGGTGTGGCTCTGGGTCGCAGCTGCCTAGGCCCAGGTTCCAGTTCTGTCACTCACTATCTGTGCGATCCTGGCAGGATTCGAACCCAGGCAGCCGGCCTCCGGAGCCTGCGCTCTTAACCTTCTGTTATCTGGGCATCTTCTCTTCCCAACCGGATTACACGGTTCTTATAGTTCCTGGTAGCCCCCTTTTGCTTTTTTTGAACACGATCCACAGTGAGAAATGCATTTTATATGGTGACCCACGGCTCACGTATTGTATATACATAGATTATGAAAAGTACTTATCCTTCTAACATGCAGTGTACTCAGTATTCGTCTATTTCACTGAAGAAGAAGAAGAAAAAAGCTGATCCTACAACAGAGAACATACTGTCCAAAAACCAGGCAGAAATCAGGCTAGCAGGCAGCCTCACCTTCTGCTTCTTTACCTGGGTGTGTCCAGCTTCTGAAAATTCAGACTATTCTTACAGTGGGCACACTTTCCCACCTAGATGGTAATCAAAACAAGGGGGAGGATAAAAGCTGGTCTCTGCCCATTCAGTTGATTCCGGACCCAGGAAAGGATTGAGACTCACAGTTTGAAATCCATCTTTGACCCATAAGATGTTCAGTCATTACAGGACGGGTCAGTTTCTTCCAGAAATGCCTTTGTCAAGGTGAAAGGTACGTATTGGATTCTTTTCTCTTTTTATGCCATTGCTGTAAAATACTGTCTCTTTTCTCCTGGGGCAGCCGATGCCCCGGCCCTACCGCCAGGTGAGCTTCCCGGACGACGACGAGGAGATCGTGCGCATCAACCCCCGGGAGAAGATCTGGGTGACGGGCTACGAGGACTACCGGCACGCGCCCGTGCGCAAGGCCCTGGACCCCGCCGAGGACGCGGACTCCTACGTGCGCTTCGCCAAGGGCGAGGTCCCCAAGCACGACTATAACTACCCCTACGTGGACTCCTCGGACTTCGGCCTCGGTGAGGACCCCAAAGGGCGCGGGGGCGGCGTGATCAAGACCCAGCCCTCGCGGGGCAAATCCCGGCGGCGGAAGGAGGACGGCGAGCGCTCCCGGTGCGAGTACTGCAGGGACATGTTCAACCACGAGGAGAACCGGAGGGGCCACTGCCAGGACGCGCCCGACTCCGTGAGAACTTGCATCCGCCGGGTGAGCTGTATGTGGTGTGCGGACAGCCTGCTCTATCACTGTATGTCGGACCCCGAGGGCGACTATACAGACCCCTGCTCGTGCGACACTAGCGACGAGAAGTTTTGCCTCCGGTGGATGGCTCTTATTGCCTTGTCTTTCTTGGCCCCCTGTATGTGCTGTTACCTGCCCCTTCGGGCCTGCTACCACTGCGGAGTGATGTGCAGGTGCTGCGGGGGCAGGCACAAAGCCGCCGTGTGACTCTGTGCCCCGCCCTCCCCTCCGTCCACGGCCACCAGGGAACTTGTCTCCCACACACTCTCATCCTCCCCCCTGGGACCTGGGGCGCCATTCCAGCCTGGGGAACCCTCCGGTGGACTCTGCACCTCCCAGCCACTCATCCATCCCTGCGCACAGTGTTCTAAAGAAAGGACCCCTCCTCCCCCCGCATAGACTCGTGTATTAATAACCTGTAATCAAGCTAACTGTCTTATACCTGTGTTGATTTCCTGCCCACCTCTTCCAGTTCAAAGGCACCTGCAGTCAGAACTGTTTTTTTGGTTTTTTTGATGGGTCTTGTAGTTGGTTTTTCCAAGAGCATCGAAGACTATCTTTCTCTTGGCTCAGCTTGCCTGTTGCCAACAAGCATCACCGGGTTCCGGGAAGTGTGATGTCAGAACGATGAAACCCAACCAGAAGTATTTTAACCCGCGTTAGTTGCTCTGTCTAGGAGGTGAGCTAGCTGAGAAACAAGATCGCTCTAACTTTTCTAAAGCCAAATTTCCCATTAAGCCGCAGTTTCTATCGTGAGCCCATCATCATTTTCTGCCCCTGCCCCGCCCCCAAATCTGCCAGTTCTTCAGGATGCAAACATTCACCCATAAAATGACTAAGAATCGAGCCTTAACTTCAGATTAACTTGGGAGAATCAGGAAAATTCCTTAAACTGCATCACATCCTCTCTAGCCAGGGCTAGAAAGGAGATTTCTGGATTTCCCTGAGTCTCCCCAGTTACCCCTAAGGTAGGACTTTTTAAAAATTGTGTCGCCACCACTTCCAAAAATTTAGCAATATTGGAAGAAAATGCTAATAAAGTAAAAAAATTTGCTTGCTGTTTTGGAAACCAAATACTCTCTTCAAACACAAACCAGTGTTGGGAAACACTAAGGTTCCGGTAAATAAAACTAAAGGAGCTCCCCTCTCCCCAATGGGGGTTTTCTGTTAACGGGGGGAAGTTCTAAATGTTGTAAATTTGAGGAGTGGTGGGCTGCATTTCGCACGTGGGTTTGTGTTTTTCTTTTGGACTCAATTTCACGTCACCAAATTCTTCATTTATACTTAGGAAAAAACAAGGCCATATGTAAAAACCCCTCCGATGCCTAAGTGTCTTTCTCCTGCAACTCCACACCCAGACTTGCCACTTGGTGTGCACAGATGGTTGAGTCAGCAGGCTAGGGCTCCCTGTCGCCTTGCCACGTAGGAGGCTTCGAATTAGCTGGAAAAGAGTATTTTTCTAATCTATTGCAAGGAATGGCCAAATCTTAGGGCAGAAAGAAGAAAAGTAAAGAGTGGTTTCCCTGTGCCCAGCATAGTACAATCAGAACGACGTGGAGAACACAGGGGCAGGTTTGTCAAACACTGTTCTTCCCGCCATGATCTTCCCGTGGTAACTGCCCGCTGAGGGCATGGCCTGTTCCCTCCCCCCTTGCTTCCTCCTCCCTTCTCTATGGCACACAGGACACCAGTCCTCAAGGAAAGGGACTTTTTTCCAATCTTCCCATCATACGGGAAAGTGCTAGCCGTGCTTACCTTCGTGGAATGTTTTCAGCTCTCCTGAGAGCCCGTCGCACTTCTTTAGTCAGATCATCGGTGCAAATGCCCTCTGTGCTTCTGAGTTAGTCGGTAGACGTTTTCATTGGTTGGAGTGACTGGTTTGGGCCTTTGGGTCTGGAAAGGGACCAGAGAGTTGTCAGTCTGGTGATGGGAGAAAAGAGCATTGCTTCCCTGCCTGGGGAACATCTAGCGGACCCGCAGCCAGCCTCCCAACGTTGTTGAGAGACCACCCCCACGCCCTGAGGGTTTTCCTCAAGGCCTTTCTCAAGGTCTCCTCTCTACAAAGCACAACACTAATGTATGTTTTGTTAGACCTCAGTTCCAGTGCCCCTATTTATTTCAGTAAGAATACACATATCCCCGCTTGTTTGTGGCTCTATTTTGTTGTCTCTCTCTCTCCCTTCACCCCCTGTCCTGGTCCACCCCTTTGAAGAGTTATGCCAGTGAATCTTAACTCTGCCTATGCTTTTTTGGTTTGTGAAGGTAGCGGTGAAGGGCACAAGGACAGCCATGGGGACATTTATGTAAATACGTCTCTCTCATCGCCACACTGCAGCTGAACAGTGTGTAGTATTTTCCCAGTCAGCTTTGCCATACTGACGTCAATCATTTGAAAGAAATTATTCAGATTTTATTTTTGTATCTGTGGTAACAAAAACATTAACCAAAAGATTATCTGTTTGGAAGCTTCTCCCGACACCCGCGCCCTCCCCCCCCCCCCCCCCCCCCAAGCTATTTGCTCACATTAACAAATTAAAGTGCCTGAAGCATCATTCATTCTTTACCTGTATACTAAAAGCCCTGTTGTATTGATTTTTTTATAATAACCCTTTTTACCTCTGTGTAAAAAATATATATACAAGTGTATGATGTACATTTTAAGTTCTTAACTTTTTTTTTATGGTTTCTAATATGTATGACCAATGTAGCCATTGCTTTAAAATGTACCGTGTAAATATAAACACATCCTACGAGACTGCTGACTTTGGGCTGTTTGTTGGGCCAGAGATGGGGCGGTATCGGAGCCTCTGCTGGTATGGGAGTTCATGCACACAGGATGGGAAGGGGTTTCTCTTGGAGAAGGACATGGGGACACAGGTCTGTGTGTGTGAGGCCCTTCCCGGCTAAGTCATATTCCCAAGGGGAGACTGCAGCTCCTCGGCTCAGCTGCCTCAAGTGAAAGGAATGCTGTATGTCACCACCCGGGGAACACCCCCTCTTCCCAGGCCTGCCTTCCCCCCGGCGATCTCCTCAGAGGGAACAGCTGTACTTCCTCCCAGTTGTTTTCCACCAATTCCTGCTAAACCGTGTGTGTGTGTGTGTGTGTGTGTAAGACAGTTTCTACCAAAAACAATTGTTAAAACAGCAAGACCCTTGGTCTCCTCGCGGTACTTTTCTGCTCAGTGACATTTGGCCCGCTTTCCCTTCCAAAAGGGCTCTTTGGATGCTCAGAAGTTACAGTGGCAATCCTGAGGAGATAAAGTGTGGGGTCTTTTTTAGGGGTCACAGAGGAAAGTTTTGGAGAACTGAGAAGGGCCTTAAAAAGATGTATAGAGGGGCCCCTCCATCTTAGTTTTAACTCCTGCAGGGAGGAATGACTTCTAGGCCACTGGCCAAGGTGAAAAGCTACAGGAGATGCTGGAAGGTAGAAAGCGAGAGGTAATTAAGAGATTACTGGAGAACTTGAAAGCTACATTTCATTAGAGTAGGAGATGCATCAACCAGATTATAGTGGGGTGAAGAGTCAACATGAAGGAAGTAGAAACACCAAATGTAAAACTTTTATTTTGATAGTAAAGGGATAATGGGATTGCTCTGAAATAGAATTGGTGAATTAAAAAAAATATATATCTGCCAGAACAATTTACTTATGACCATCCTGAATAAATTGTTCTTGAAAGGGTGAGGACTACGCCCTCCATCTTACCCTGGGTCCTCCATTTTTGGGCAGCCATGTGCTCGGCAAGGCTTCTTCCCAGAAGCCCAAGCCTCTGCTAGCCACACCCAGGATTTCTTTAAACTAACCAATGATAATGAAGGGAAGTGCGCACCATAGATATGACCACACCGACTTGCGCCTGGCCAATCGGCAGGGCCCACAGTCCCCTCTCCTCCCCTTACTCCACCCCCCTATAAAACTCCTCTTCCCACCGGGCTAGCCCTCTCTCTGCCACTTGCTGCTGTGCCAGTAAGGAGGGTAGGGGAGCCAAGCCTGGGTTTGAATAAAAGACTCTGCTTTTGCATCGGACTCGGCTGGCTCCCTGGGGTGGTCTCTTGGGGATCCTGAAATCTGGGCATAACAGTTTGCAACCCCTTTGTCGGTCGAATGACCCTTTCACAGGGGTCGCCTAAGACCATCCTGCACATTACGATTCATAACAGCAGCAACATTACAGTTATGAAGCAAGATATTTCCCTCCTGCTACCCCTGTTTCTGGTTGAGGGACGGAAGCTTAGCAAGGGTCAGTAACTAAGGTGACCATGCAATCACATGAGGCAAGGACTGAACCGGGCCTCAGCTCAGGTGACTGCAGAGCCCCTTCCAGGCCTCGCTCTGATACTTGCCTCCCTTCCTGCTTTCAGGCTTGAAAAACAGACACCAGTCAAGAGCCTCACCCTGTCTGCCCTGTTCCCTCAGGCCCCTCAGGCTGCCTCTGGAATAGCCCGTCGTGTTTGGTGCCCTTTGTGCTCAGCCAGGAGCTGGGCACACACATGTCGTCTCCTTTAACCTTCTGCAGAGGAGCGGGTGTCTTTCCATGTTACAGGTGAGGAATCAGGTATAGAGAAACTACATTAATTCGATCAAAGTCACTGGACAGTCTGTCATTACTAGCAAAACAATTTTTGAGCCTGTTTCCTCAGATGTAACAAGTGGAATTATACCTACTCTCAGCACAACACAAAAGTTAAATGATGTGCTGTAGTTAAAATGTAGTACACAGGATACACTTCCAAAATGCTAATTCCTCCCTCAGTTCCTCCTTTTTTTCTTGAAGCACAGGAGGCTGAATCCATTGTGAATATTTTATACATATTTAGGCCTACAACTTATATGTTGAGATTTTTTAACCTCTGCAATTCTAAATTAGGTTTTGATTCCTTGCTGCCCCTCCCAGATATGTTAAGTGAGAACTGCAGAAGTGTACTAGGCTGGCTGGAGTCTTCAGGAGCAATGAGAGACAAGAAGGGCATTACATAATGATAAAGCTGTCAACCTAAGAGAATATAATATTTTGTAAATAATTATGCACTCAACATAGAGACACCTAAATATATAAAGCAAATGATACAGGCCTAAATATGTATAAAATATGTATATCAGATGAACCTAACAGATATATAGAACATTCCATTCAAAAGCAACAGAATACACATTTTTCTCAAGCGCATATAGAACATTCTTCAGGATATGTCATATATTAGGTCACAGAACAAGTCTTAATAAATGCAAGAAGATTGAAATCATATCAAGCATCTTTTGCAACTACAATGATATTAAACTAGAAGTCAATTACAAGAAAATAAAAATTCACAATATGTGAAGGTTAAACATCATTTTACTGAATAACTAATGAGTCAAAGAAGAAATCAAAAGAGAAATTAAAAAATACCTGGAGACTAATGAGAATGGAAATATAACATACCCAAACTTACGGGATGCAGCAAAAGCAGTTCCAGGAGGGAAGTTTATACACATAAATACTGACATTAAGAAACAAATATCTCCAATGAACAACCTAATTTTACACCTCAAGGAACTAGAAAAAGAACAAACTAAGCCCAAATTAGTGTAAGGAAGGAAATAACAAGGATCAGAGCAGAAATAAATGAGATAGAGACTAAAATGACTACTTAAAAAGAACAATGAAACTAATAGCTTTTAAAAAAAATAAACAAAATGGACAAACCTTACCTATATTCACCAAGAACAAAAGAGAGGACTCAAAATCATAAATGAAAGAGGAGACGTTACAACTGATACCATCTATATATATAAAAGCCTAAGTGACCTTTATGACCAGAGGACCGGCCGATAGCTATGATGTGCACTGACCACGGGGCAAACGCTCAATGCAGGAGCTTCCCCCTGGTGTCAGTGTGCTCCCACAGCTAACCTCCCTTGATCCCTCCACCCGGCCAGCTGACCCCAATTGGCCCTGATCACCAGCCAGGCCAAGGGATGACCCCACCCATGCATGAATTTGTGCACTGGGCCTCTAGTAGAAATATAAAGGATCATAAGAAACCACCATGAACAATTATATGCCAGCAAATTGGACAACCTACAAGAACTGGATAAATTCCTAGAAACATACAACCTATCAAGACTAAATCAGGATGAAAAGGAAAATCTTAACAGACTTATAAGAAATTGAATCAGTAATCAAAAAAACCTCCCAGCAAACAAAAGTCCAGGACCATATGGCTTCACTGCTGAATTCTACTAAACATTACAAGAAAATTCTCAATTTAAAATATTAGCAAACCAAATTCAACAATACATTAAAAGGATCATACATCATCATCAAGTGGTATTTATTCCAGGAATGCAAGCATGTCTCAACATGAGCAAAGCAGTGTGATACACCACATTAACAACGTGAAGGATAAAAATCATATGATCATCTCAATAGATGCAGAAAAAGCATTTGACAAAATTCAATATCCATTCATGATAAAAACTCTCAACAAAGTGAATATAGAGGAAACAAAACTTAGCACAATAAAAGCCATGTATGATAAGCCCACAGCTAACATCATACTCAATGGTGAGAAGATGAAAGCTTTTCCTTTAAGATCAGGAACAAAACAACGATGTACACTCTCACCGCTTTTAATCAACATAAAATCCTAGCCGGAGCAATTAGGCAGGAAAAAGAAATAAAAGGCATACAAATTGGAAAGGAAAAGGAAAACTGTCACTATTTGCAGATTATATATATATATATAATATAAAGACTCCACCAAAATACTGTTATAACTAATAAAAAAATTCAGTTAAGTTGCAGGATACAAAAATCAATATATGAAAATCTGTTGTGTTTCTATACACTAATGAAGAGCTAGAAAAGAAATGAAGAAAATCCCATTTACAATTGCACCAATAAGAATAAAATTTAATCAAAGAGGTAAAAGACCTGTACAAATAAAAACTGTAAGACATTGATGAAAGAAACTGAAGACACAAATAAATGGAAAAATATTTTGTGCTCAGATTGGAAAAATTAATATTTATGTTAAACTGCCCTACTACCTGAAGCACCCTACAGATTCAGTGCAACTTCATCAAAATTCCAATGTCTGTTTCCACAGAAATAGAGCAAACAATTCTAAAATGTATTTGGGGCCACAAAATATCCTGAATAACCAGAGCAACCTTGGGAAAGAAGAACAAAGCTGGAGGCATCACACTTCCTGATTTCAAACTATATTATAATGCTATTGTAATCAAAACAGTATGGTATTGGCATAAAAACATACATAAATCAATGCAACAGAATGGAGAACCCAGAAATAAACCCATACGTATGGTACATTAATTTACAATAAAGAATATACAGTGGGAAAAGGACGGTCTTTTGTATAAATGGTGTTAGAAAAACTGGACAGATGCAAAAGAATAAAAGAATACCCACACGATTAATAAAATTGGACCACTACCTTATATCATATACAAAATTTAACTCAAAATGGATTAAATACTTGAAGGTAAAACCTGAAACCATAAAACTCCTAGAAGAAAACTGGCATTAAGCTCCTTGACATTGATCTTGGTGATGATATTTTTGGCAACAAAAGCAAAAATAAACAAGTGGGACTACATCAAACTAAAAGCTTCTGCACAGCAAAGGAAACCAGCAGCAAAATAAAAAGGCAACCTACTGAATGGGAGGAAATACTTGCAAATCATATATCTGCTAAGGGGTTAATATCCAAAATATATAAAGAACTCATACAATTCAATAATAAAAACACAAGCAATCTAACTTAAAATGGGCCAGAGAATAAATATACTTTTTTTAAAGGAGACATACAGATGGCCAACAGGTACATGAAAAGGTGCTCAACATCATTAATCATCAAGAGAATGCAAATCAAAACCACAAGGAAGTATCACCTCCCACCTGTTAGAAAGACTATTATAAAAAAGACAAGAAATAGCCCAGCCGGTGTGGCTCAATGACCTTCAACCCATGCACTGAGAGGTTGCCAGATCAATTCCCTGATCCCCAGCAGGCAGTGTGCAGGAGGTAGCCAATTGATGTTGATGTTTTTCTCTCACCGATGTTTCTCTCTCTCCCTCTCCCTCTCTTTCTAAAATCAATAAAAACATATTTTTTGCCTGACCGGCATGGCTCAGTGGTTGAGTGTCGACCTATGATCCAGGAAATCATGGTTCGATTCCCAGTCAGGGCACATGCCCAGGTTGTGGGCTCGATCCCCAGTGTGGGGTGTGCAGGAGGCAACCAATCAATGATTCCCATCATTGATGTTTCTCTCTTTCTCCCTCTACCTCCCTCTTTGAAGTTAATAAAAATATATTTTAAAAAATAATAAAAATAAAAACATATTTTTTAAAAGCCTTTAAAAAAAAAAAGACAAGAAATAAGTGTTGCTGGGGATGTCGAGAAAAGGGAAACCTTGTGCCCTGTGGGTAGGAATGTAAATCGGTGCAGTCACTACAGAAAACATTATAAAAGATAAAGAGAACTACCATATGATCCAGATATCTATTTCTGGGCATTTATCCAAAGGAAGCAAAATACTAACTCAAAAAGCTATATGCACCCCAATATTCATCACAGCATTATTTACAATAGCCAAGACACGGAAGCAATGAAGTGTCCATAGATAGATGTATGGCTAAAAATATTGTGGTATACACCACAATGGAAGAGTATACAGTGGAATACTATTTAACCATTAAAAAAAAATCTTGCCATTTGCAACAACATGGATGGACCTTGAGGACATTATGCTAAATGAAATAAGTCAGAGGAGAAAGATAAATACCATGTGATCTCACTTATGTGAAATCTAAAAAGAACAAGTTCATAGGTACAGAGAAGAGAGAACAAACTGGTGGTTGCCAGAGGCCTGAGTTGGGAAGTAGGCAAAGTCATCAAAGCTACAAACTTCTAGTTATAAGATAATTATGTACTGGGGATGTAACACACAGCACAGTCACTCCAGTTAATAGCACTGTATTATATACCTGAAAGTTGCTAAGAGAGTACATCTTAAAAGTTCTCATAAAGAAATGTGTAACTATGTGTGGTGATAGATGTTAACTAGACTTATTGTGGTGTTGATTTTGCAATATGTTCAAATATCTAATCATCATGTTGAATCTGAAACTAATATAATGTCAACTGTATTTCAATTAAAAAAAAAAAGCAGGTATGAGAATACAGCTGTCTTCCACTTAGGCAGACAATGAAGGGATTTGCAAAATATAAGCTAGTGATTCTTTTCTCACTGAAATATTTTTTATTTGGAGAAAGCGGTTATTTTTTTATTAAAAATTTTATTTCTGTTAACATGCAAAGTGTCTACTGTTGTTACTTTTAAGTGAATTTCAACAAATACTTTGTAAATTTCTTTAGTGTCTAATGGGACCATATCAATAGCTATAACCTACTTAAACGAAAGCGTTCTGGGGCCCTCGATAGCGTTGGAGAGTATGAAGGGATCCTGGGAACAAAAAGTCTGTGGCCTCTTCCTCCGGTTAACGGTCAAGTCTGCTCTCCAAACACGGCTTTGACCCCGGCGCTTCTCCTTCTGGGTTGCTTTGGGGTATCTTCCTATGTTAGCCAGCTCTCTTCATATCTCCTTCTTGCTCTTATCTCAGACTGTGTGGTCCCCCTAGTTCCTGCTTTGGCCAGTTCTATTGAGGTCATATCTCCTTGCAATTTTCCGAGGACACAGAACAGCAGTTATCAAAGATTCGCATCTGTTTCTTGTAGAAGAGCAATGTTCGGAGAGATCTGCTGCCTCTGGGTGTTGAGAGCAGTTTTCTTCTCCTTGAGGCTCTATTATCTTTTCCTTGTCCTCTTGTTGGTATTTTTCCATCCAATGGAGAGCCCTCTATCTATCCAGACTCAGCCTTGGCCACCTGACCAGGCAAAAGCAGCTTCCTCTCGTGGATCTAAGCCTGCTTCGCTCCGACGTTCTTGCCTGGTGAGCATTATCTGGGGTATCTCGGAGGCAGCCTATGGCTGCTGCTGCTTCTGCTCAGCTCTTGGGACCCCTGATGGGGCTGGAGAATCAAATGTAGTTTGCAGACCTTTGAGCAGCCAGTGCCAGCACCTTCCCTCTCCTAGCCCTGTGGATGACACTTCCTCTAGCCTTTCCTTTCTCACTGTGTTGTGTTCTGGGAATTGCAGTTTTTGTTGCTTTGGAGAGAGGCAGAAAAAAAAAAAGAATGAAACTGTCTGACCTAGAAGATAACGCCTGCCTGTCCAGGTGGAAGATCATTGCTGACAAAGGGACGAGGTGAAACAAAACTATTTCCTTCCTTCCTGGGGGCCATCTGTCTGTCCTGTTCTGGCTCAGAGCCAGCAACACCAATGGCGTGAAATCCAAGGCTGTTCTTCTAACTGCATCCCAGCAGACAATGTGGTCCATGAAAATTCTGCTGGGATTTTGGCCTGCGGCCTTATCTTTCTGGCCATAGAGCTGTTGCCAGGTTTCCTGTCTGTGTGAGACTTCCTGGGGGCCTGCGGGGGTGCTGGGAGGGGGTGTCAGGTGTGTCTGGTTTGCTCCTGCTCTCACCTGGAGTGCTTGACTCTGGCTGTCCTGGTTTGGGGTTACTTTATATTATCTTTTTACTTCAGCAAGCTCTCTCTGTATCTCTCCTCTCAGACCGTGTTGTCCCATAAATATTTGTGGCTCGACGCAAAAACCATCCCTCATTTTTTGCTCTTTTGTCGCACCTAGGTAATGACTCCCTCTGTCTCATGCTTGCCGTGCTCCATTAGTAACTATGGTTGCCTTTCGAGTGTCTTCCAGAAAAGCCTTTCCCCGTCAAAAGAGAAAACTGATCACGTCCGCCCAGCCCTGAAAGCTGATGTAGGCTGCCACCAAGCCATCCCGTGCAGCGCGAAGCAAGGAGCGAGGACTAGGAGAAGCATGGGACAGGGCTGCGCTCCCTCTCTGAGTCTGGGGCCAGGAAGTGGTGGTGTGTTTCTCGTGTGCTCCTTTTGAATGAACTGTCTTGGCTTCCTCACTTGCTCCATGCGACAAGCAGAAGCCACTTTGAAAATGCCTCGCCCCGCTGGGCCCAGACATGTTCCCAGCAGCCTTTCATTCTGCAAACGTGTCAGGCCTCCCTGCGTGCCTGCAGGCCCCGAGGTGCCATTCACCAGCTTTTCAGTTTGCTTTGCAGGCAGGGAGCCACGGAGGGAGGCCTGACTCAGAGCACAGGGCCTGCCGTCTGCTGCCGCCGCCTCCTACCGGTGCAGACTTGGCGGGGAAGGAAGCAGTGGGTTTCACAGCTGGTGTTTTTGGTTTAGGAAAAAAAGAGAAAGAATTTTTTTTTTTCAAAAATACCTTGGCCATGTAAAATGACACCACATGTAAGTATACATGCAGTATTTTGGGACGGGATAAATTGCCTGTTTTGCATGATTTATCATTCTTCTTGATGGCAGCAAAGGCGGCTTATACTCAGCCTCTGGTATTTTGGGAGTTTGTTCTAAATGCTTGGAAAAGAGCGGGGAGGTGCAGGTTCCTGGCCCCTTCCTCAGGAGGGTGTGTGTGGGTGGGGTTAGGATAGCTGGGTATTTACTTCCTCTCATCTGACCACGAAGATTCTCATTTTTCTATCAAAAATGGTGTCAGTGGCTTCATGCGTGCAGGGGGGCAGGGTGTGGGGAGGAGAGAAAGCCATGCTTTGCTGAGTCTGACTTGAGCCCAGGAATAGGTGTTGATAGGCTAGATTGGTGGGCCCGGCCCAGCGCTGTCTCTCAACAGGTGTGTCGGGCTCCCTGGAGGCCAGTCCAGCACCGGCCAGGGTTGGTTGGACGGCCGGCAGCCAGGGACACGCAGTCTTTCTAGGATTCAGCCTTTGCAAGTCCCCAAAACATGGTATGCTGCTTCAAGGCTGACACATACCTTGGCAGGAGCAATGAGGCTTCTGCCCAGAGCTGGGAGTCCCCAGGGTCAGGCTGACCTCCAGGCTGCAGTTTGGCCTAGAGGAAGGGCCACAGGGTGGGTGTGGTGGCCTCTCTGGGCAGAATCAGGACCACAAGAGGCAGGCTGACCCAGGGACCACGTGCACAGGGAGGGCATGCGGGGAGAGCCTGAGAGCAGCTTCCCCGGCTGCCGCCTGGCCTGCCGGAAGCACCCACATTCCATTCCTAACCTTCCCTGTGAGATGGGAGCACTTCCTCATTCCCTCCCTCGGCCACAGGCATACTGCAGGGTCATGGTTGAGATTGGACAGCCCTTCGTATAAAAGTGGAGCATTCTACCTCTGAAATGCAAAACTTCCGTTCTTCAAAGCTGCATGAGACTCCAGTTTGGCGAAATAGAATGCTGAGTCCAAAAGTTAACACAATTGGCTCTACTGTTAAGTTCCGTTTCTTGCTTCGGGAGGCAGTTTCAGGAGCCTGTTCCTTCTAATAATTTACTAAGGTGAAGCTCTACATTTGCCGTGCGGGGTTTTCTGTGTGTGTGCTTTATTGGACAATAAGATGGTTGCAGAAAAGAAAAGTCCTCTGCAGATGAATTAACGGTTGCGTGGCGCCTAAAAGCTAACATTGGTCTCCAAATCTACTATTACCAACAATAGCCCCCGGCAGGCTGTGGTCATTGCCCCGCTTAATGCAGCCTGAGGGCTCCGCAGAGACACACACACACTGCTCGGGGTTACCTGTGCGATCCACCCTCCGCCCCCTTAATGTAGTAGCCCGTCCCTTGCGATTGGGTGTGGCCCTTGCCTAGTTCTGGCCAGCGGGCTCTGAATAGAAGTGACCTCGAGAGGCATCTAAGAATCAGCATGTGGTCCTCTTGCGCTCTCCCCCTCCCCAGGCCTGTACCCCTCCCCCAATGCTGTCCTAACAGGCCACCGTGGAGGTGGTAAGCCACAAGATGACAGCAGATTGGGTCACCGAGTCACCACAGAACAGATGACAAGAGGGGCCTGAGTCAGGGATTGATGTGTCAGTAAAAAACAAACTTGGCATTAAGCCCATATAATCTGGGGTTTGCTACCACCGAAGACTGTCCTGACAGATACAGAGAGCAGAGGCTAATGAAGAAACATCAACCTCATGAGACAAAAAGCCAGCTTCACTCTAGTGAAGGGAAGGCGAACAGGTGACAAGAGAATGCCCCCACCCCCTACACACACAGGGTCGCAGGGCTCATCAGTCCTGCACCCTCTCCCCAGGCCCAGAAGTAGCTTCAGGATTAGGGACAGAAGCCGCCACCCCCTCCAGCCCAGCCCCCCAGTCCTCCCCATCTCTGTGTCCTGTGTGACCTTGGGTGAGCTGCTTCATCTCTCTGGATCTTCAGCCCATGCCTCCTCTCGGGAGCCAGACATGATGGGTCTCTACTGCCTGGGCAGCAGGCTTAGCAGGTGAGCGTCACAGATCCTGGCGGCCCCACGCGGGTGTGATGAGAGGGTGACTGGAAAGAGGCACCTCTGCTGTCCACACTTTGTGTTCATTCAGCAACGTCCCTGGGGCACAGGCAGGTGCTGGAGTCCGTTACTATCAGACCTGGATGTCCCAAAGCCAAGAGCATACATGCCCCCCTTGGTGCCACCCCCCATGCCCTGGAGATGACAGAGGTGTCCTCTCTGAGCTAGGGACCTAGTGAGTGACCCCAGCCATCCCTGGATGGCATCTTGCTCTTATGGTCGATGTTGCCCACACACATTTGCGGAGCCATTCGCCTGAGGATGCTTATTGCAACACTGGTACTGATGGCAAAAAATCTAGAATGTCCCTGAGGAGAAGACTGGTTAAGTTCCTCTATGTCCACATTATGAACCACTATGCAGACGCACTTATATCCTAAGAATCCCAAAATACCAACCAGAAATAATATATGCACCTCTATGTTCACAGGAGCACTATTTACAATAGCTAATATCTGGAAACAGCCCAAGTGCCCATCAGTAGATGAGAAGATAAAAAAGATACAGTACATTTACACCAATGGAATACTATGCAGCTGTAAAAAAGAAGGATCTCTTACCCCTGAGACAGCATGGAGGGACCTGGAGAATATTATGCTAAGCGAAATAAGCCAGTTAGAGAAAGACAAGTGTCACACGATCTCACTCACATGTGGAATCTAATGAACAAAAATAAACTGATGAACAAAATAGATCCAGAGACACAGAAGCATGGAACAGACTGACGAATCTCAGAGGGAAGGCGGGGAAGGGGGAATGGATGGGAAGAGATTAACCAAAGAATTTATAGGCGAATATGCATAACCTGTGGACACAGACAATAGTGTGATGAAGGCCTGGGGCAGGGGTGTGGGGTGGAGGAGGGTCACTGGGGGGAAAATGGGACAACTGCAATATTTTCAACAATAAAGATAACTTTTTTAAAAAGTCAGCCAGCAATCTTGGTACTGACACTAAAGCCTTCCAAGGAATGTTAAGTGAAGAAAGCAAGGTGCAGACGCTGTGGAGAGCACACAGCCACATGTAGACACACAGTGCAGATACACCAACACGTACCCCTCTGTGTGCCTCTGTAGCTGGAAGGCAACTAAGAAATTAGAAATAGTGGCTGTGTCTGGGCTGGGTCAGGGTGGAACAGAGTTGATTTTCGCTGTAAATTCTTTTGTGCTGTCTTTTACCATATATGGATGTATTCTGTTTCCCTTTAAGCTTTGTTTTAAATCAAAGAAGCAGAGAAAGGAAACACTGCTTTGGCATCCCAACCCTAGATTTCCAGCCTCGCCTCGCCACATCATAACTGTGTGTCTTGGGCAAGCCTCAGTTTCTTTATCTGTGAAATGGAGAGACTAATAGAATCTCCCTCAGGGGATTACGGTGAGGATTAAATGAGATAATGCGTAAGAGTTTAGCACGGGCCTGGCACCCGTTACGCACTCTGGGCATCCATTCATGACACCGTTAAGCTATTTTTGGTGGAGCCCGAAGCTCACTGCCCGTTTGACCTCAGGGCGCAGGGATCTGACAGCATCATTAAGACCAATCCCCGAAGAGCGTGTGTCAGTATCGGCTTTAATATGTTATCACCTGGCAGCAACTGGCGGAAAACATTCACTGGTAACCTCCTCCTGTGCCCTGCCCAGCCTGCTATTAACCAGCCCCAAAGCCTTCTTAAGATGTGTGCTTCTCCGTATGGTTTCCCCAAACTCCTGCTCCACAAGCAGCATTGATAGATGGCTGGGTGAGCAGCCTTTTCTCCTGGCGCTTTTGTGGAGGTCGTGAGGGAAAGGGCTCTTCCTACCGAGCGAGGGCGAGAGGACTCTCGAAGCCATTCCGTGTCTGATACCAGCTTGATGACCCCATCTGTCCGTGTCCTCGTCAGCTCGGGCTTCCTACCCGTCACTAGCCGTTAGCGCTGCAGGACTGCGCCGGCCGAGTCCACCCTCACGGACAGTGCTGACCACCTGAGAGGACCACCGCCGTCTTGCAGGTCCCTGCAGCACTCGCGTCTCTGAGCCAAGGGACCCGGGCGCCTCCCAGGCTGCATGGAGGGCCCAGTCCAGGTTGTGGGGCCCAGGAGTAACCTATCCCAGCCTGATTCCCCACCTAGAGTTTTGTGTGATCTTTAAAAACAAACAAACAAAAAAAACCTTGGAGCTCCTGGTTGGTGAGTGCATCCATGTGCAGGGTGTGCGGCACACCTGGGTTCCAGGGGACAGGAGCTCCCACGCTTGGGACCCTTTAGACCTCACCCTGTGTACCTCTCCATCTGGCTGTTCATTTGTACCCTTAATCACATCCCTCATAATAAACTGGTAAATGAATTGAAGGAGGAACAAGAAAGACAAAAGGAGGGCAGAGAGTGAAAAAAGAAGAGAGTTGAAGGAGAGATAAATTTTTCTTAACTAGAGAATGAAGCAAAAGTGGAACATAGAAGAATAGACAATTGCTCAGCTGGCGTGGCTCAGTGGTTGAGCGTGACCTATGAACCAAGAGGTCACGGTTCGATTCCCAGTCAGGGCACAGGCCCGGGTTGTGGGCTGAATCCCTAGTAGGGGGTGTGCAGGAGGCAGCTGATCAATGATTCTCTCTCATCATTGATGTTTCTCTCTCTCTCCCTCTCCCTTCCTCTCTGAAATAAATAAAAATACATATATTTTTAAAAGAAGAATAGACAATAAAATTCTATTCAACCAGTTATTGTTTCCAGTGAGAGACTGACTGTGATATATGGTAACTAGTCTCTGTCCTAAAAGCATGTCTACCTCCAAAAAGAAAATAAATAAACCTGTTTCTGTTCTGCAGTCACAGTGAGTTCAGCATGGCTCGCAGCCTGTTGCACAAAACTGAAAATGAATGACTTTTGTGTTAATCAAGTTAAAAACTGAACATTACACTAAAAACAATAACCACTTAAGCACAAGGGTCGTGTAGCTCCTCCGGCTCGTCCTCCGTAAGGAACGCAGCTCTCGAGTCTATCCCAATGGCCTGACAGAGCCCAGCCTCACTGACCAAACACTGGTTTCCTCGTCTGTTGGACCAAAAGTCATAAAAGGCTTGAGGATGTTATCACCGATAAGGGTTTAATCTCCAACATTTACAGGGCACTCATACAACTTAACAAAAGGAAGATAAACAACCCAATCAAAAAATGGGCAATGGATCTAAATAGATACTTTTTGAAAGAAGACAGAAGAAAGGCCAAGAGACATATGAAAACATGCTCCAAGTCACTAATCATCCAAGAGATGCAAATCAAAACAACAATGAGGTATCATCTCACACCTGTCAGAATGGCTATCATCAACAAATCAACAAACGACAAGTGCTGGAGAGGATGTGGAGAAAAAGGAACTCTCCTGCACTGCTGGTGGGAATGCAGACTGGTGCAGCCACTATGGAAGACAGTATGGAGTTTCCTCAAAAAACTAAAAATGGAACTCCCATTTGACCCAGTGATCCCACTTCTAGGAATATATCCCAAGAAACTAGAAACACCAATTAGAAAGGATATATGCATCCCTATGTTCATAGCGGCACAATTTACAATAGCTAAGATTTGGAAACAGCCTAAGTGCCCATCAGTAGATGAGTGGATAAAAATACTGTGGTACATGTAGACAATGGAATACTATGCTGCGATAAAAAAGAAGGAGCTCTTACCATTTGCAACAGCATGGATGGAACTGGAGAGCATTATGCTAAGTGAACTAAGCCAGTCAGAGAAAGATAAATACCATATGATCTCACACATTTGTGGAATATAATGAACAACATAAACTGATGAACAAAAACAGATCCAAAGACAGAGAAGAATCGATTAGACCGTCAAACCTCAGAGGGAAGGTAGGGGAGGGTAGCATATAGGCCTAACCAATGGACACAGAAAACAGGGGGGTGAGGGCATGAGTGGGGGGGATAGGGGGTGACGTTGGGATAAGGACACTTACGTAATAACTTAATCAATTAAAAATAAATAAATTAATTAATTAAATTAAATTTTAAAAAGGCTTGAGGAAAGGTGACTGTGTCTTATGCATCCATGCAGCATCCATTAATGCCCTGACCACTGAGAGTCATAAGTAGATGCCAGGGAGACTGAGTTCTTAGGAGCTGGGATCCTGGGACCAAGGGGAGGAGCTGGGAAGCCCTGGCTGGCACGGAGGGGATGGAGCTGCTTGCCTTTGGCAAAACCACTAACTTGGCTTGGACCATGAACATCTTGGTATCACCCATGATGGTCCAAGACCAGGGGCCCCACCCCTCCCGGGCACCTGTGAGTTACTGGTTCGTATGGAATCACACAGGAAGGGGAGGACATTGCCACCTGAAATGTGACTGAGATGGAACTCCATGCCACCGTGACACGTGGGAGCCTGGAGGCCTATTTAATTAGAGCAGGGGTGGCCCTGCCAAGGCATGAGGGGCGAGTTAATAACAAGTTTGACCAAATATAGCAGGCTAATTTTTAAGTTGATCATTTTGGATAGCCCGCAAATGATGTTATAAATATCCAAATAGCAGAAAAAAGGTTCCCCACTCCTGAACTAAAGGGACAAAGTAATCGTGATGTGTTTCACATCAAAATTTGAGCACTAAAAGTCAGATCAACTACATTGGTAGCCCTGGTGCCTAGCACAGAACTTGGCACATAGTCGCTGCTCAATGAGCATATAATGAATGAAGAACAAATCCTGAGGCCTTACAAGATCTTCAGTCATGAAATGAAAATTCAGTTACTTTTCCTAAGTTTCATTATATTTAAAGACAGAGAGTGGGCTCTCGCCATGTAGAAAGTTGTCCATCCCCATTAGAAAGCAGACATCTCCCTTGTATCACATGTCACTCCCCTGCTCATTCCCTCCAATGGCTTCCCATCACCCTCTGAATCAGAGCCCAAGTTCTTCTTGTGACCTTCACAGTCCTACAAGACTTGGCCCCCACTATCTCTCTGACCTCATCTTCTCACTCTCTCCCCCTTTTACTTCCTTAAGTCACACAGGCCTCCTTGTTTTCCTCAAACATGTTCCTACCTCAGGACTTTTGCACTTGGTATTCCCACCACCTGATATGCTCTGCCCTGAGATCTCTGCACAGCTTCATCCTTGCTTCCTTCAGTTCTCTTCTCAAATGTCACCTGTTTAAAAAAGCCTTTCCAATTCACTTTATCTTAAATTGCTTCTTCTGTCAGTATCCCCATCATATACCCTTTGCTTACTCTCCTCATAGTCCTTAGATGACATATTTGTGATACAGTTTTTTGTTTGTAGTTTCCCCATCCTATATAATAAAAGCCTAATATGCTAAGTGTCCGGTCAACCAGTTAGCCGTTCAACCAATCAAAGCATAATATGCTAATGATATGCTAAGGCCACTCAAATGCTTGCAATGATGTGCGCTGACCACCAGGGGAAAGACGCTCCAGGTTAGCTTGCTGCTGGGGTCTAGCCCTGGAGCCCTCCTGCGGTCCCTCCCCAGCTGGCCAACCTCCCTCATCTCTCCCCTGCCCCGATCATGCACCGGTGGGGTCCCTTGGCCTAGCCTGTGCCCTCTCGCAATCTGAGACCCCTTGAGGGTTGTTGGAGAGCCAGTTTTGGGGGATCCGCCTAAGCCAGCAGGCTGGGCTGAGGAATGCCCACCCCCCAGTGCATGAATTTCGTGCACCGGGCCTCTAGTCTATAATAATAAAAGGATAATATACAAATCAACCAAACGGACAAACAGCGGAACTATCCAGACGATCATGCTATGACACTCACTGGCGCCAGGCCAGCCAAGGCAGATGCGATGCGATTGGTCTGGGTCCTGGCCATCGCCCCATGATCGCCCTGCAGAGGGAGGCCCAGGCCACCGGCCAGTGGGACGATCAATCGGGGGGCTCCATAATCGCCCCAGAGAGTGAGGCCCAGGCTACCTGGCTGGCGGCACTGTGACAGGTAGGCGGAGCCTCTCTCTGTGGGGGCGATCCACCATGGAACCCCAGGCGAGTGGGCAGGGCCTGCCTTTTTGGGGTGATCAATCATGGAGTCCACAATCGATCGCCCCAAAAAGGGAGGCCCAGGCTACCCGGCTGGCGGTGCTGCAGCAGGTGGGCGGGGCCTCCCTCTGCAGGGTGATTGATCACGGGGCTCCTGGACTGTGAGGGAACGCAGGCCAGGCTGAGGGACCCCCCACCCCAGTGCACGAATTTCATGCACTGGGCCTCTAGTTAGAGCAATAGGAGAAAAGAGCTTATTATATTCGTTTCTGAATCCCAAATGCCTAGAACAGTACCAGGCACTTCATAGGAGCTCAAGAAATACTTGTTGGGTAAATTTAACCAACAAATTTGACTGCCTAGGCCACCACACATCCTAGGTATTTTCTCAAGTGAGATTTGATTGGCATGAATTTCAGAAACAGAAAGTTAGAGCTGGAGAAGACTTGAGGTCATTGACTTCTGCCTTTTCAGGGCCCGAGGGGGGCTGGGGCACGGGCACCTGACACCTGCCTTCTGGGGGCTTTCCACTGACGGTAAGGAAGTCGCCCTAATGAGGGGACACTCCCAGCCCAGTGGCTCTGTGGTGTCTTCTCCAACACCACTGGTCTCGGAGCAAGAGGGAAACGCCTGGGGGAGCCATTCTGAGAAGACACATGGGGAACTTGGGTTAAGGCCTCTGGACACACCAGGGCTCCTCTGCATGCGACCCTCCAAGGCGGGGGGACTGGAGATCACATACCTTAACTGCTTTCCAATCCTTGTTCGGAGACCGCTTTTGTGGGATTGGTATTCCCCGAGCACATTTTGGAAAAGGCGGGATTCATGCTTTCTTCCCTGCGGAAGCGCCTTCTGAAGAAATGTGTGGGCTCTGATCACCGAATGCACCCAGAGGGGTGCCTTTCCCTTCCACACAGCCAGGCTCACCAGCCCCGGCTGCCTCTCCTGGGAGCCCCAAAGCACATCCTTGCCTACATGTCCCTCCGCAGCCCTCCACACACAAATCGCACGTGCGCGCGCACGCACACACACACATCGCAGGAGGCTTGAGGCTCGTCTTTCCCCCCCAGGTGTCACCGTCACCTGCCTACCTCCCAAGGCCCTGCCTTTCTCCCTCCTGGACCCCAGAGCTGCCTGCAGGAAGAACCTCCCAGAAGCACCCCTCTCCCTTGCCCTTGGGACCCCCCCTCCCAGGGAGCCATGGCAAAGGAGACAAGGTTACTGAGCAGTGTGTGCATGATCCAAGTCTATAAAGCAGACACACAGTGGACAAATCAACCGAACGGACAAACAGCGGAACTATCCGGACGACCACGCTATGACACTCACTGGCGCCAGGCCAGCCAAGGCAGATGCGATGCGATTGGTCTGGGTCCTGGCCATTGCCCCATGATTGCCCTGCAGAGGGAGGCCCAGGCCACCGGCCAGTGGGACGATCAATCGGGGGGCTCCATAATCGCCCCAGAGAGTGAGGCCCAGGCTACCTGGCTGGCGGCACTGTGACAGGTAGGCGGAGCCTCTCTCTGTGGGGGCGATCCACCATGGAACCCCAGGCGAGTGGGCAGGGCCTGCCTTTTTGGGGTGATCAATCATGGAGTCCACAATCGATCGCCCCAAAAAGGGAGGCCCAGGCTACCCGGCTGGCGGTGCTGCAGCAGGTGGGCGGGGCCTCCCTCTGCGGGGTGATCGATCACGGGGTTCCTGGACTGTGAGAGAGCGCAGGCCAGGCTGAGGGACCCCCACCCCAGTGCACGAATTTCATGCACTGGGCCTCTAGTTAGAGCAAGAGGAGAAAAGAGCTTTTTATATTTGTTTCTGAATCCCAAATGCCTAGAACAGTACCAGGCACTTCATAGGAGCTCAAGAAATACTTGTTGGGTAAATTTAACCAACAAATTTGACTGCCTAGGCCACCACACATCCTAGGTATTTTCTCAAGTGAGATTTGATTGGCATGAATTTCAGAAACAGAAAGTTAGAGCTGGAGAAGACTTGAGGTCATTGACTTCTGCCTTTTCAGGGCCCGAGGGGGGCTGGGGCACGGGCACCTGACACCTGCCTTCTGGGGGCTTTCCACTGACGGTAAGGAAGTCGCCCTAATGAGGGGACACTCCCAGCCCAGTGGCTCTGTGGTGTCTTCTCCAACACCACTGGTCTCGGAGCAAGAGGGAAACGCCTGGGGGAGCCATTCTGAGAAGACACATGGGGAACTTGGGTTAAGGCCTCTGGACACACCAGGGCTCCTCTGCATGCGACCCTCCAAGGCGGGGGGACTGGAGATCACATACCTTAACTGCTTTCCAATCCTTGTTCGGAGACCGCTTTTGTGGGATTGGTATTCCCCGAGCACATTTTGGAAAAGGCGGGATTCATGCTTTCTTCCCTGCGGAAGCGCCTTCTGAAGAAATGTGTGGGCTCTGATCACCGAATGCACCCAGAGGGGTGCCTTTCCCTTCCACACAGCCAGGCTCACCAGCCCCGGCTGCCTCTCCTGGGAGCCCCAAAGCACATCCTTGCCTACATGTCCCTCCGCAGCCCTCCACACACAAATCGCACGTGCGCGCGCACGCACACACACACATCGCAGGAGGCTTGAGGCTCGTCTTTCCCCCCCAGGTGTCACCGTCACCTGCCTACCTCCCAAGGCCCTGCCTTTCTCCCTCCTGGACCCCAGAGCTGCCTGCAGGAAGAACCTCCCAGAAGCACCCCTCTCCCTTGCCCTTGGGACCCCCCCTCCCAGGGAGCCATGGCAAAGGAGACAAGGTTACTGAGCAGTGTGTGCATGATCCAAGTCTATAAAGCAGACACACAGTGGACGTGGGCACGTGCATCTGTAGAGAGAGAGGATGTTGTTATCTCTGGACAGGGGGGTTTGAGGTGGTTTCTTCCCCTTTTTTGCTTAGTTTTATATTTCATTTTTCTACATATTTTTTTAAATATATTTTTTATTGATTTCAGAAAAGAAGGGAGAGGGAGAGATAGAAACATCAATGATGAGAGAGAATCATTGATTGGCTGCCTCCTGCACGCCCCCTACTGGGGATCGAGCCCGCAACCCGGGCATGTGCCCTTGACCGGAATCAAACTCGGGACTCTTCAGTCCACAGGCCGACGCTCTATCCACTGAGCCAATCCAGGTAGGGCTTCTACATGTTTTGAAAGAAAGAAAAGGAGGTGGAGTAAGTGTCACAGAATCTGCAGATGTGACCGGTTCCTCTCTGGCTGTGTGACCCGAGTGCTAGACCTCTCGGTTTCTTTGTGGCAGAGACGCCCGCCTTGTTCCTTGTCTGAGGTTCTCGAACCATCGCTGTTCGCAACTAGACTGCAAGCAGCTGGAGAGCAAGTGTCCGCACCTCGGCGTCTCCCGCGGGCCCCGGGGGCCTCGCGCGCTGCAGCGTCCTGATGTTTTATGGCTGCAGGTGCTCAATAAATCCTCATGCCCGAGCCCGGAGCCAAGCACATTTATCCTTGTCATCGCTCCAATTCTGCGCCTGGGATGGAGCCCAAGGCGCTGGAGACACAATAAATCTGCTCTCTGGGCCCCACCCACTTCTCCACCAAGCAGATGTGGTAGCTGGGAGCCAAGGTTTGGGGGGCCCCCCGGTGCTGAGCTGAGAGCAGGAGCCAGCGCCAGGCCTCGTGAGCTGGGCGTCCCCGAGAAGGGCTAGCTGGCCCCACAAAGCCTCCCCTCCCAGAGCTGGGAGTCAGCATTTGGCAGTGATTTCCCTAGAAGGGAGGGATGCGGCCTGATCAGGTACGAAGGCAGCCTAAGGTGACAGCCCTGCCGGGCCCAGCCCTGCCTCCGGCCCCTGGCCTCTGCCACCATCACCCAAGTGGTGGAGTTGCTGCTCTTGGAGCAATCACGCCTATATTTTGGGTTATTTTGAGGATAAAATGAGACTATGCAAGCATATTCTGGCACAAGCAAGCGCTCACAATGACCAAGGGGCACCTCTTAAGGTGGTTTGAGGGGACAAAGCTTTTAGAGAGGACGCTTATTGGGGTGCAGGAGGATGAGGTTGTGTCAAAGCCACCCAGCGTGATGAATGGTAGAGCCGGAGGATGCGACTCCCTTCCAAAGCCTGCTCTCCCCGGGGCTGCTTTGCAGACTGTGGAATGTGCCGGTCCATTTGTTTAACCCCATTTGGAGCGGAGGCGTCCCACTGCATCTTGGGAAGGAATGTGCTAAATGGTACTATATGCAGGCTCGCTCCTCCCACAATTAGCCACACTGAGTGCCACGCCTTTAAATCATTCTGAGACATTCTTCTCGGGCTATTTGTGGCCCAGGGAGCAGCCCTAGTGCCTCCTCGTAGCTGTGTTCCTCCAGGCTGTGGACGGTGATGGAGACCCGGAGCTGGGTGCTGGCTGAAGGGGGGTGTTTCTACCAAATCCTGTGGGTGATTCAGACCCTCTCCGGCGTTCCCTCTGGGAGGGGAGGAGGCTAGGTTCACTGGGTGCTGAACAAATGTTACCTGAGGCGGAATGCTTGGGGACAGATGTTGGAGAAACACAGCTGGAAGGATGGATGCTGGACGATTTAGCTACACCAGATTCACATTTGACCTTTGACTCCACATGAGATTAAAGGACAGAAAAGCTTTCCAAAGTCATTTTCTATTTACAGAACTAGATCAAGGGTGAGGTCAGAAGTGAGGATCCAATGTCTGCCCACACCACTTCCTCTTATTTTGATTTATGCCAGTGGTTCATAGCTTGTTTGTATTATAAGTATTTTGTAAACTCCTTTTAGTATCCCTAAAGAAATTCATGGATTAATAAGCTAGCTATACATGTTTTTAAAAATTAATGTAATACCTTAACTCTAAGAGAATTTTTAAAAATATATTTTTAGCCTGGTCAGTGTGGCTCAGTGGTTGAGCGTCGGTCTATGAACCAGGAGGTCACGGTTCAATTCCAAGTCGGGACACATGCCCGGGTTGCGGGCTCAATCCCCAGTAGAGGTAGTGCAGGAGGCAGCCAATCAATGATTCTCTCTCATCATTGGTGTTTCTATCTCTCTCTCCCTCTCCCTTCCTCTCTGAAATCAATAAAAATATACTTAAAAACAAACAACTCCTAATCAATTATTTTGATCTGGTCTTCCAACCATAGATCAGCTCCCTAACCTCGCCCAGATGTGACAACCAAAAATGTCTCCAGAAATTGCCCAATGTCCCCCAGGGGGCAAGATTATCTGTCATTGAGAACTCCTCCCCGAACATAAAGGAAGAATTAAGTGATGATAATGTATAATAAAGTCACATGTATTTCAAACTATAAATGCTCAAGCACAGCAGCACCAGGGGACAAACTGAAGCAGCCAGCTGCCTGCACCTACCGATGACGACGGCGTCTGGGTTTCAGAGAAGTGAGATCAGAAGCTGTTTAGACAAGAACAGAGAAATGAAAGGGCAAAGGTAGGGTGGACATAAGTATAAAAATTAGTGTTAGGCTGAGTAATAGCTGAGAACATTTGCCTATATATAAGAGAAAGAATAAAATAACCAGATTAAAATAAAGATAGTATAGATCAGTGGTCGGCAAACTGCGGCTTGCGAGTCCCATGCAGCTCTTTGGCCCCTTGAGTGTGGCTCTTCCACAAAATACCACGTGTGGGCACGCACGTACAGTGCAATTGAAACTTCGTGGCCCATGCGCAGAAGTCGGTATTTTGTGGAAGAGCCGCATGTGGCTCGCGAGCCGCGGTTTGCCGACCACTGGTATAGATGAACTATAGACTCAAAGTTATCAATGAGCTGGGACTTATTTGTAAGTACAGCATCAGGGGGGTTTCCTATTTTATGACCTGGGGTGTTACCCTAATGGCAGGGTCTCTAGTGCTTAAAAAAAAAAAAAAAAAAAAAAAAGACCCCGTGAGAGGACGGAATGAAAGAGGCCTCGTGGCAGCGGAGACCACGAGGGCAGGAACCAGAATGATGTTGAAGAGGAACAGGCCACTGGAAAATAAATCTTAAGGTGTAATCCTCACAACCTAGATTTCTGATTATTGTGCTACAAAATCAATATAGATAATACGTATGCAGAATGGCAAAATGATAACAATATTTTTTAAACATTAATGAAATTCACTGCGTTCCTTGCATTTCACGAGTCTGCTCATTTGTGTTTGGTAAGAGGTCTGTTGAAAGAAATCTCAGGTCTCTCTTACACGTTTTCAGTTGGTTTCATTGCACTGTCACTGCCCTACGGCCCTGAAACCCTTTTCAGGGAAATGTGTAGTGAGAGAGCTTAATGCACAGAGCCAGCAACCTGCACAAGTGAAGTAGTCAGTAATTTCCAGACAAGATCACCCTGCCATTGAGGTTTCTCCCGACGAAATGGTCTTCTAAATTACTGGGTGTCTCGAGTAACGTCTTAGAACTCATTTTCAGGATTATGATCTTCTAAGTACTGATGATCTACATTTGTACGTGTGAGTCTAGCCTGAGGGAACACTCGAAAGTCATGGGGGACATGAGACAGTTCTTCATAATGCAGGACATCTACCTTCCTCTCCATCCCCAAATGCCAGTGGGGGTGTCAACCAAAAACCATTCCACCCATCTCCAAAATGCCCCCACGGGGGCACCACAGCTTACATGACCACATCCTAGATATGGGGCACTGTCATCCCAAACCACACAACAACACCCACTTTGGATGGACATAGATTCACGTCCCTCCCACCAGCTGGTGTTGGGGCACAATATAGCTATTTCTGTTCTCCCTACTGCCTGTAACACATCGATGCAATTTTGATTTATAGCTCACTTAATAAAACCTTTCGGGAGTGGTATTGACAAGGTAAACAGGTAGCATTTGTTGAGAGTTCCCTGCGTGTAGGACCCCTTATAGCTCACTTAATAAAACCTTTCGGGAGGTAGCATTTGTTGAGAGTTCCCTGCGTGTAGGACCCTGGGTGTTAAGTCTGTTATTTCACTTAAACTTCACCATAATCCTACAAGGTAGAGAGTATTACTAGGCAAATTTTCAGAGGAGAAAACCGAGGCATGAAGGAGAGTTTGGGTAACTTGTCCCAAGTGACTAACTAGTGACTGGCAGAATCAGGATTTGAACCCTGGGTCTTGCTCTGCTATACTGTTTCCCCCAAACCGGCTTCTCTATATTCAACTTAAGTAAAAGAAGCAAATGGTAGCAAGGCATCCTATATAATAAAAGCGTAGTATGCAAATTGTCCCCTCGACCAGGAGGTCGTCCAGGAGTTCGACCAGGGGGCAGGGCCAGCCAGGGGAAGGGAGGGAGGCCCCAGCCAGCAGCTGGTAGCCAGCAGCCGCTAGGGACCCTACCAGTGCACATATTTCATGCACTGGGCCTCTAGTACTTTCATAAAAGTCTATATGCATTTACACCCAAAGCGTATCCAATCTCAGTATACATTCAGCACAGCCCCCCTAGCCTGTACTATAGGCCTCTGCACTTGGAGTTGAGGAAGGGCCGTTTGGAGTCTTGCCCTTTCGGCCCTGAAGCTATCCCATTATGAAAGAAATATTGAGCTGAAATCAGCATACCCAGAATAGCAAATAGGTCTTATCTCAAGTGTTAGTTGATTGATTGGTCATGGCTGGCTAGGATTGAGAGGATTTTAAAGGCAAGTCAGAGGTCGGTATCATCATCAATTTGCAATGTCTGCTCTGGCTCAGATAGGACCCGTCATGGCCCCCATGTTATGCAGTTATTGTCCCTTTTTTCTAGGCAGGAAATTGTACTATTAAAAAGTTTTCAAAACTAGAAATAAAAATGAAAAGTAATTTTTGGTGGGATTCTAAATTCACCCGAAAACCCCGTTCCTCAGAATATTCTTCTCCTGTGGTCATAGAAACATTACAGTAGGAAGGACCTTCAAGATTATTTTGACTTATTCACTTTAGAAATGTTAAAGGGAAAAAAAAGGAATAGAAACAAGGAGGAAATTCTGGTGATGAGTTCTAAGTTCACCAGAAAACTCAGTTCCTCAGAATATTCCATTCACAGACTCGTAGAAACTTAAGGAGAGGAAGAATGTTTAGGATGAGTTAGGCCTGAGGGTCTCCCATTTGACTTACAGTAGAATCTGCTGGGGAACTTCTGAAAAACTCTGATGCCTGGGTTTTGACTTATGTGGTCAGAGGATGGGTCCAAGAACTGGCATTTTTCTCAAAATTCCCCTACTGATTCTAATGCCCAGCCTGGACTGAGAACTCAAAACGCCTCACTCTTCATATTTCTTTTTTGTTGTTGTTAATCCTCACCTGAGGATATTTTTCCATTGATTTTTAGAAACAGTGGAAGGAAGGGGGGGAGAGAGAAAAGAGAAACATCGACATGAGACACATTGATTGGTTGCCTCACGCTCGAGCCCTTTGTTGGGGCCCAGGGATTAAGCCCCCAACTGAGGTACTTGCCCTTGACCGGAATCGAACCCGGGACCCTTCAGTCCACAGGCTGACACTCTATCCACTGAACCAACCCAGCTGGTGCATATTTATTTTATTTTATTTTTTAAGAGAGAGAGGCAGGGAGAGAGAGAGAAACATCAATTTGTTGTTCCCCATTTATGCATTCATTGGTTGCTTCTTGTATGTGCCCTGACCGGGATCGAACCCCACAACCTGGTGTAGCAGGACGATGCTCTAACCAACTGAGCTCCCCGGCCAGGGCAAAACCCCCCATTCTTCAGATGAGGAAATGGAGGCCGAGATGAGGTTGGTGGTTTCCCGGGACACAGCAGGGGGCGGAATGGGTTTGGTGGCAGCCTGGGCCTCTGGTCTGGGTGTGGGGTGAACCTGGAGTCCCGGAGCCCGGGTTGGTCCCTGCCTGTGTCCCATCGGCCCTTTCCTTGCGGCTGAGTCTCAAGCTGAGCATGACCACTACCCCCACCCCTGCTGCTGGCATTTCCGACGAGAACACCACGCTTTTCTTCCTGCTTTTCCATCGGTGCTGTATTGGGTGACCTGCTTGTCCCTCATGTCCCTTCATAGCACTGGAAGCAGCAGGAAGAGACCAACAAACCAGTGCCCTCAAATAGCCTTGCTAAGGTGGAGGAAGAGGGTGAGGAGCACCCTAACATCTGCAATACCTCCCATCCGCCAAACCCCTTATATTTATTTACCCTCTCAACCCTGGAAGGCAATTATTAGTATCGCATTTCACATGAGGAAAGGTGGGTGTGAGAGGTCAGGTAGCTGCCCCAGGCCGCACAGACAGTGGACGGCACAGTCGGGATCCGAGCCGGTTTCACCACTGCCCTCGGCAGCCTCCTCCGTTACTGTGGAATGCTGGTCCTTGAAAACCCAGGGTACCTCGCCCCACGGTTGCTTCTTAGTTACCAGGAGAAATGGTAGCTATGCAGTGAGCGGAGAAGCCTGACAGCACACTGACCAGGTGATCACAATGAGCATAAGCAGAGGGACATCATCCACCATCACTTACCTCACCTTCTGACTGGGCAGCATAGCCTGACCCTAGTCATGAGGAAACATGCGAGGAGCCAAGTGAAGGAATGTTCTGGAAGGTAACTGGTTTCCGTCATAAAAGACAAAGGCTGAGGAACGGTTCCAGAGAACAGAAAACAAGAGAGACACGGCATCCAACTGCTGAGCGTGGTGCTGGGTTTGATTCTACACTGGAGTCTGGGAAATGCTCTGAGGCACTACTGGGCCAAATGACCAACTTGGAAAATGGAGAGTAGAAGAGGAGATATTACGGTAATGGAATTAAACTGTTTGAACTTGATAACGGCACTGTGGCTCTGTAAAGGGATACCCTGTTCTTAGGAAACACACACTGAGGTAGTAAGCGATAAGGGGGCATGGAAGTCTGAAGCTACTCTCCACTGGTTCAGAAGAAATAGACGTCGCTGCGATTTTCCATACAGCAGCCAGCAGAGAGCTCAGCCCATAGCAGACAGTGAATTAAACATCTGTTTTTATTCGACTAAATAATTTCAGTTTACTGGCATCAAGGAAAACACATTTCAAAGTGGCTCTCTTGGTTTCTAACAATTTTTTAAAAGATATTTTTATTTTTTAAAATATATTTTTATTGATTTTAGGAGGGAGAGGGAGAGAGAGAGATGGAAACATCAATAATGAGAGAGGATCATTGATTGGCTGCCTCCTGCACGCCCCACACTGGGGATGGAGCCCGCAACCCAGCCTTATGCCCTGAAGGGGAATCGAATTGTGACCTCCTTGTTCATAGGTCAACGCTCAACCACTGAGCACGCCGGCCGGACAGTTTCTAACACTTCTTGATTTCAGAGAAGGCACAAATAAAATTCTCATTCTTCAACCCACGGATCCCCTAAGAAAAGGGGGGAAACACTACCGAGAATTTGCCTTACTTCATGATCATTTAGAGATCCCTCCATATTTCCTGGGAATTTATTTGGGATTTTATTACTCTTACCATACTTGTAGGGTAAATAACACAAAAAACCCCAAAAGAAACCTCAGCAGGATATGGCTGAGTACATTCTTGGCTCTTCTGACCTTCGGATCCTATGAAAACCTTAAGTCAGGTTCTCGCTCTACCCAATGCAGGGGACTGAGTGGGCCTGGCACTTGAATGAGAAAGTTGTCTTTGACTGTTGAGCCCGCTTCTGCAGGGCATGGAGAATAAACACGTGCTATATCACCGAACTTAATGTTCTGCAACTATCTCATGTCCTTCCTTGCCAAGCACTGGTTTCATTAGGACAGAACTGCCCCACACCAAGGCAGGTTCAATAAAAAAGACTGCATTTCCTGAAAAGGAAACCTAGAAATGGGGGTTTTCGTTAGGGTGACCGTCTCCACAGGCACTGTATGAGTGGATACTGGCCATGAAGGAAAAAAAAAAAGAATTGCTTTCTAGCCATTCTTAGTTGGGCACTTAGCTGCAAACAACAAACCTGCCCCGGACGGTTTGAGCAGAAAAGAAACGACTAAGAGGTACTGGGGAGCTCACAAACGTGTCGGGAAGGCCAGGGTCCAGTTGAAGACCAAGCCCCAGGCCTATGCTGCCGCCTGGCCCCGAAAGGCCTGGCTGCAAGGAGGCGAGTTAGTGAGTTTGAAAGATGCTTGGTGGCCACAAGCATCATGGCCAGTATCCACTCATACAGCGCCCGTGGAGACGGTCACCCTAACGAAAACCCCCGTTTCTAGGTTTCCTTTGAGTTAACTGAGCCCCTGCATCTGTTTTGTCATCACTGTCTTCCCGATCGCCCTGGCCGCTGCGGCCTTGGTATTCTAAGGCTTACTCTCATATGGAAAATAATAATAATAACAAGACCTATGAAGTCCTCAAATCTTAGTCCTAAAGTGAACTTCTGAGGAAGAGACCGGAAGTAATAACTATTCCAAGCACCTTGGAACTGGCTGTTTACACATGAGAACGAGGGGCCCAGAAATGAGGGAGTTGTAGGCACTTTGCTGGCACGTGGGTTTCACAGAATTCCCTTGGGGATGCTACGTTAACCCCCCCCTCCGCACCCGCCCCCTACTGCCCCTCTATTCTTACCTGGGGTAGAACCCCACAGAACAGTTAACTTCTTTAAATTCAAAATTCGGAGACTTTCACGCAAATACGAGTGATTTTAAATGTCCCTGGCTTCAGACCCACTTTGAGGGCTGCCCTGAACAGGGAAGGAGGGGACAACACCTGAGAGACCAGTCCCCTTCAAGTTCTCCAGAAGGTCCTGGGGACGTGCTCTACCCCATCACCGTTTCATTTAGGAAACGCAGCCTGAATCTTTAAACGATGGGACCCCCATCCTTACATGCAAGCTTCCTGGTCCAACAATGGTCACTAACAGACAATAACAATGCTACCCAGTGAAGGAATAAAAACTGTGTTTCCTAAAAATCAATGGAATACACACAAAATTGCAAATGTGCTTATTTTGCACAAACTGAAACAAGCATTGGAGGGAACTGACTTTTGGCATGTTTTTGTTTTGTTTTCTTGGTTCAGTGTCAAGTTCAACGTGACAGACCATCTTCGAATGAACTTGACACATATACATGCACAAAACTTGCAAAACCGTTGGCTCCCACGCAAGCCGGCCCCCCAGCCCCTCACCAGAACAGCTGCACAGCTGACACTCGGCCGCCGCATGCCATGAGGCTGCGTCATCTTGGCCCACTTCAAATCGAGGTCATTCAGCAGCCTATTAAAATGCCCACCACGCCTGCTTTTTAGAGGTGTTTGCTCGGCTCTATCCGAAGGGCCATTGGGATGCGGGAAAAGCCTCCTCTCCTAGGGGTGTGGCGCCCAGTGTCAATCCCGGGGAATCTCCCCTTGGATATTGTAAAAGCCCTGAACTGTGGCGGTCACCAGTCACTCTAACATCGTGTCTGCCAGAGGCTTCATTTGGAATGGGTTTTGGTGAATACGCAAGAGATCATTTTGTATTTTTGTTTTGTTTTGTTTTTATCTGTAGGTTCACTTTAAATCCCTTTTTTTAAAAGTGCTGAATTATTTTCAACAAGCTCATAAAAGCTGTGTAAGCCTGCCATGGAAAGTTAAAGGCAAATTGGCAATACGAACGACCCTGTGGTAAAACTTGCTGGATAGCCTTTTAAACAATTTATCTATCGGCCTGGCTGTGTGTCCACATCCAGAAACACAAGAGGAAACTGTTTCCAAGACCTCTTTAGAGCAAGCCAGGCACTCCACCCTCCCGATCACTTTTTTCTTGGTATTCCCATTTCATGGGAAAACATTTAATCCAGGTCCTAACCCTCGGCTATCCCATGAGTATGGGAATTACAGATTCTTGCACATCTGAAGTCCTTTCTGCGGCTTTTTTTGGTTGTGCTTTGTTTTGTTTATCCTACACAACTTCCTTCCTTCCTTCCTCCCCTTTGCTCCCCGGGGCTTGCAGACACAGGCTAACTGCTAATTGTGTCCTCCTGCAGCGGGTACAGGGGACCCAGGTCCAGGCCCCTCCCTCTGCTCCCGGCCAAAGCGGGATGTGAGCAATAATGACCACCTTAAACAACACTGCTATTCACCGCTGGAGACCTGGGAAACATCCTTGAATTCAGATCAGGAACTTTAGCTGCTGCTTGAGTGACACACTGAAGGTCTGTCTGTGAGCAGTTACTGTCTCCCAGGAGGCAACATCCTGTCCTCTGGCACCTTTTTTTAAATTTTAGAAACATGTTTTTATTTATTTAGAGAGAGTAAAAGGGAGAGACAGAAATATCGATGTGAGAGAGAAACTTCAATCGGTTGCCTCCTGCACACACCCAGACCAGGGATCTGGGTATGTGCCCCGTTGGGGAATGGAACTAGAGACCTTTTGGTGCGTGGGACGATGCTCAACCAACCAGGCCACACCGGCCAGGGCTGTCGTCTTCCACTTTTTAGTATCTGCGCCCATTGGGCTGTCCCCATCGACAACAGTCACCCCGAGAGCTTGCCCCCGCACTTGCCATGCTCAGGGCATTCCACACAGGGCACGTTCTTCACAGACTTAAGTGATTCAAATGTTTTCCTTCTCCAAGTGTTATTTCCAAGGGCCATTTGGACTCCAAGGGCCACTGCAACCATAATGACTGACATTCTTTCCATTTCTGGCCTTCCTGTCGTGAGTGGAGATTTTGAAAACCCCACTGACTGATCTGTCAGGTTCTGATCTAAATTCGGGCCTTGGAACCAGAATGAACACACCTGCTAGGCAAAAACAAAGCCGACCGACAAAGGAAAGTCTGAACTTGATAAACCCTAACGGTGTGACAAGCTGCTCGGATAGAAATGCCTGTGGCCAGCAGGCCATTCATTTGTTCGCTCCCAGAGCGTCCACTCAATTTCCTTCCCGGGAATAGTTGGCTATAAACAGAAGAGCAAGCTCTTAGAGGGCACTTCATATCAAAGCGCTTCTCTAATGGCACTTGGGACGGCAACCGTTCGGGGCTGGGCACCCTCATCTTCCTGAGCTAAATCAAGACACACAAAGGACAAGTGCTTTTCCCCAAGGCCTGGGGGCGGTGGGGGGGGGGCAGTTCAAGATAAAGATTCTGAGAGACAGACAGACAGACAGACGACCATCACGCGGAGCCACTGTAGGATGCTGCAGCAAAGGCTGTGTAGCTGGAGAGACGTTTGAATTCAGCCTGCCCCTACCACTTCCTAGCCCCGCGTCCTTGCTCTGCTTACTTTACCTTTACATCCGTTTCCTCATCCACATAGTCACTCCTGCTCGAACGAATGTGAGAAGGCAGGTAGAGTGTGGACAGTGCTCAGCGGGTGCTCAGTGAGTGACGACCATGACAGCCTTCTGTTGCGTCGGCATCATTCCTGGGTCCCCTGGGACGCCTTCCGCTAGCAGAGGGCCTGAGGACCCCGTGGTCTCCGCTCACAACAAGCGAAGCCACTGCACACGCCCAGCACCCGCTGTTTAGATGCCTTCTCTTCTCCGAAAGGCAGTAAACCAAGGCGGGGAAAGGCACTCCTGCTCCAAAAGGGATTCGAAGCCAAGGCCCTTGGACACAGGGGGCCGCACTTTCCTCTCTGAGTGAACTGAGGCACAGGAACCCGGGGTGCCGGCTCTCTCCAGGCACACGGCAGCCACCAGACAGACAGACAGAGCAGCCTGGGGTCCAGGAGCCCGGTGCCCGAGGGACAGGGGGGATGCCTTTGTCTTCATCTCACAGAAAACCCCTGTTAAGAAGCCTTTGGAAAAATATACCCTGATGTTAAGCGGTTGCCGTGGCTTAATTCGATACAAAATTCTCTGGCTTCTGAGTCATGTGTTTCCAAGTGCAAAGGAGCCCTGGGAAGTGTCCCCTCAGTGCCTGGGAGTGGAACCCGGTATCCCTGTGGCGATCAGCTCCCTCGGGATGGAGTCTCACGCACCCCTGGCCTGAGGCTGCTGGAAATGCTAGGAGAGGAAGGGGGTGAAGGTGGGCGCGAGGGAACACCTCGGAGCCTCAAAATCCTCCCGTGGTCTACAGGGAAACAGTTTACACAACACTGTCAGAACCCAAGCCACCTGGGTGAATGGTTTCCTCGTTTCTCCTCTGAACGTCTGCTTCCCGCAGGGTGGGCAGCTGCGAGTCAAGCCAGGGCTTACCCCCTCCTCGCCTCCTAACCTCGTCCGCCTCTGCAGATGCGGCTCTTTCCCCGGCTGCCTCATAGCTAATTATTTTAGCAGACAAGCCCCGAGCCTGAAGAAAGCAGGATATATTCTTGAAAGTAGTAACTGTATTGAAATGTAGTGGAAATTTCAATGTCGGTCCCAGCTTCTGAATAAAACCAGCTAGTGGAGCAAGCTACCCTTTGGTTTACTTTGCCAGTTGGCAAATCTTGCCTTCCAAGAGTGTAAGGTGCTCTTTCGTAGCTCATTCTATCCTGTTGTTTCAGGGGATGCGGGAGCAGCAAAGGTTTTTGTGGGCCATATTCAAAAGTCCTCCGGTCTCAGAGATTCGATGGCGGGGTGGGGGTGGGAGCCAGCTCCACAAGTCCAAACCTCATTAGACTCTTAAGCCATGGGAATTTCATGACATAAATCTTTCCCCGTACTTATTTGTTAAAGAGACCCAGAAATGCAACAAAACAAAGACAACGTTCACTTAGAAAGCTCAATGAAGCCTTTCTCATTGTTTCTGAAGCACCTGAGAGGATTTTTGTTGGCTCACACCACAAATCTAGCTTCTTTTGAACTGTCTGAACAACAACAAAATGTTGAAGGCATAAAAGAGTGCTACATATATGAAATGGGAAAGAGATCATTTCCAGCCAACTCCCTTCTGAGATTGGCAGGATTAACAAAAACTAAAGAAATAAACAAAATTGTCGCCCCATTTTACAAGAACAGTAGCTTCAAGTCAGAAGACAGTCTTCCTAGCATCACCTCCACCCGTTTGAGAAAGGCAAACAGTAGACGCCGACACCCCAAAAACCCACCTTAGGAACAGCATTGTACTTTAAGGGACCTTAAACTGAGTTTTCGTTCCGTTTTTAAGCCATAAGAAATGTATTTCTAGAAGTCATGAAAACGACTGTTGGTCATTATGCACAATTAAACACTTCCACTTTGGGACAAATTTCATGACAAACATTCAGAACAAACAAGGCTTCTAACAGAATCTGACATGCAGGAGGCTCTTTGCCGCGTGCTCGAGTGAAACGGAAAACGTAAGAGAAGCTTTCATGGAGAAAAGGCATGAGATATGCAGGCAAACAAACAGCAAGAAAATGCATCCATCATCACTACGCACTCTTCATTTAGAGAGAACTCCAAAGCTTACTCGTATGGATTGTAGAATTAAGTTCAAGATAAAAGTTATTTCCTACTCACCCAGAGGATCCAGCAAACGTCTTTTCAGAGGGTTCCCGCACTAGAAAGCTAACCACCTCCTCACCTGCAGCCGCTCACTTTATTTTCCTCCTTCATGTGCTCACCTGCAGCTAGCTACTTAATTTTTCTCCTTCAGGTACCTATCTCAGCTGGGTACTTAATTTTAATACATAGTAGCAGCCTGCCCCCCTCCCTCCTCCTTTCCATTCAAATCTCTCGCTAAAATTATCCTTGCCTAAAAGAGAAAATGCAGAGGTAAGCTTTGTTTCTCTCTCTAGCAGATATCAACTGAAATAAAAAAAAATCCCACAAACTTCCAAATTCTGGAACCAACTGGGTTTATATGTTAAAAAAAAAATAAAACATCAGAACTTGAAAAAACTGTATATACAGATAGGTGATCTCTAAGTTGCATCCCAAAGTTCATTTGTATGTCAGTTGCATGGAAATTAAAACAGATATTTCCTCTCCAGAAGTAAAGCTACATCTGGTAGGTGGGTTCCTTGGCCAGACTACAAATCACTTTAATCCACCAAGCGGCTGAACTGCAGCACGGAGCTGTGCTAACGCAAGCTCAGGGAGCTGGGAGCCCTGCTAGCCAGAAGTGAGGAGAAAACATCTCTAAAAAATGTCTTTGAAACTGGCAGTTTGCTCTATTTCACCACTTCCACCTCCGCGGGTCCCTAAGAAGTGACCTGGCCCCAGTGAGTCCTCTCCTTTTCCTCTGGAGTTTGCCTGTTGTCTCCTAGGCACTCCTTAGGCCAAACTTGCAGGCCTTCCCTTCACTTTAACCAGAGCTGCTAATCCTCAGGAGGTGTCCGTTTGAGTCACTGGACTTCCTGGCAGTTCACACAAATGTGTAAGTGACTGATGATGGTGCTTTAGCCTTCCCAGAGGAATCTGCATTTTGAGTGAAGGATAGTATCCCCCAACGGGACTGAAATTTGTTTGGGGAGGCACAGTGGAGGTGAGCATACTGACCTGACCCATCAACACTGCTCTGAGTTGGTTTCCCACACACTGCTGAACCTGTTTGCTAAAAGCTGGCCCAGTTTTCAGAAGAACGAGGCAATGGCACACAGGTGTGGGACGGGGGCAGGGGCGGGGATGAAAAAAAAGGTTGTAATTTGGAGCCTGCTTGTCCTTGTTCTGTTGATATCCTACTGCAGGGAGGGAGAGCTTTTGGGGAGTGGGGATTAGGCCCATCAGCGCAGAACAGGCACATCCTCAGGCCCCAGTCAAGTTTGGCAGGTCCACAGTGGGGCTCAGGAACCTGCACTTTTAGTTTTTATTTAAATATATTTTTTATTGATTTTTTACAGAAAGGAAGGGAGAGGGACAGAGAGTCAGAAACATTGATGAGAGAGAAACATCGACCAGCTGCCTCCTGCACACCTCCCACTGGGGATGTACCTGCAACCAAGGTACATGCCCTTGACCGGAATCGAACCCGGGACCCCTCAGTCCGCAGGCTGATGCTCTATCCACTGAGCCAAACCGGTTTGGCAGGAACCTGCACTTTTAAACAGTCCGTGTGATTCGGACTTTATACTGAGAAAGACATTAAGGGGCAATTTGACTATTTAAAAAATTTAGGTAATTATACTCTTATCATTTCCTGTAGGATACAAACATGAAATCCCACCTAAACCGCTAAATAAGAACAAAATAAGCAAAATGGCCTCCCTGCTTGATCATCCAGGTCCTTTGAATTGTACCTCATCATCGTAGCTTTAGGCTTCAAACCTACATTCCTTTTCAACAATTCTTAAATGCAATGCGGAAGCCTTCAAATGTAGATCTAAGAACACACACACACACACACACACATACACACACACACACGTAGGTAGACTGAAGGTTTCAAATCAAAGGGTCAAATGTATATTATCAACTTATTTTTACATTTGAGCCTCAGTATAGGCCCAAATTTCTTACTCTTCAGACAGTAAGTTGGCATGAAATACGTAAATAGAAGAGCAGTTAAGAGAATTCTTACTCAGGACATCCTAAGATTTGGTTCCTAAAGTAATAAAGGCCTTGCAGTTTTCTTGTGTATACTTTGATAGGTCTAAAAAAAAAAAATTCCCGCCTGCCAGCATGACTCAGTGGTAGAGTCAGGAGGTTACGGTTCGATTCCTGGTCAGGGCACATACCCAGGTTGTGGGCTCCATCCCCAGTGTGGGGCGTGCAGGAGGTAGCTGGGAGGTGATTCTCTCTTGTCATTGGTATTTCTATCTCTCTCCCTCTCTACTCCTTTCTGTAATCAATAAAAATATATTTTTAAAAAAACCAATCCCTGCATAGTATCAAGATACTCATTTAACAAAAAGATCAAATTAATATTGTGGCAGATCTTAACTTCAGAATTTCCTGAACTAATTGCTTAAAATGTCAACCTTTGATATTAATATTTCAAACATTTGTAATATTAAAATGTTAAATATTAAAATATTAAGATGCAAATATTTATAATAGTTTTAATGAATAAAGTTCTTATTCTTGAGAGTCAGGGCACTCTTTTTCAAGCCCCCATTCAAGGGCAAAGCAGCTCATTCGTTTTCTTTTCACTAATCTTGAAAAAAGCATTCACTAGGCCAGTGGTTCTCAACCTGTGGGTCGCGACCCCTTTGGGGGTCGAACGACCCTTTCACAGGGGTCGCCTAAGACCATCAGAAAACACATATATAATTACATATTGTTTTTGTGATTAATCACTATGCTTTAATTATGTTCAATTTGTAACAATGAAAATACATCCTGCATATCAGATATTTACATTACGATTCATAACAGTAGCAACATTACAGTTATGAAGTAGCAACGAAAATAATTTTATGGTTGGGGGTCACCACAACATGAGGAACGTATTAAAGGGTCGCGGCATTAGGAAGGTTGAGAACCACTGCACTCGGCAAAGGCTCAGCTTGGTATTAGCAAAAGGCACTGCGCTCAGGAGCCTACCCTGCACTTGAAAACTATCCGGTATTATCCTTGTGACTGGTCTCTGCAATCCCCAATCCAAACCTTTCAATTGGCCAGTGCACACAGTTAAAATACTAATTCTTCTGTTTAAAGGAAAATTATTTGCAGTCCTTTCCAGTCTTTTTCTCTCTAGTGGGTGGAAGGAACTGAGTGTAGAAATAAGAGAGAACAGGAATTCTGTTCAGCCAAAGAGAAGTGAGAAATCATCTGGATTCCCCCTACCTACTTGGATACTTTCCATCTGCAGAGAACACAAATTGGGATACTTACAATAGATGCAAATACGCTTTCCCAGGTCCTCCCCACTTCCTCCACTTACCTCTGACGTAACATTTCCAATCTTTTAATCGGTCACAGAATTTGAGCTGAATGGAAATGAACCTACAAAACCCCTGGTACTGTGGGCAGTTGGCCTGAGTATAAGGTTAGACCAGGGGTGGGCAAACTTTTTGACTCGAGGGTCACAATGGGTTCTTAAACTGGACCGGAGGGCCGGAACAAAAGCATGGATGGAGTGTTTGTGTGAACTAATATAAATTCAAAGTAAACATCATTACATAAAAGGGTACGGTCTTTTTTTTTTTTTTTAGTTTTATTCATTTCAAACGGGCCGGATCTGGCCCGCGGGCCGTAGTTTGCCCACGGCTGGGTTAGACAGTGCACTAAACACTGAACTAAAAGCAATCCCTGAGTGTCTGGTTCACTATAGCTGGATACCTTCTCTAATGGTTCTAAAATCATAGTTAATAAATGCACTCAGCTGTACAATGGATGAACAAAGTTGCGACTTTCATTCCATCCACAAGGACACTTTATATAGTGTCTTCCTCTGTAACATTTGTAGACAGCTGTCACACTATACTCCTGGAAACTAAAAGACAATTAAGACATCAGAGGCAAACTCAGGAGGTCCTGGGGACTTCAGCCATGAAGGGAGCAATGAGATTCAAGCATACAATTTCCTGAAGGAAAAACAAAAACACTTGAGTCTACTCCCCAGCCTCCATCCTCAAAGGCAAGTATAAAAGCAAGGGTCAGTTTAATAAACTTTCATCCTTCTTTAGTTGTTTTATTAAAAATAATATGCCTAAAAGTCTGCAGATGAGCTGAAATATCCTTGGAAAGAGGCATGTGACATACCAGTCTACCTACCATTCCTACCTACTATTTGAAAACCACAGGGTATCTTCTGGGAAACAAAACAGTCTCTGTTTGAGGGGAAAAAAATCTCTAATAGCCCTAACCGGTTTGGCTCAGTGGATAGAGTGTCGTAAAACGACAGTATCCAGGTGATCAAATGCCCAGTTAGAAGCTGGAGGATTGCCGAAACCGGTTTGGCTCAGTGGATAGAGCGTTGGCCTGCAGACTGAAGGGTCCCAGGTTTGATTCCGGTCAAGGGCATGTACCTGGGTTGCGGGCACATCCCCAGTAGGGGGTGTGCAGGAGGCAGCTGATCGATGTTTCTAACTCTCCCTCTCCCTTTCTCTCTGTAAAAATTCAATAAAATATATTTTTTTAAAAAAATCTCTAATATAGCTATAGCTGTCATTTGCTCTTATTTTTTATCCTCCCCAACCCCCCGCCCCCCCGACAAGTATTTGAAATCATACCAGAAATGAAGAGGTTTTGGGGTCAAATAATAGAGCACTGAATGAAACTTGGCCTACAGTTGTCAATCCATCTTGCATTAGCAAAAATGAATTTATAAATGAATATAAGAAAATGAAACTAAAGAGAAAAACTATTAAGAGAAAGACAAAATTCAAATTTACTTTGAAAAACCTGATTTTATTTTCTGAATCAAAAAGAAGTGTATTCATGTTAAATTCAGAATTTTTAACTTTCCAATGATTTCTCAAAATACTTTACTGATATTGTTAACAGTGCTCAGAACCATGTAAAAGTTAACATCCAAAACCAAGTTTTGAAGAAAAAAGTTTAACCATAGGACCTATTTCTAAGAAGCCCTTCTCAAAGATCAAAGTATTAGCAATCCTAATTTTAAAAGAAAATAATTTTAATCATTTTTAGAAATTTAAATGACAATGGTTTAAGAGCTAAATATCAGATCTTTCATAACAGATAAATTTTAATTTGAAAAACTCATACTAGACAAATTCAATTAAACACAACATTTCACCCACCCCCAAAATTTCTAAATGCATCATTTCACCTTGGAATAGGAAAATTATAAAATGGAATTTTAAAATTATACTATATATATTAATACACCATTTTAATGTCATGTTTGCTAGCAGAATATGAAATTAAAACCAAATCCTACAAAGGACAGATGATAAGTGCTCTTTCATTGTTTTATTTAAGAGCCTATCCCATTCTTTGTTGTTTTCTGCCCCCATATTATAAAATCATGACCAAAGGCCAAGAGTCAATCCATTTACCTGAAATGAACAGCTAGTAGGTACTGGTCCTACATTTGTGTCCTTTACAAAAGTCCAGTACTCAAAAGGCTGGGGGGATTTATAAGAACATGATTTAGCAACACTTTAGAATCCCAAAGTACTCAGACATCCAGGTCCCTAAAATCTAGTAGATGTTATTCATAGGCTATTCACATGTACTGAAGCATGGCCAGCATGCAGGCAAACTTCTTTTATTTGTTCAAATTGAGGTAAACAGAGAAAAATACTTAATAATAACAGAAGCTGCATAATGAAAACTAGCCTCCTTTTGCTGCTTATTTCATATAAACTGATTTTTAAGTTTTCTCACAAAAGAGACTCTAAAGCCAATAATTTCTCTGATTTCAGTTACCCAGAAAAATAAGCTTCTCCTTTCAAAGCAAAGTTTTCTTTTCATTATTAGTAAATAATTTTTTTGGGGGGAAAAAAAACAAAACAACAAACTTTTCCCCTCAGAATCTGCATTTTGTACTTAGCGTGATATAATTTATTACTTTGTTTTTCGAATTTAGAAAGCATTCAGGCCTGAGTATTTTTTTCAGATACCAAGTAATTCTGACAGAATTCATAAATATGATTTTCTGAATTAGGAAGGAAGGTCTGCTAACATTTACAAATTACCAATAATTCTTCTTTCAAGCATAAAATGGCTGCGATTATGTTGATATGATTAATTTTTCAGTACAGATACAAATTTAAATCTTGATTTTTTTTTTTTTTGGCCAACATTTAAAATAGTCAAATTTTACTCTCAAGGTTCAAATCAAAACAAAACAAAAATGAATGAAAATTACCCAACTGGCAACAAGTCCCATATTTCAATGTTATTTTTAACCCAACAATTATAACCTACTGCCAGTAATTATTTATATGTTTTTACTTGTTTTTATTACATAAGCACTGGTCAGTTATCTAAAACAATAATTTGCAAGAATGATACTTGGCACTGGGTTTACCTTAATGCTTCTGGTATAAACAGAAACTCTTAGAAAATACCAGCTCTTAAGCACTTTCTAAATCTGTAATTTGAATGTCCAATAGCATTTTTAAAGATGTTACTTTTCTATTGATAGATTTTAGGGAGTCTAGTCCCAGATAACATGGTTGATTAAAAAAAAAAAATCCCTACGCCACATAGGATACTATACTTATTTTTTTCTATCATATGAAAACAGTTCCAGGCAGATCAAAAGTAGAAGAAAACCTGTCAAATCAAAATACTGTAAATAAAGTTCATCTTTTGTACCCAGAGCAGAAGAGCTCAAAAATCAAAATATCAAAATCAAAAGATCAACTCCCCTGGCCCCTACACACAAACACTCACCCAATACAATTTAGTCCTGAGCCCAATATTTCCCTAAAAAGTTAATACCAGAGCTGTAAGGTACTTAAATCTGTGTTGAAAGCGTCACACTATAGATGAAATGCCCTAAGGGTTCAGCAGCTGCCCACCCATCCCTTACCCCCCACCCCAATAACGTGTAAAAGCTCCTGTTAAAGTTTCTTATGCTAATAAAGGCATACCACCTAGTGCGCTGAAACTAGCAGCATTAGAGCAGTCAAGTGAAACTAGGAAGCCTACAGGAATGATCTAAATGCCTACTCAGCAGAGACAAAGCAGCAGACAGGACCCTTTGCCCTCTCCTTCTGTTTGTAAGGAAGTGGTTGCATTAAACAATCAGATTTAGCCACATTAACAAAAATTTAACAAAGCTCCCCCAAGACTCCAGAATAAAACCTGACCTTTTCAGTTAAAGGTTAAAGAGGGGCCTCTTCCATGTCCTGGAATTTAATGAGTTCAAAGATTGGCAATAAAGGAAAAAAGAAAGCGTTAGGGGTGTGATGGGAACAAGCTTTGGAGTTTATCGAACAGTCACACCGAGTTTCTCCAGCACGCGGACACCCTTTTCTTGGTACTCCTGTCGGGTCATCCAGAAGTTGTCTTTGTCTTTCATGATGTCTGCTAGAACGGCACCACCCAGGAATACCATGTGCTTTCGGCGGGGTGGGTCTTCGATGCGGATCTTAAATTTCTAAAGAGAGATGATAAAATGTCACATGTGCATAGTGCTTTGTACTGTGTAACGACTTCACATATTCTCCTGCAGAATTCTCACCAACGTCCTGTGGTCTAAGTAGGACTGCAGGATTTGGCATCTGAGGTAGAGACATTCTGTAATTTGCCCAAAGCTCATACTTAGTGTGCTTAGAACAATCCTGATTTACACCTGTTACCCCATCATTAGTAACAGCACTATCAAGTGTCCTGATTTGAACGATAAATCCCATGACCACCCTATTGTGAGCCCAAATACCAGATTCTGCTTGTGGCAGCTTTTCCCATCAACTGGTGGATGAACACAGGGATTGACCACTTAGCTAGCTATCAAATGAAGAGTTTGGATAAGAGGACTTCTGTGGTTTCTTCAAGGTCTAACGCTGCTATGACTTTAGTCCCATGCAATAGAGAAAGATTGAAACTCTTTTCTTATAAGCAAAGCTCTCTTTCTACTTTCTCAGATTCAAATAAAATATTCTCAAAAGACCAAATATGGTCAAAATAAATCCTGGGGGTATTGGAAAAAATGAACATAGTAACCAAATGAAAGACAAGCGGGAAAAGTTTAAAACTCTATGGCCAAAAAAACAAACAAACAAAAAAACTCTATGGCCAGTATTAACTGCCTAACAAGGACACACCTCAATCTGTACGGTCAGTTAACACCTAAAAGAAACCTTAAAATGATGTAGCAGTTTTATTAACAGTGCCACAAATCCTGCAAAAGGACTCAAAATAACTGTCATTCTAAAGTATCTTTATGTCACATAAATGAATCGTAAGATGGGATAATACATCTCAGAAAAACACCAGTTATCAACTCTGAGGCTAACCTGTTATAATTATTTGAATTACTGTTTTGCTCGTAGGTAGGGGTCAGCAAACTGTTTCTGTAAAGGGCTAGATAGCAGATACTTGAAGCTTTGCAGGTCTCTCTGGACAGCTATAGAAATATGTGGTGATAGGTAACGCCATATAAAATGGCTCTGGCTTTGTCCAAAACAATTGTATTTACAGCAGAACAGCTGTTTGGGGCACAGGGCTGCAGGCCGACCACCCCCGCTCTAAGGGAAGCTGGACTCCCAGAAGACACTGCTGCCCTTGAAGCTTTCTCAGCTGGCTGCTGTTTCCCTCTCAGCACTTCCTGACCCCGGGACTTGGTAACAGGCATTCTTATTCTTCATTGCTGCTCCTCTCTCCTCCTCCCTACAGCTCCACAGGCCCTCAGAAACTCCTTCCATCCACTACTCCTTGCCTAAGTCATCTACAGATCCCCAGGTGATTTCTCCTCATATCTGCTTTCACTGCATGAGTGTGCCCTCTCCATCATTTCCTGACATTATCCTTGGTGAGTCTGTCCTCTCCCTCTCACACTCACTTGGAAAAACTGCAACTCAGGTGATCAACTCTCTACTTGCATTGCCCTCAAGCAACTGAACACTACAGGAGAAAAACTAAGCACCTTACTTCTAATGCATCACTTACTTCAACTGAGCCCTAGTGCTGCTCGGCAATCCCATTACATTTCTTCCCTCTCCCCCACTCTCCAAGACATTTTACTCCTCCTCCTCTATTCTGTAAACCTTTACCACTTCCTCCCTTCTCTCAGAGCGTCCTAACCTGTCTTTCTACATTCACCTCTCTCCCTCCCCTCAAAGCCTATTCACATCAGACTTAATGATCCTTTAAAAGCAAGTCAGATCCTATCCTTTCTCTGCTCAAAATCCAATTTCACTAGGAGCAAAGTCAAACTCTACTGTGACCTGGCTGTCTTTCTGACCTCACCTCCCAGCCCTCTCCATTGCTCTCTCAGCTCCAGCCATACCTACCCACTCCCACCAACTTGGGGCTTTTGCACTTGCTATTCCTGCCTAGAAGGTTCTTCCCCTAGAGAGTCAGTCACGTGGCTCATTTCCTCACTCCATTCAGGTCTCTGCTCAAAAGTTTTCTCATCAGAGGCCTTCCCCAATCACACATGAAGGAACACACCATCTCCCCAACTCCTACCACTTTCTAACCCCCAACCTTACTTTCCTTCTCTTCATAGTACTTATCACTACTGAGATGCTATACTTCTTAAACTAAAAGCAGGGATTTGGTTTTTGTTCACCACTGTTTTGTTTATCCCAGTGTTGTCACCCTGAAGGAATTCAACATATATATGTTGAATAAATAAATGATCACCTAAAACCGATTTTAAAGTATATGTGTAACTCAATAAAATCTGACAAGTGAGTGAAGGACTTGAACAATATGGCTCCTTTCAGTCTTTTAATTTATTTAATGTATGTGTGTCCACACTCAATTTAATTTCACCAATTTTGAGTCACATATGAGAAATGTACTATTAGTGTCTCCAATATGTACAGTCCTCTGTAATGTGTAATCTCATCTAATACAGTTGATTAAAGTCCATGAGAGAAACCTGAGAGATTTATTCAGAATTAAATGACTATTGGTTGAGCACACAATATATAGTGTACTTCACAGTCCAGTTTATAGGGGGGAAAAAACAACGTCAAACAACCATTAACTAGTGCTAGTTTAAAATTTTCTTTCTACACTACTTACCAACAACTACTAATTAAAGGTTATTTCAGGAGCTATGATAGTTGATGGAGATGCAAAATAATTGAAGACATGATGTTTTATAATCTGATCGGGGAGCTAAGACATATGCAAGAAAAAGCCAGAAAATAATATAAAATCAGAAATATGAGAGTCCAAGAGTAGCAATGAAGGCTGATTACATATCCAAAAAGTTAAAAACAAAAAACAACAATAAAAAACAACCCCAAACCACCAAGTGGGGCATTTATCCCTCCACAGTACAGCAGGTTCTTCCCATGCATTTAAGAGACACCTTGATTCTAGGCTAGTCATTACAGATAACTCAGAATGTTTGGTCCTGGACCTACTCATCTCCATCCACTGAATACACAAGTGGCCATGCAATATGACCATTCTGGGACAGTCCTTATGACCTTGACCATTCAGTGCTTCCTATCTCTTCAAGGCTATACTTGACCGTATTAGAAATTTGTTTAGAAAGACTTCTTGCGCCCTCTGGTGGCTGGCAAGATTAACAAGCTACTTTACAGGGTTTTAAAGGCATGTTAGTTGGATTATTGATACTTACAGAAAGCTTTTCCACATCTCCCTTTAAAACTCGTTCTAAGTAAAGCTGTTTTAGTTCTCGTTCCAACCGTGATGGTAGTCCAGGGTACATTGTAGACCCTCCAGAAAGCACAATGTGCTTATAGAATTCAGATCTAGAAAGACACAATAGATAGCCATTTGGGGTTTCAGATTAGGAAAACAGTATCTCAGAGTCCCTGTTATTTATGTCAGCTAGTTGCTAGGAGAATTAAAATTCAACATATAAATCACAGGCTAAATGTTTGCTATTACTACTATTATTGGGTAACAAGCCCTCCTTTCATATAAAATGTTACAATTTTGATGAATATACTTCTAAAGCATGACACACTTGAAATCTGAGTCTTTTAATAATGACCAGTTTACATTACAAACTATCAGTATTTGGACTGTGTTATAACAGTGCTTTCTGGAGCCTTTGAGAAGTGGTTGTTTACTCCAATAACCATATTCTATTATGTTCCTAGTTCTTGCTTTTCAATTTTTCCATTTGCCTTTTGTAGTTTCCCGTTTTGTTCCTTTGCCTTGAGGCTGTCACTGTTATTTTTTGTTAGACTGATGAACATGTTTGCTTCCTATAGTAATCCTCTCCTTTCCTTAAATATGTTGTTGGTTAATCAAATATAAAATAGCTACATATGTAGTAAAACATAATCTGAGGGAGGGTCCGAGGAATTCTTCTCATAGTAAAGCTCGGGAGCTGAGTCACATCCATTTTGGCTTCATTCAAACTGGCTTCGTGTCTTTAGTAGTTACTCCCAGGTTCTCAATGGCTCAAGCGACTATAATTCTAGCTTCTAAAAGAACAGCATTTTTGTTTTTATTAATTGCAGAAGTATGGACATGCATGTCCCATAAGCCAAGCAGCTGAAGTATAGGAATGCCTAAACGTGAATCACCACCAACAGGAAATGTAGTTTTTTTAAAAAATATATTTTATTGATTTTTTTTACAGAGAGGAAGGGAGAGGGATAGAGAGTTAGAAACATCGATGAGAGAGAAACATCGATCAGCTGCCTTCTGCACACTCCCCACTGGGTATGTGCCCGCAACCAAGGTACATGCCCTTGACCGGAATCAAACCTGGGACCCTTGAGTCCGCAGGCTGACGCTCTATCCACTGAGCCAAACCGGCTAGGGCAGGAAATGTACTTTTAAATACAATTTTCATTAAATCAAAGGACAAAAGCTTCTATCTAGTTCCTATTATTAGAATTTATCATAATTATGAAGTCTAGGTTAGATGTTTTATCATCCTCCATTAGATTTATAGATTTACTAGAGGCCCAGTGCACGAATGTGTGCATGGGTGGGGTCCCTCAGCCTGGCCTGCACCCTCTTGCAATCCAGGACCCCTCGGGAGAAGTAGCAGTGCCTAAGCGGCAGGCGGCCAGGGAGGAGCCCAAGCCAGGCCGGGCGCCCCACCGTTCCCGCTCATCCTGGCTGCACTGTGCCTGCTGCCACTGCTCAGTAGTGCTGCTGCAAGCCCGTGAGCCAGCTGTGAGCCTGGCTTCTGGCTGAGCAGCGCTCCCACTGTGGGAGCACACTGACCACCAGGGGGCAGCTCCTGCATTGAGTTTCTGTCCCCTGGTGGTCAGTGTGCATCATAGTGACCGGTCGTTCCAGTTGACCAATGGTAACAGTTGCTTAGGCTTTTATATATAGACTAGAGGCCTGGTGCACGAAATTCATGCACAGGGTGGGGGGAGTGTGTCCCTCAGCCCAGCTTGCACCCTCTCCAATCTGGGATCCCTCTCACAATCCAGGACTGCTGGCTCCCAACCGCTTGCCTGCCTGCCTGCCTGCCTGCCTGATCGCCCTAACCGCTTCTGCCTGCCAGCCTGATAACCCCCTAACCACTCCCCTGCCAGCCTGATTGACACCTAACTGCTCCCCTGCCAGCCTGAAGCCCCCAATGCCCTCCCCTGCCGGCCCGATTGCCCCCAACTGCCCTCCCCTGCTGGCCCAGTCACCCCTAACTGCCCTCCCTTGCCAGCCTGGTCGCCCCTAACTGCCCTCCCCTGCCAACCTGGTCACCCCTAACTGCCCTCCCCTGCTGGCCTGGTCGCCCCTAACTGTCCTCCCCTGCAGGCCTGGTTCCCCCCAACTGCTCTCCCCTGCAGGCCTGGTCACCCCCAACTACTCTCCCCTGCAGGCCATCTTGTGCCCACATGGGGGTGGCTAGCTTGTGTGTTGGCGTGATGGTCAATTTGCATATTACTCTTTTATTAGATAGGATATTATGAGCCAATTGCTATTTTTATTAATTTCCATTATTATCCTACTCCCCAGCCATCCCACAAAAATTAGGTGGGTATTTAACTCAGGGTTAAACAAACAAGTAAGCAAACACTTGCTTTACAAAATACTTTTGAGTGAACGCCTCAATAACCTGGGTGTAGAGGAGGGCTTTCTAACTATAACTCAAACTCCAGATGCAATAAAAGAAAAGATTATATATCTTTTTTCAAATTTATTGGTTGATTTTAGAGAGGTAGGGAGAGGGAGAAACGTCGATTTGTTGATCCACTTATTTATTGGTTGATTCTTGTATGTGTCCTGACTGGAGACTGAACCTGCAACCTTGGCATATTGGGATAAAGCTCTCACCAACTGAACTAACCTAGTCAGGGCAGATATATCTTTTTTTTTTTTTTTTTTTTTTTTTTTTTAAATCCTGACCTGAAGACATGCCCAGAGAGAGGAAGAAAGGAAGGGAAGCAGAGGGAGGTGGGAGGGAGAGAGAAACATGGACATGAGAGAGAAACATCAATAGGCCTCCCTCCACACATTCCCCAACTGAGGATCAAACCCGCAACCCAAGCATGTGCCCTGACTGGGAATTGATCTGGCAAACCTCTTGGTGCACAGGACAATGACACTCAATCAACTGAGCCACTCTGGCTGGGCAAATTATGTATCTAATTATACATCTAAATAAAAAACAATTTTTTGTATGGCTAAAAACACCATAAGCAAGAGACAAGTGTTAAATTAGGGGAGTATATCTGTAATAGATAACAGAGCTAATATAAAAGGAACTTTTAAAAATTGAGGGAAAATAATTACAAAAATTCTACGGGAGAAACCAAGATGGCGGCATCGGTAAACACCGGAAATTGCTGCCTCCGACAACAACTTCAAAAATACAACTAAAAGACAGAATGGTCATCATCCAGAACCACAGGAAGGCTGGCTGAGTGGAAATTCTACAACTAGAAGGAAAGAGAAGAGCACACAGACTCAGAGGAGCTACGAAAGTAAAGTGCAGAGGTACGGAGGCTCCAGCGCACGCGGAAAGGAGCGGGCACCTGAGGACGCTGCTGTCTTTTTGAATCGGGAGTCACAAGCTGACTGCTCTGAACTCCGGTTCCGGGAAATCTCTGGGGCCCCAGGGCTCATACGGGGAGAAACTGGACGGTCTGGCAGCAGCAGGAACTCGGAACTTGAGGACGGCTTTCCCTCAGAGGTGCTGGCAGCAATTACCGGGACACTGAGACGCGCGGCCCCTTAGGGCAGGGCTGAGGATCAGCAATAGCTGCTTGCTCCGCCCTGTT